>NC_084989.1:14346606-14689106 GCF_963691925.1 Scomber scombrus
GTTGAATACCGTTTAAACCAATAGTCTAGTAGTAGTTAATTTACAATAGAAGTTAAGATTGCATATTCATATATGGATAACAAATGCATTCAAATATATTCTGTACAATTCCTGAAAATACAGGATTCCAATATAAATATATATGTTCAGTATTAATATAAAAAGTATACACCTGTTGATACTACCAAAACATAAATTGGACTTTAAATGTCACACATCTCCAGTAATTTTGACATTAAGTGACAATGAAATTATGAGAATTAAATGATGTGTCATTTATCTGTATAGTGTGTATCTACATGTCCTCTGCCCTCTAATTCCAGTCTTATATGATTTTTTCCCCCACTGGCAACAGGCCAACATTTTATAATGCCCTCTACATGAAATTCATGGAAGTTGGCATAATTCATGAGATATGTATGTAGGAGTAGTAGTAGTGATTGGGTGATAAAAGACCAGTTATCAAACAGGTCTGCTGGGACAAAGTCTACCTTTTGTAATTGTTTATAATAATATGGAACCCTGTTATGCAGCAGAGTCATTCATCTTAGCTGATATGATTGGTTTTCTCATCAATTAAGTCCATACTCCAGCAGGAGCTAGCGCATTTTGTGGCAGCGGCAGGTAGTCTCGGCACTTCCGGTGGCAATTCCAGTTGCTGGATGAGCTGCCGAGGCAGCTGCCAGTACTGCGGCAGCTGTCAGTGAAACTAACGGTATTTCGTCAGCTGTCAGTGAAACTAACGGTATTTCGTCAGCTGTCAAGGAAACTAACGGTATTTCGGCAGCTGCCAGTCAGCTGCCAGGGCAACTGACGGTATTTCAGCAGCTGCCGGGAAACTGCCAGTCAGCTGCCAGGGCAACTGACGGTGTTGCCAGTCAGCTGCCAGCCCTGCCTCTGTTTTTACTAACTACCACGGCATGGTAGGTTTGTAGCCTATCTGTTTATAAACGTATGTGTAAAATATGTGTTCTGTCAGCGGTCAATATATATTAATATATCTGTATATATATTATCCAAAACTAGATCCTCATCATTCCACCTGTTCTAAACTACAAATTACTAATTTACGACCACAAACTGCCTAAACAGCAGCCTCAGTGGGAGCTCGTTGGCAGCTGCCTGAGCTGCCTTTCATCATTGGTCAGTGTATATATATATATATATGGATTTCTAGTGTAGGGTAGAGGAAGTTTGTTTTGTATGTGTTTTAAATGACTCTGAAAATGGTCTGTAAATAATTATTTAAAAAACCTTTTTTTCTTTTAGTTCCCTTATCCACTTCCTGTGCCCTTTTGTTGTGGATCTTTTATTTTGAAGGCGTTATGAGCAAACAGGAAGTGGACGCAACGGTTGTCTGGGAGACGGTGGCTTGACAGGGAAAGGGCCCGTCTATTTTGCTTGATGATCATCATTACAGCCGTTGATCTAAAAAATAAATAAATCATGTACTACAGGCTTTGTATCACTGAATATATTTACAAAAAAATCTGTCATACAGTTAATCCAGTCATGACTCTCAGATGCACCACATAGGAAAAAAATAAAGAAGAGACTATTCAGCTGGTGTTCCGATTTTATTTAAATGAATGCCTTTATCAAATCTGTAATAAAAATACTCCAATAAAATATTTCACATCCAGTATATAAAAAAAAGTTGTAATAAAATATACTAAAGTTTTGCTGTTTTGGCTTCACAGCATGACTTCGTTGTAACCATTGCATGGTCCACAAAGAAAAATCAGTCTTTTTCAAATCTGGCAAAAACGTAGTTCTCTTTTTACAAGTTTTTAAATTGCTTTAGTTTAATTTATGTAATGGGATAATTCAACGATTTTGGAAACATATGATGCATGCTCGATTAAAATGAGTAGCCTAACTGCTCATGAAAGTATTACCTAGTTTTAATTTTACATGTACAAAAGAAATGCAAATGCATCTCTGCAGAGTGACAAATCATTTCCCTAGATTTTGGTTGAATACTGTTGAACTGAGATTCCTTAGAATATGCCAATGAAATCCTGTCACAAGGAAACAGTCTACCTTGTGACAGTATATTTAACTGGAAATGGTCTGTATGGAATTGGAGAGTAAGACTGCACTGTTGATGACCAATTTCTTTAGGCGTGTCTGCTGTAAACTCCAAACTGTAAATAGGATACTATTCATAACAGCTTTAAGGTCTAAACTAAAGCCTATCACACCCTGTCATTCTGCACTTAATGTACTTGTAGATGGTGTAGCGGGTTGTGGCCCTAGACCTCCTGGTGTTCTACTAATCAGGGTCTGAAAAAGAATTGGAAATGAAAAAACCTAAAGGGCATAGCTTTAATATGGTAAAACAGTGGCAGTTGGACTGGCAGCTGCCAAAATACCGTCAGTTGCACTGGAAGCGGACTGGCAAGTGCTGAAATACCGTCAGTTCTGGCGCTAGCTTTATATAATATATATACAGATATATTAATATATATTGACCGCTGACAAAACACATACTTTACACATACGTTTATAAACACATAGGCTACAAACCTACCATGCCGTCGTTGTTAGTAAAAACAGAGGCAAGGCTGGCAGCTGACTGGCAATACCGTCAGTTGCCCCTGCAGCTGACTGGCAATACCGTCAGTTGCCCTGGCATCTGACTGGCAGCTGCCGAAATACCGTCAGTTTCACTGACAGCTGCCGCGGCAGCTGCCGCAGTACTGGCAGCTGCCTCGGCAGCTCATCCGGCAGGTGGAGTTGCCACCGGAAGTGCCGAGACTACCTGCCGCTGCCACAAAGTGCGCTAGCCCTTACTCCCATCATCTGACACAAGCATATGGAAACACATGGAGGAAGTCTATAAACTTAGTTTGATGATATAAGTTTCAAACATGTACACGTGCTGAAGGGCCATAAAAGTCCTGCTGTTACACAACTGGCACTTTTCCATGAAGTAAAATCCCCTCTCCACAGTGTTCTCTGTGTGTTGCACTTTCACTGCTTTCATACGAATACATACCAAAACGGTAAGTCAGAAGTTCTTTTTATTCATATGGAAAATGGTGTGCTAACCCTTGTGCTTAAGACTGAACAAACTTATGGTTTGTTGGTTTAACGTGTGCACATTGTTTAACAAACATTGTTTAACAAACATAATTCTTTGGGTTGTTAGAGAAGCAGCAGTATTCACAATGGCAAAACACAACATTAGCCTTCTGTTTGGCATCGTGCTGTCATTGCTTTTCTTCATCATCACTGTGGTGTTCAATGCTCTAGCAGGACCAGGAATATGTAAGTCCAAGTTTTAATTCTCTTATGTGAATTGTTTTGTGATAAAACATTTTTTTCTTTAATATAAAACTCTGACTTTCTTTCACATTTCATTATTATTTTGGAAAATGTGTGTTCCAGACCCTTTCTTGTATAGCACAGGCAACATTTCAGATGAGTTTACAACCCAGATTACACCATCAGGATGGACCTTTTCTATCTGGTCGGTCATTTACGCCTTTCTGGCTTCGGTGTTGGCTTATGTCCTCTCTGGCCTTTATAGGAAGTAAGAACCTGTCTTAATTTATTCTTTAAAAACCACATGATTAACAAGTTGGAAACATACAACACTTGCATTGACTTGTCTCCTGCATGGTATGTCAAAGAATACATTTCCCTCTCTGTTTGGTCTCTAGAAATGCTTACGGCTACGTGTACTGCAGCCCTGCTATTTTGCCACATGGATTTTTTTTAACTTGGTGCCTGAATATGGGATTCAACATTGGATGGTTGTTTCTTTGGGACAGGAGGTGAGATGCATGAGATATAATTCAACCTCTGATAAGTATAAGACAGGAAACTGGAAAACTATATTCAGCGCATTGTTAGAGGCAAATGAGTACGTTCGTAACAAAATGCTGATTCTTGTTCAGGGTTAAGTGGATGCTTGAGTCTAGCAGCATACATTAAGTAAAAAGAAAATGTGCTATAGTCTTTTTAAGATTTTAAGGTAACCTGATCTTTATGCCTTTGAACTGCAGGAATACTGTATAGCCTATGTATATTTCAGACATAAAGTATACACCAGAGTGATGTGTTTCATTTTGGGGAGATTTTCCAAATGAAGTCTGAGAAAAAACGTGTACATAGTAAAGATTGTACAGTCCTTTGGGGAAAATCTATGTCTGTGATTCAAGATTAAATTGAAATGATTTGACTTGACAAAAAAAGAAGGAATTCACACAAGAATCTCATGAAAAGTAATATTTGATACATAAGTGTGACATTTCTTTGATATAAAAATGATGCTTGTAATAAAATATGTATGATTTTTATCATTATTTCCATCCTAATCAAAGGCTGATGCCTGCTGCACTGGCCTTCCTCATCCTGATCGCCTTCACTAACTACGTCATGATATTCTTCTCTTGCAATGGACTTCATGTTTACGGAGCCTGGCTCAACAAATACCACAAAGTGGACCTGTGGCTCCTCCGTGTGTTGGTTAGTAAAGCAGCTGGATTAGCAATGACTATATTAAGTGCAAGCTGATGATCACCACCATTGTTTTCACCATCATAAGTAATGATTTTCTTCTGAAAGCGTACTGTATGGTTCTACATCTAAGTCTTTTCTGTTTTCTGTCTTTATTACAGATACAGAATGGTATTGCCATATATGCAACATGGACAACCATTGCATCTTTAATTAACCTGAATATTGTTTTGACCACTGAAGCAAACATGTCCCAAATGAATGCTGCCATTGTCTCACTCTCTGTTTTGACTGTGGTGCTGTTTGTTTGGTAAGTTCAAAGGAGAGGAACAAATCCTGTAAAACAACTTTTAATAAGTTCTTAAAAACATTTTTCTCATGCAAATGTGTGTGTGTTTTTTTTTTTTACAGGTTTATCCTGGAAAATGGTGTCCTTGACAAATATGTGCGGTACATTCTCAGTATTTACCCTGTTGTGATCTGGGCGCTGACAGGGGTATACACCAAAAACTATGACGCCGAAGCTCAGAGCCCCAGTGACATCTTCATTGGTGAGAAACATAAGAAATATAATCTCAATGACATAGTTTGAATGTTTGATGCATTTTATTACCAGTATCTATCTATATCAACATCTTGTCTGTTTTCATGCTACAAGAGGTGACAAATGCACACTCAAATTTCCCTCTGCTGTTTTCCTCCCTCTACAGTTGCGCTGTTGGCTTCAGCCTGTGTCTTGTGCGCCACACGCATTGTTTTAGTCATCTGGAAACACATCAAAAAGCCACTTTACGAAGATGTCAGCCCAGAGGTCATGACGCCAATGGAGATCGCTGAGAAGCAAAGAAAAATATTTAAATGAGAATATTATGCTAAACTTCTCTATGGTATATGTTTTCTGCTTTGCTTTGTTGATGTTGTAATTAATGATTTTGGCTCTGCTGACACATGATGAAGCTTCCATAAATGAACTAAAGATGAATTGCTGATGTCAAATTTAAAGCTGTCAGTGCATTTTGTCCACTGACATCACTAACAGATGTATTAAATATGAATATGGATATATTATTCTAAATATGAAAATGAGAAATGAAATTAATTTTTTTATGCATTTTTATTTTTAGTTTGTAAAAAAAATAAACATTGTTCCTCAATTTGTTGTCTTTGTGGAATGATTTGTAGTAACAAATATTTGAAAATATTTTGTCAAACAGTAGGCTACATAAAGGTTACTTTGGTCCCATTATAATAAATAAAATTGTTGCTCATTAACGATACTTTATCAGACATGTTTTAAGATATACTATATATAACTCTTCTAATATTAATTTGTTTCTGATATGGTTTTTCCACAAAAAAGATACATTAAATTCATACTTTCTCCTTCTCCCTCATTGCAATATCCAGAATCTATGATCATCATCACAAATGTTGTGATGATGAGCTGCTGGTCTCAGTCTATGTTCACTGGATGCTTCAAGTTTCCATACTTGTGTTAGTTGAATACTGGACCTGTATTGGCTCCAAACTACATGTGATGCCACAAATCATGCTCATAGGTACTCACCTTAAACTCAGATTTAAAGGTGAGCACAGAGAAACTTTCCACTTTTGGCAGATTAATGTGAAAACAGCCTTTTAGTGTCACATCAACTCTGCATATATATCATTCTGCAGAGTGAAGCTCAAACATCCAACTATAGGAAGAAGAAGAAAAACATATTTCTGAGTGGCAGGAGACTTTAAATTATAAGGGATTATCATTATGCTAAAGGATGGATGGCAGTACTGTAGGACTAAATGTTTAATTTAGAGCTAATTTGAAATAAGATTAATATAGAGAGGCTGCAATTAAATCAAGCACTGTTTGTGTTATTATGCTCCACACAGTGTACTGTAATTATACCTGGGAGTTTTTTTCCAACAATATGTAATATTTTTTATTTGCTATGCATCCTTATTATGTTTTTATTATTCACTTTGGCATTTGCCTCATTCTTTGTCCCAACACTCTTCTTTTCATCATTTTTATTATTACACCTTTCTTCTCAATTAATTAGGCTTGAGAATCTATTCTTCAATTTCCTCTGCTCAAACATGTGCTTGAACTCTTATCTACTTATCTTTCAGTGCAACTGTTGACAGGTATCATGTTCACTATATTCTGTTGTATTGTTCTTAGGAGCTACAAAGGCAGATCCTGACTTGACATTTTCTTGAGCCAATGATCCACCTTAATATATTTTAATGGAATCATGCCTATTTAAATGTGATACATTATTATTCATTCAGGAGCAACCTGAATGCGTACATGAACACATTTCATAATTGCAAATTGTATATAGGGGAAATGTTGACAGTTAGTCTTTTATGATTCACTGCACTGTGACAGAAATGTATACAAGATAAGAAGTCCATGTGATGCTTCGAGTGGTCATAAACCTTGCTCTTACACAACCAGCTATTCTATAAAATAGACTGTCCTCCTTATCCTATACACAAGTACTCTCATTCTTCACACAAGGAGGGGCAAAGACAGGTATGGTTTGTTTCGCTTCATCCAGTTTTACTCATACAGGCACTTTTTGTGTAATGCTGCCAGTGTTTTATATCCTGAAGAAACATCAGCACATTGTAAAGCAGCACATAGATTTTTCTGTAGTTAAATGAGTAGTTTTAAAGGTTTTCAATCAGTGCTATGAATTTGAACTCTGAAAACAGTTTAATTAGAACAAACTGACAATATTCATGTTTTTCTACTGACAATCCTCAAAAGTAGAAAAGAAAGCTGTTAACTTATGAAAAAGATTTTACTTGGTATAATTGTCTGAATGGCATCTGCATGTGTTACACAAGGTGTTTATTATCACTTGCCCTGCCCCTGAGGGAGGTCAGGTTCAAATACAGGTCAGCCCCTTGGAGCTGGAAGGCATAAAATGTCTTGCACGAAGAGACCCTGGCACATTTCCTTGAGCAAATTGCTATTTATGTGCACCTATTTTTTTAACAATTAATGCTTTCTGTTTTTAATATACTGAAAATGTCCTTTATCACAGTTGACTAAAATGGCAAAACATGATCTTGGACGTCTTGCTGTGATAGTGGTGTCTGTTGTTGGCTATGCAATAAGCTTGGTGTTCAATGCACTGTCTGTAGTTGGGATTGGTAAGTCAAATCTTTGTTAATCATTTGTGTCTTGTGTGAGATTATTGAGAAATGACAAATATTACTTGGATTCCTCTCATTCTTTACATTTTTCCAATCTTTATAGGTCCTTACTCTACTACCACAGCCAATATATCTGCTGTGTTCGACACAGAGGTCACTCCTTCAGGATGGACCTTTAATATTTGGAGCGTCATCTACGTCTGGCTCACTTCAATGATTATCTACATCGTTACAGGCCTCTGCAGAAGGTTGCAACCAACTTTTATACTTACTTGCTTAAAACATTAAAGGGGACATATCATGTATCATCATGTATATACTGTTATGATGTTGGATTCCTATATTAAACATGACCAAAATTCCTAAATTTGAGCTAAAACAGCCAGTTTCAGACAAAGGCTGCATAAAGAGCTGGTATGACATAACCAGCTCTTTATACCACATAGGAGTGTTTTGAACTGTAAATCATGCAAATATATTCCAATAGAGCTCCAGAAAGACCTGGAAATGTGCATGATAGGTCTCCTTTAAAATATTGTAAACATTTTTCAATGTGGGAAAAATAGGATTTGCGGATAGCAATTTGTGTCCCCTAAACAGGAAGGGGCAAAATTGAATATTCTTGTTTGGGATAAGAGTGTGCTTTTGAACTTGTGGAACAGTTGTATCAGTTGTAAGAGCCACAGATAACTAACAATCAAACACTGTTATGTGGATTTCTGCATCTTCACAAACTTACAGGAAAATGTTGTTCTTCTTTTCTCCTAGGAATGGTTATGGATATGTTTACTGCAGCCCCGCAGTGTTGCCTTATGGATTCTTCATTAGTTGGTGTTTCAATCTGTGTTTCAATATTGCCTGGCTGCTTGTTTGGGACAGAGGGTAAGTTTAGTCTCACTAAGTATTTTATAACAACCATCATTTAAATTCTCATGTAGAAACTAAACAGCACAGTGAAATGTGTTTGTCTCCTCTTTTTGTCCCTCACTAAAGGATAATGATTGCTGCATTGATTTTTCTCATCCTGGTCATCTGCACAAACTACTTGATGATAAGCTTCATCTGCCATGGACTTCATATTTATGGGCCTTGGCTCAAGAAATACCACAAAGCAGACCTGTGGTTCCTCCGTGTGTTGGTTAGTAGGACACACAAACAGTGTTTCCATTGTTAAGTAAGGTTTAGTGTTGCAGATTCCAGCTTAGATTAAATTGTGTTTGTATAATTTAGTTACTTTAGTTGCTCTGTATTTATCTGAATGATTCACTAACTTACTAAAACTCTACATTAAACGTTAATACTTTCAGGTTCAGAATGGCGTGATGATATACACAACATGGACAACCATTGCCACTCTAATCAACCTGGCCATTGTGCTGACTTACGAGGTGAAGATATCCCCAACAGATGCTGCCACCATCTCATACTCTATTTTGTCTGTTGTGTTAGTTTCGTGGTAAGTGCTCTTCACTTGGTAGAAAGTAAAACAAAAATGTATGTCAGTGAGATTCTAAAGTAATGTATGTGTACTCTGCCCTTCGTAGGTTCGTTCTGGAAAACTTTTTCCTTGACAAACACGTGCGGTACATCCTCATCGTCTACCCCGTGGTGATCTGGGCTCTGTCTGGAAACCTGTACAAAAACTATGATGCAACTTCACCCAACCGCAACGGCATCTTCATTGGTAAGACACTGAAGATGACTCCATTATGATTATATGTGATAGACAAATAATAATCTCTACAATCAGTACATAATCATCACATCAGCAACATTTTATTTGAATTATATCCTGAATGTGAGATGAAGAGAAAATAAACATTATTTTAATCATAATAATTAAGCACTTGTACCATTGAGAATGACATGAGGGACTTTTTTTAGTTAATCAAATCTACAGTAAGGGATTTTAATTTAAGTCATTTAAACATGCGTAATAAAATCTTAATCTTTACTATTTTCTCTTCTTAGCTGTACTGTTGGCTTTAGCCTCTGTACTGTTTGTCATACGGATTGTTTTGGTGATCTGGAGACATATCAAACAGCCGCTCTACTCAGACGTCTATCCTGGAGCCATGGAACCGAATGAGATTGCTGAGAAACAGAAAAAGATATTTCGCTGAACATTTTCTCAAAATGTTTTCACAACTCAGTGTTATATCATCTACACTGTTCTTCCAGTTATTATTCTCATTCAATTGCAATATGAATCAAAGTGGACTGTGGCATACCATTGATTTCAGTTGCAATATCCTTTTCAACTTTGGCTGACTGATCTCTGAACCTTTTATGGCTATTTTCTAACATGCTGATTGCCAACACACGACATCGTTACAACACCACACAGTGAGGGATCACTTGTATAAGACCTGTCAGTATACACTATATATTTAATTTACATTTTCAAAGGTTATGTTTGCATTTTCAAAGGTTTTGTTTTTTTGTATCAAATGTATTAGAATTTATATTTCCATGGTGATTCTGGTTTTCTCATATCTGCATATTTATTTTTGAAGTAAAGTTTTCATCATGCATTATACTAACTGTTCAGCAGTATGAACTCCTTTGATCATAATGTGACAGGTGAATGAGAATATCACAATTCAAGTGGTATGTTTCACTATTATGCACTCTAGTACACCACCACCCGCTATGACCTCAACAATAAACATAAAGTAGAATTATCTCCATTCTCACAATGTCAACAAAAACTGAAAATGTATAAGCTTCATAAAAGTAGAATTGATGGCAGAGCTGTTGGATCACATTGGATCACAGGTATTCCTAATAAAGTGCTTAGTGAGTTTGTTTGTTCATTAAAATCCCTGTTAGCATCTGTACAGCAGCAGTTATTCTCCCTGGAGTCCACACAGTTTACAAGGTGACAATATAAAAAATAAAAATACACCTTAATACATGTGTACTGTAACTAAAACAATTGCTGCAATTTAAACATTACAAACATATAGAAAATACACAGACATCCGCTGACTGAATCTATTATCATCTAATATAGATGTAAGTAATAATAAGAAGGAATGACAAAATAATAGTATCATCATTTAACATACAATGCCCACAGAACTCTTTCACTCCATGAGAATACTTATGAATAACCAGTGTCTTGCTGAGTAATGCTCTTTTTGTGTATATTGTTACTGCAAAAGTTTAAATATTATGGACATTATCAAATATGATTAGAATTCACAGTTTACAGTCCATAGAAATGGTTTCATTCACACGTATAGGCATCATTCCTCGTGTATATTTCTGGAGATTGTTGTGTTGTTATTTTTGTATAAATACATTGAGAGCTACTAAACAAATTCCTTGTATGCAAAAAAATACTTTACCAATAAAGTATGTCTGATTATTTCATACTATCTTTTGGGTGAATACATTTTCCAAACTATACACAGTTGGAGGTGATGGATGAAAAAGTTTAAAAAACACAGGAATCACAGCAAAATGACTTTTGGATTTAATGGGGAAAACAAAACGATATCTTTATTAGCAAACATGTTTAATAAATTGTAATCTCAGTGGTTATTTTTTACAATATTTGTCATACAGTATCCGTGGAGGGTGAGTGATGTTACCCTGATTAACCTATAGGGGGCAGAAACGGCAAATAAAATGTAGCGGAAGGGGACGAAGAAGTGGAATTTAATTAATCCCTGAGCACGGTCTTTCAGGAAGAAAGGCTAGAGTAGTTCGAGGTTTTGTACACTTTTGCAATCCTATTTTTTTTACGATTCATGTGTCCACCAGCAATAGACTCCACCTGTAGTATTTTAAGTAGATGTTATACTGCAATATATTTTGTAATTTTAAGGTACGTGTTATGGTTTAGCGTCCAAATTAGCCTGACAGACTAAACTCAGGGGATATAATCGCCAACATCCTCTCAGTAAATGCGCGGGTCACTTCGACACACCAACAGCTCCTTTGTTTTGCTAACGCTAACGTTTGGCTACCGTGTGAGAGAAATATCTGCTAATCTAGCTTGGACGTGATTGTTAAACATTTTTAAAGAGTGGATTCATATAAATACCTGCTGGACAATTAGCCGAATAAGAGCAGTAAAGTAAATAAAAGCGAGATGATAACTAGTCAGCTGTTAGTTGGCGAGTAGCGGGAGTTGGAAACAGCCGCCTAGTTAATGTTGACGTTAGTGTTAAAAAGGCTATAACTAGATAACATACATGGAGTACCCCACTTTGGTAAGTATATGTGTTGGCTTTTGTGTTTCCTGTTGTGTTTCTGAGGAGTTTGGGCTTTACCAACATGTCCAGAAGTTATTGTACAATACAGCAGGTAAAAGTACAACAGTACTATCTATATTGTAACAGCATTGTAGAGATGACTATTGCTTCCATAAAATACACAATGAGATGTTTAATAAATAATCATTAGAAATGTGGATATAATGACAAAGGTAGGTGGGATATCTAGTCCTATATCATGATATTGATATAATATCGAGATGTTGTCCAGTCCTACTGTGGAGTGTTTGTTTTGGTCCAACCAAGAAGGACTATTTCTGTAGAGAATAGACTTATCTACATTTTTAAGCTTGTTCAACCTAAAAAAATAAGAACAGAGAGCAGTAAAGTCGTGTATTTAGCTGGTAATATATTGCGCTCAATAACTAGAGTAAATTACATCAGATGCAGTTAAATAACCGTCTAACTTTCTCTCTACTCATCTGTTCACAGAAGAGACCAAAAAGGAAGCTCTGCTACCCTACAAACAGGGAAAAGTAAGTTTGAAAATGTGTGTATATATATATATGTCTGTTTTTAATGAGCAATTATCTAAATAGTCTGAAAATTGAGCTAAAACCTTCAGCAGTTGTTGCAGGTGGTGAGATTTCTAGATGAACTTCAGTATGTTATGGTTGTATTTCCCAAAATTAATGAATGTCTTTGCTGTAAATCCACTAATCTTAACCATTTTGTCACAAATATTGTATATTTTTGCAATGTTTCTTGTTTGGTTAGCTTCTAGGGACTACATATGTTTTGTTTAAAGCCAATCAAGTTGATATTGACCGCTCTGATTGATGATAATAGCCAGCCAACACTAATAGCTGACATTTTTGTGTTTTCAGTTCATCTAAACAATGGTCAGGAGAGCTGCTTTTGGAAGATGTTAGTAGGATATTTGACGACTTGGGTGAGTGTGTGAGATTCTTTTTTTTTTTTTTTGGCAGTTATTTTTGTATTTTCTCCCCTGATATCATCATGTTCATCTCTGCTCTCCTCTTATTTTCATGTTCAGCCTCACGTGATGATGTAATCCCCCCATCTCTACTGCTTGAAACTGAGGATGAACAGGTTGAGAAAGAGGCTTCAGGTGTCTTAAAGGAGAGACTCCTAACTGAAAAACCTCCAGGACACCAAATGGTAACGTACAGTCAGTCAGTACAATGACTTTGGCGTACATTACTAAAGAACATGGTCCTCTGTTGACAAGAAGAAGTTCACATTTTTTCAAGTCTGCCTTAAAACAATAGCTAGATTGTCATATGTACATTAAAAAAAATCTATCTGACCCCTCTGAATGGATCAGATAAGTGGGTTTGACATGCAGAGGTGCTTCATTCTCTTCTTTATCAGCCAGTAGTAACACAACTTTTTTTTTTATGCTGTGAAATTCAACTCACTCTGTTTGGCAAGCATTTCCAAAGTTTACTCCAAACTTAGTTGCATGATTTGTTGGACGCAAATGTCGCAGCTCGATGTTCATTTATAGACTCAGCAGCTCTTGTGTATCTGTTGTGGGATTTTTTACGCCTTTCCTGAATTAAACTGGACTTGTTGTCGCATGTGTTCAGCCATTGAATTAATGTTTTTGTCTTGATTCTTTAGGTTCCTAAAGAAGTGGTCCTACATCCAGCAGCAAGGTCACCCAGTCCTAAACTGGACATCGGTAAGAGACTCTCACCTGTTCTATACCCAGAAGATACTTTGCTTGTATTCTCTACATTTCTAACTCTAAACATATTAAATGTTCAGTTATTTGTTCTCTTGTGTATGTAGAGGTCCTCCTTTTAAATTTGGTTGCTTCTCCCTGTTGTACATTTAGACATCCCATTTAAAGGACATGGGCCAGTGAAGACCTCCAGTCCTATTGAAAGGGATATCGGTGCAGAGCAACAGGACAATGGCAAAGACCAAATTGTGTCCCCAATCCTCTTTTTGTGTGAAGATAAAGAACAAGAAGAGGCAAAGAAGTGCAATAGACACACCGCAGAGGAGTTAGTAGTGTTTATATATTTATGCTTTTCATGTAGGAAATAACTTGTTAAAATTCTGCACACACTGGTTTTTACATTAAAAGTTAACATTGGAAGTCCGTAATCTAATTAATCAGCACGTTTATCTTAATATTTCCTCTTTCCTCCAGAAATGACGATTTCAACTTGGAGTCTCCTCCAGTTAAGATTGTTCTCATCAAACCCAAGTCCACTCACAAAGACAACGTGAAGGTATCACAGTAAGTGGCTTTTCAGTTCTCAACATGATTAGTTTCCTCCAAGCACGTCCTCAGTATCTGATGTTGTATCAACGTGTGAATATCTACATACTTACTCTCCTCTGCAGCAAAGAGAGTCACCCAGGTGACGAAAAGATACCCACGAAATCTCAAATACCTGTTTTGGTGGGCAAACAAAAAACACAAAGGTAAGACGAGATGCCGGTTTAATTTTTAGTTATAGTTAACAGTGTGGGGTCATGAAAGATGTGGTGCCAGAGATATGTATTGTGGCAGAGCATTTTACAGTCGAGCAGTAAACTTTATAAATACATATGGCAATAAGTGTGAAACTACATCATTATATCTATAAATAAAACAAAACATATAGACATATTTAAAGTGGCAGTTAATTAATAAAAATGTTATTGAATTATAATATTGAATAATCTTTGTACTTTTTGTCATTTCTTTTCGCATTAACACAGTGTACAGTGTCACATAATAATACCAGACAGTATTTGGATCCATATAACAGACCAGGCCTATTCTCCATGAGGCAGACAGAGGAATTGATATTATATAAAACAGCAAAAACTTCATCATTCATCATTAATTCTGCTGTAAAGGTATACTAATAAAAAGAACTGTGGAAATCAGGCAAATAAATTCAATTTCTCTCTCTGGTTATTATCAGGCAAGAAAATACAGACCTGCCTGTTCCAGAAATGACTCAGGATCCTGAACAGCCAGCACCTGAGAAAACTTTAGAAAGTGTTCCCAGGGAGCCAGCAGCAGAGACGTCCAACCGTGTGGGCAAAGAGATGACATCTTTTCTACAGAAACTTAGAGATGCTGGGCAGCCCAAACTGACAGTGTAAGTTTAGATAAAATGATGTCTTAATAATTTGATGCTTGATTTGATACTATCTAGGTAAAAAAATGACAGTATGTTAACAAAATAACTACATCTGTATAAATCCTTGTGTTCATCTGCTGTGTTTTAACATACAAACAATTAATGTCCCTACATTTTTTATTTTCTTTTAAAGTTCCAAAAAGTCTCAGTCACCAGTAAAAGTACCCGTGTGTCCACCTGAGCCAGATGATGACTTTCTTATCCTGGAGGATGATGCACCTATTCGTTTCACCATCCTCAGTAAAAATGCCACCAAAAGGAGACAGATGCTGAACAAAACCTCCAGCACCGACAAAGACAGCTCAACAGACAAGGGGATGAAGGATGTTTTGGTGTCAGTGGAGACGACACAAAAACAGCAGGAACCGGATCAGGCAAACACAAAACTTCAGACTGTCAATCAGAAAATGAAGAAGAAAGGGAAAGAGAGACAGAAAGAAGTGACTGAGACAGGAAGTGACAAGGATGAATGGTCCACTCCTGAGAATTTTTCTGCAGGTGACTTGGTGGAAAAAGATAAACCAAACCAAAAAACTCAACAGCGCCTCAAGAAGGAGAGCAACAAGGCAGAAGACAAACCCGAAGACACAGCCAGCAGGGAAACAGAAGAAGAAAACTCAGCAAAACCCCAGAAATCATCTGAGGTGAAGAGATCAAAGTCTTCAAAATATGAAAAAGCCAAGACAAGCAAAGCTAAATCATTAAAGCAGACCAGAAAAGAGATGCAGGGATCTGAAGGAGTAAAAGAGACGGTGAAAGTACGGAGCAGTGAGGAGGATGCAGATGTTGAAGACGTGGCTTCTCTTTCAGGTAAGGTGCTTCTACACTTTAAATCTACCTACTGTGTACTATCTAACTATGTTTTTCTTAACGTGTATGCATATAATATCTGTGCTTGTGAATAGAGCAACTGTTTCAAAGCTGGAAAATAAAAGTTCCTCCACTGACAGTTACTGAATAAACTAATAAAGTCAAAATATATATAATATATTCCAAAGTTTGAGGTCTTTGAGTATGTGTGTGAGAGAGAGAGCAACAACTATGATATCACCAGTTTTTGAATGTTAAGCTAAACTATTATTTATTCTTTATTTGGATTTGTTTATCTCCCACAAGTTTGTTGTTAGTAATCTACAAAAAAAAACAATTTAAATAGACAAAAGCACAAATTATCAGGAACAAGCTAAACATATAAAAAAATAAGCGAAATCACTTTCATCATATGAAGAACTTTTAGTGTAAATAGACAACAAATAATAATATTACAAAATACATTTTAAGTGATGTTGTCACGTTTAAATTTTTTCCCCCTAGATTTAAATTCAATGGTAAAAGTTATTTTAAGCATCTCATTAAACGTATATACAACGCTATCACTTCTGTTTTCTTCTGTTGTCCCACAGACAAAGAAATCGAAAAATCTGAAGCACAAACAGCAAACGAAAAAACCAAACAGAGCAAACAGTCGGCTGTTTCTGTGGGGAGTTCATCTGATGATGGTCAGGCAGCTGGGAAAAGGAAAAGAAAACCGCCAGGAGAGTGGTGGTTGTTTTCCCCTGAGAGCACAGAGCAAACAAAGGTTACAGACAACCAGCCGATTCTGAAAAGGTCAAAACCGAGTCGTATAGAGCTTGGAGAAGAAATATCACCACCTGCAAAAGATAAAAAGAATGGACTTTTAAAGCAAAGACATCACAACACAAATAAAAAGAAAACCAAACTAAACAAACGCAGAACTAAAAGAGGAGACAACCCTGACAAGATGAAAACAACAGTTGAAGAACAGACTGAAGATCAGGAGGACCAGGATTCACCACAGTCCAGCCCTTTGATATTTTCACACAGAGACCACAGCTCAGGTAAGATCAGGAGGTTTCCTATACAGACCAATAAAGGCTGTGTCTGATTTGAATAAGTTTTGTAAACAACATAAAGGTTTTTAAGTTACTTATTTGTGATATTTTACAGGGGATCAGATATTTCAAAGAGTGTATCATCACAGCCATTCTAGTGCACCGGCATCACCCATCTCTCCTGGGAGACCTTCAGAGCAGCTCGGGACAACAAAAACTGACAAGCGGAGGAGGAAACCTCCTTCTCAACGGTGGAAAGCTGATAACATGTCTGAGGATGTGGAGAGCGTCTCCTCCCAGCCTCAGCAGCTCAACCCCAAAGAGCCCAAACCTCGTAAAGAAAGAAAAACACGGTCTAAACAAAGCAGATCTGCTCAACTTGGGACTCCCAAAAAGGGCAACACGGCAGTCTTGCCAAAACCACCGGGGGGAGCTCCTGTAGTTCATCTGACACCGAGAAGGGCTCCAGAGACTGTCAAACACATGGCCATATTTAAAGACATTTTTACTTCAGCCACAGAGAGCTCTGCTGCCATCAACAAAAGAGAAACAGGTCAGAATAACAGATATGAAGTCACTGCGTGTCCTGCTGAGGACTCTGCTGCTGAGGACTCTGCTGCTGAGGACTCTGCTGCTGAGGACTCTGCTGCTGAGGACTCTGCTGCTTACTGTGCAGCACTCAGTAACACCAACAAAGACATTCTCAGGATAGATGCTGGTGAATCCAACCACGAGAGCCCACCGATCATAAGGCGTCGCAGCACGTAAGGACAAGCATGAATGTTTTCACTCTTAACTGTTTACCTCTTATTGTTTGTTTAAATTGTTTTTTTAAAAAATCTTTTTCAGCAGGTCAAACGTCTTCAAGAGTGGGCCATCATCCATGATCGAGCTGGAACAGTTCGAGGAAAATGACGAGATGGGTACGTTTTAAAACTCATTGAAATTGTTTTTCCAAACATTTTCTTGTTAAAATGATATGACTTTAAGACTGGCTTGTCTGTCACTCATAAACAGCATTAGACAAACCATGTTAGTTTAATTGGCTGTTAAGTGGACATGAAACAGCAGCCGAATACTAAAATTTATTTATCAGGATAAACGTAAGTGGGTCCCGACATATAACACTACATAACAACAGAGAAGTGACAAGATAAAATCAAAATGACCACAGTGGTCAATAACAGATGAACAGTGGATTGTTTCACCAACTAGTACCAGAGATGTAAGAAGGTGATCTGAACAATTACATCATTGATAATAAAGTGATGATATGGATTTGATGTTAAAGGGGAAATTATTCCAATCTGACAGTGCTTTGTATTCAAGAGTAATCATCTTTTCCTTGTTGCTGTTTTTGAAAATATGAATGAATGAAAACAGCTGTAATGGATTTGCTTTAAATAGTTAGTTAAAATAAACAGACAGCAACCACACATCAGGCTACATACAGTGCTTAGTAATGAAGATATATGAAGATACACATATAATAATAATAAACATGAAAGTCATGTTATTGTATTTAACAAACAGCCCTGTTACTTTAACTCACAAGTGTAAAACAACAGAAGCCTGATAATCATGTTCATTACAGGCACCAGAGAGAAATTTCAGCATGATGACTTTCTTAAATACATAATATAAAAACACCACATTTGACAATTGTTGTGTTCTGTCAGGCCCAAAAAGTGAAGAACTGCATTGCAGCACTTACACTGTTCCCCTTCACTGTCTGTGCGGAATGAAAAACGCAGCAGGTGGGCCTCTGACACTGGTATCAGCAGGTCAAACAGCGTCATCTGGTGGACAGTTTAAAAAAAAAGAATCTTGTTTAAGAGTGAGAGGTCTTAAAGTTACACAAAATAAAGTCGATTGTTGTGTTCTTTCTTACTTTTTTCCAGTCCTTCCATCAAACAGAGTCATCCATTCAACGCTCTCTATGTTGGATCTGTGTGCTGCGCCTCTCAAACCGCTCATCCTACAGGCGAAGGATAAAGTCAACATGACAGAGTGGCTGACGAGTCTCTGGCCTGCCACTGTGAACAGTCAAGGTGAAGGTCCGCTTTATTATCCCAGAGGGGCAAATTGTGGTATAGCCAGCAGCAAACACATACAAAATACAATAAACAATGAAAACTTCCACAAATAATAGACAAAACAAACAGGTCACTCATTGAGGACATTGATGGCACCAGTAACAAAAGAGTTCTTAAGTCTATTTGTCCTGCACCGAGGCAATCCGTCAGTAAGAAAATATAATGACCATGAAATAAACAAGAGACTTTTTAAAAACTGCTATTCTGATAATGAATGTGTTTATATAATTTATAGAGACCGTACACAGCTTTCATTAAAGTATAAACATTAATAAAAAGATGCTTACATGATCCTGTTGTGTGAACGGGAGGATGTTGTCCTCACACATTCAGATGATGAAAATGGTTATCTACAAGTGATGATGTGTCAAAATCCCATAAATCTCATTTCAGTTTTAAAGTATCACAAAATGTTGTTCCTGGTTGGGTTTCTAGGCAACATCCAGCTAAACAGTAGGGGGGGTAACAGGAGTGCTCATGGATTGTTAAAATCCTGTCAAGTTTCAAATTTGGAGTGAAAGATGCTTTCAAAACAGCCTCACTCTAAAAAATATAGAGAGTATTGCTGCATCCTACAATATTATTAAATCTGTCTTTCTCGCTGAATTAATGTCATGTAGCTCTCTCTCTCGTACTTGGCACGTCTCCATATTTCTCATTTTTAAAAAACTTTTCTGTTAAGTTTTGGTGGCGTGTCCTCTCCAGTTCTCCCTCCTTCCCTCTGCAGCAACATTTTGTCTAATGGTCCTCTCTTCTCCACACTGTTATCTAATTTAGTTATACGGGATCACTATAATATCAAAAACGCTTTAAATTAAATGTATGTAGTTCTCTCTGAGAAGCCATTTATCTTTTCTCACTTTAGTAACACAAATTACACCAGCGGCAAACTCTTCACTTAAACCTCTCTGTTGATTTAGAGCTGCAAACAAACATCTGCATTATAGGTTATAGTGTCAGTTAAACCACTTTTCCTGCTTAGTGTCATTCACATAATGTATTCCTAAACTATATCTCAGGGAAATGTTGACTACTTATCTACTTTATTTAATTCATGGTGTGATGTTAATGTATTTGCATTTATTTCACATTCTGAATGAAGGGGAAGTCCTTCAGTGATATTCTGTCACTTCAAAGTCCAAAATGAGTCATCCCACATTAGAGCTGCAGCAATTAATCCATTAGTTGATTGACACAAAGTTAATCTACAACGATATTGATAATCGAATTATCGTTTTAGAAATTTTTAAATGAAAAGTGTTAAATGTTTGCTGGTTGCAGCTTCGCAGATGTGAAAATGTGAAGCTTAATGTAATATTAGACAAAGCACTTGGACAAAGAGTGTGTTGGACAAAATAAGACATTTGAAGACATCACCATGGACTTTGAGAATACAAAATAGTCGACAGATTAATTGATGATGGAAATAATTGTTAGTTTCAGCCCTGTGTCATAAAATTAAAATATAATTACTAGTCTATTTATTTCTACTTGCTTTTCTGTTTTAAATATATAATAATTTATAACCAATTTTCACATAATTCATATGATTCCTCTGAGAGACAAAATAAAGATAAAACATGAATAATTATTGATCAGACCTATCATTTAATTTCTTTTTCACTGTTTGATCTCCTTGCAGACAGACCTGAGATCACTCCGGACGACTTTGATTGGTACTTCTACCAGGGCAGAGCGATTGGCTTCATGCAGGACCTGCAGAGTGGATCCATCTTGAATGGAAAGATCCTGCTGGGCTCCTACATGAAGAAGCCTCTCTGGGTGGATCACAGCGCTACAACAGTCAGAAAACCTCTTATTCTCTCATATTTCTCACATAAGATTATGTTCTACTCCTGCCTTGTTAGTCTATAAATGTCTTTCCTTACTGTGTTTTTCTAGGTTTTCAATGTGTTAACCAGCTCTGTGAGTTTAACCATCGACTGCAAGGAGTCCTGTTTCAACCCAGGACGATCCTTTATGGTGCAATGCGGTAAGAATATGATATCATTACATCTATTACGGCAGAATTAACATTTTGTTATATTTTCTTTTTTTTCTCCCTGAGGAATTTCATTATATAACTACTTTATCAATTGTAATCACATTTCTACCTAGAACTTTTAGCAGTGATTTATACAGTATACCTATGAAAAGTCTTGTCATTTTGTTGTTGTTTACTAATGTTATTGTTGTGTTCAAACAGGACATGCCTACAGCATCCAGAACCTCACTTCACAGCCTGCAGTTCTCTGCTTCACCAGGATACTAGCAGAAAGTCCGAACTGAAGTTGTCCACTGAATGGCTACTGGATAACTAGCCACATTTTCCTGAATATTTTCATAAACACCTAAAGGGTATGAGGGGGGAAAAACAATGTAAATATCATTATGTATATACTTGAAATGAAATTGAATCACTTTCTGTTTTAAAATATTAGTTGTAAATAGAAAATATTTGGCATTTTAATTTGGTGATCTGTAAACTATGCTTGTAAAGTGAAAATGGGAATTTAAAAGATGACTTGTAATAAAGTTGTGCATTTTTTACACAAGTTTTACCGTGATTGTGTGCATGTTGTTTCCAGCCTGTAATCAGTAACTGTACTACTGCCTACTTCTACAGGGGAAGGAGCTGTCAGATATGGTTCATTTACATGCAAAACGATGCCTTCATTTGCTGATAATTTTGATTGGATTACAAAATAGGAGATTAATGTGCTAATTGCTAATAACGTTGAAGAAATATATAGCTCTGTAGGGTTATTTGCAGTGAATCTATTCAAAGAATATTGTATATGTAGTTCTGTTTTTTATCAACCGCAAAAATATTACAATGTAGACGAATGCAGAATAGTTTTAAAACTGAGCTCAACAGATAAGGATAAGTGAAAAGTGAAATGGCTATCATTAGAACTTTTTAACAAGACACAGCAGCTAATGTTCGCTGCTCTGTGTCAAAATGTGAAGGCTTTTCATTAAAAACTCAAGGTTCAGGAGAGCTGATAATGTTTGGCTTGAGGGTTCAATAATGAATACTGGTCCACTAATGTTAAGAGATGGATGACCATCAGAAAATAACATGACGGGCATTTAGCCATTACTATTAATCTAACCTGCTCTCTGCTCACACTTCATTTAAATATCAGACTTGAAATATATTCAAAAGAATACACAGCTATTACTTTAAACACTTTATTATTCTTTTTTTCAGATATTTTACAGACCATTTCATATAATTAATTAAAGAAATAATAATTTGTTGCAGCTCTAAACTTCTGTTATTTTCCAGGACACACAACATGAAATTGACCTTTTAGTTAGTTAGTATTCTGTGCAAAATTCAGCACCACACAATCAAATCTAACTTTTATTATCTCAGGTAGTTGCAATATAAAGGAAACTTTCAGGTAAGAATAAATACCAAGCTTCAAGGTACAGTGAAGTCCCTGGTGGTATTTTTCATTCTGCACGAAATTGTTGTGAAAAAAAAGTAAATCTAAGGTAAATTGGGTTGTCTGTTATATATATTAAGGCAAACACATCTGAAATGGTGGTAATACCAGACAAACACACCCAAGTCATACCAACTGTTCTGTCACAAAACACTTTCTGTCCTACTTCATGGGCCTGAATTATGTCTCTGCATAAAAATCTTATTGTTTCTTCCCCATTATGCTGTTAAATAGTTGATACACTGATACCAACATGTTTCTTAAATCAGAACCACCTTGGGATTGCTCTCTGATATTTGAACAAACCTTGACACTTTACACAGTGATCTAGCTGTTAATTAATAATGTAAAATAAAGGCTATGTATTCTGTAATTAAGGTGCTCCAATTAAGGCTGTTGGGTCTGTTTCTGCAGGCTACAACATGTCCATCACTGGGGCAGACGCCCTCAGACAGAGCGACTCAAACTGATCAGCATTCATGACTGGAATATATAACAAAGGAACAGTCTACCAGTTTGAAAATGTATAATCTCTGAATGTCTTTGTTTTAGCTGTGCACGGTGCAGCAGCAGCCTGACTCGCCTCAGGGCAGGATCTCCTTCAGAGAAGATGCTGCTTTGACCAGAGGAGTATAGACTGGAACGACCTCCCAGGTCTTTAATTATAAACCACGTCTATGACCAAATATGCTGCCTTTAACACATCTGTGAAGTGAAAAAGCCTGAGATACATCTCCCATTTTGTATTCAGAATGAACCTTTTAACATCAGGTGTTGGACAACAGTATGACACTGAGAGACAGTAGTATATTGTGTGTGGAGTCAGTGTTCATATTTTGTGTTTTGGTGTTTTTACTTAGTGTTTTATCAGTTTCATGTGTGCTTTTAACAAGTTCAAACCACAATGGTGATGACCATAATGAAATAAAGTATTGCCAAAGCACTGTATAAATAATGAATGTTGAAAGTATTACAATATAAAGAAATCTGTACATACATTTATATATCTACACAATGTAAAGACTTTGATGCAAACTACAAAATCAGATTTATCATCTCTTCAGTTAAATCAAAGTTATTTTTAAGCATGAACAAAGGCAACCCCCCACCCAACAGGCAAAGACAAACTGTCCTGCAAGAGTGCAACTGTCTTTCATTTCCCTCAGTACAAACTTTCGTTTTTCCATTTGTGAGTGACGTGAGTTATAAAAATGTTGATGCCTCTTACTGAATTTTGTGAAGAACATGTTTATGGATAGATTTATTATTTGGTTGACTTGAATAGTTTTGGTCTGAGACTATTTATGCTGCTTGAATTGCTTGGAGAGAGTGATGTTCAATATTGTGGTACGGTACAAGCTGAAGCTGCACTTGTTCAGAGTGTTTTACTGATTCTACAAAGATGCCTCACAGTGAGTGAGTAATTTGTGTTACTGCATCCTGATGAGTTTAGTCTTCAGCCCACATTGACTGAGGTGTAGCACACATGCTGGAAGGCACAGTGGAGACTGGGATCATTAGTGATGGTGGTTGTAAAAAAACATGTTTCCTGATCCCCAAGCCTGTGTGTCTTCTCACCTTCGAGTCGACTGACTGAATGAATAATGCTTTGTAATGAAGTACGGTAACAAAAAAAAAAGTCCCTTGGTTCATTTAGGAATTTACATCTTTAAAAGACAAATTAACACATTTTAACATTTCATTTGTTGACAAGAATAAAGTAACACTGACGTTATCCCTGATTCATAAGGTTAAATAAAGTCCCCTTCCAAACAAAAATGTGTTTTGCTGATTATTGTTTATTTTGGCTGTTGAGCTTCACTGTACAGAATTATCTATGTTTTCACAGCCATCTGCTAAAAGTGGAAAGTTTCTCTGTCTGCTTAAAATCTAAATTTGTACCTAGGAGCATCATTTGTGACATCACAATTTGTTTGGAAGCCAGTTGTGTTCCGGAAGTCAAATTACACCCTGAAGCTTCCAGATCACAAACACTGAGATTTAACTTCAGTAAAGCTGGAGACATCTTGTGTCCAGCAATTCAACTCTGGAAATAATATTTGCATATCCAAAGATTCTTGATTTATAATGGAGGGAGAAGGAGTATATGTCATCTAAGAAGTTTCTAACCAGGTAATTTAACTTTAAAAAAAAAAAAATGGAAGAACCATATCTTAAACAAGTGGTTATTTGTTTTAGTACTGCGTCTTCAGCTATGTTAACAGAGGCAGTAGCCTACTGGCACAGATGTGCTTCAAGATAAATGATAAACGTTAGCATGCTAACCAATCCCTCAAGGAAATTGCTAATTTGCGATTGCAATAATCAATGCAAAGAAAGAAATAACGAAATATTTGCGAGGGCTTGCAATTTTGATAAATTACCGTAACTTTTCTGCATCAAATTGACCAAATAAACAGGCCACGATTTGGACCAATTGTTGCATGTGTTGTGGTGACATCACAGTGTGCATTCAGCTTTTAATTGGTAGTAGTATTTTTTTTTTAATTGCATATTGCAATTTTGCACCACAAAAAAGGGCACACAACACATTACAAAATCTATTGCAATTGTTTGAGAAAAGTCTCTTGAGTACTATTTTTTACCAAAGTAATCACACACATCCAATAGCTGTGTCGGGGATTACCAAAGGCAATGGGATTCAGGCTTTTGGGACCATAGATGTCTGCACAAAATTTAATGACAAGCCTTCCAGTTATTGTCCAAAGTGGTGGACCACCTGAACGAAAGACCCTGCCATCCTTAGAGCAGAAAAACTCACAAAATGATCAAACAAGGGAAATAAATGAGTTTTTTATTTGTCTTAGTTGTCTAAGTTGAGGTAAAGTGCAAAAGCAACAAATGTAAGTATCAAACACCAGAAGTAGAAATGTAGTTAGATCAATCAGAACATTAAAAATCTACTAGAAAGTAGAATGCATGACCTTTTATATTAATGTCTCTCTAGTTAGAGATTTGATGCAGGCAGTAGTTGCTGTGATGTCTGGTTTGATTAGATTTCCTTTGCAAAGAGATGCAATGTGACTTAAGTGCTAAACCGCAAACAGCTTGAACTGTGAGGAAATGAGACTCCACACACTTTCTTTACTCTTTTGAGGAGCTAGAGTGTGCACATATTTGATATATTTTTGCCAGCAAAAGTAACTATACTCCATTTTAATTGAGCAAATGTTACATTTCTGTCCACACACAGTTTGTCTCACTGCTTTGTAAGTGTGAATTAAAGCAGCAGGAAGAAACAACGTCACACCAAAGTCTGGCGGCCAGTGAACACATAATCTGCGTTTATTAATTACACAGTATATGCCTTAGCTGAGCTTTGCATGCTATGAATTCATTTGTCCACACAAAGGCTATACAAGTGTTCTTTGATTAGTTTGTGTTTCAAGTCTTGGAACAGACTTCAAGCATTCAGTATGTTTCCTTCCTTTGTTGAAGTTGGCTTGTAATATTTGTTTGGGGCTGCAAGCAGGAAAAACAGTACATAATAAACTCCTTACAATGAACTTGTGCTCCATGAATCATCCTCTAACAATCTAGGAATTCTTTCAGGTTCGGGCAAATAACAGGAAATAATTTTCTCCATTTCAATTTTTCACACAAAGACTGATTTAGTAGGACATTAAAGGCCTTTAATATTTTCTGAAGCTTGCAGGTCTAAGGACTTTTTGTGCAGCGCTTACACCCAAATATGCCTCCTGAATTAAACATCAAACAGCAGAAAGAGCTGCATATCCAAAACTAAACTCTACTACCTCTACTTCCCTTATACTCTACGTCTCAGTTGATGTCTTGTTTTACCTCTTGGTTGGACCCTTATTGATAACAGAAGATAATGACACATACTGTACAGCACAGATTCAGCAGGTCTTTGAGGACATTTTTGCACTGCTAGGATTCCTTTGATTAATTATCCACATGAGTTATATACAGAACAGTTTGTTCTGGTAAACAGCCTCAATGTTTAAGTCATTAGGACAATAAATTATACACAAATTGTGCAATATAGAAATGTGCAATAAAAAACAAAAACAAAACACCATTCAAGAAGATTTCCACATGATAGGTTGACAGATCGTTCCCATGTTGTAATATTGTTTATGTCTCGAGAGTTGAGCTTTTTTTTCTTCTAATTTTTGGATCAGGAAACTAAACATTATTTTACTAATATTATCTTATTCACATGTGTTGGGCCTAAATAAGGGAAGCCACTATGACCACCATGGTAGACTTGCAACTTTTATGTAATATAATCTACGGCTATCAGGATATCAGATTTTCACTACAAAGGAGTTCACAGTAATGATATTATCACAATATGTATAGCAAATTAGAGAAAATTAATGGCGCTATCAGTCAAGTCATGTTTAACTTTGATTATTGAGTGTTTTGTCTCTTTTCTGACAAATTAATTACAATCCATATAAGAGATAGTGGGAGTATGTAACTGTATAAAATTGTACAAAAATAACAATTACACTTAATGGATAGTAAAAAGGCAATCAGATGAACTTTTAAACAAAAGATCCACAAAGTACTGTAGCTTGTTGGATTTAACAGAGTGGTGAACAAAGACTCATTCGGACAGACTGTGCAAACTTTTCTGGGCAAGTAGAGCTTTATGAAGTTTGATGGACTTTTTACTTTGGAGATGTTAATCCATTCTGTCTTTTTATGTGTCTGACATAATGACAATAACAACAATGTATTTTGTCTGATGCTGCTTGGGTGGTATCAAATGAAGAAGCACCTCAACCCCATCAAGTCTATGCTGGTGCTGCTAGCCCTTGAGCTCCTAACTGCTTGAAGTAGGAGGACCGCACAAAGACTTGCTTTTTTCAACTTCTTGTTTATTCAAACAGCACTGTGCTGAATCAAAGCCCTACGTTTCAGCTTACGCGTTCATCAGGGGTCAAACAGGAATATTAGGTTGAAAAGCACTTTTTATACATTTTCAAACACCACGCAAGGCATCCTATAGGATAATTACATAATTAAGCAATCAAGCCATCACCTGTGTCACCTGTGTTTGCATTACACATTAAGGCACCATGTTGTGGTTAAATCAAAACAAATCAATATAACTAAAAGAACAAACAAACAAAAACGTGGTCTGGACAGTCCTGCTCAGTAGTTTTCTAAGACTTCAAAGTATCTGCACACTTAGGAAGGTTAGACGATAATTATTTGTTTGCAGTTGAGACTTAATAATCAAATTGGTTTTGTGCCTAAACCTAACCAAACCTTGACCATAGCAGCATGGTTATATGTATTTTTTTTTTTTTTAAAGGATAGTGGCATCAGAAGCTGAAAAATGCTTTTACATGACTTTCTAGGTCGTGTGGACCAACACATTTTGTTGTTTAATATGGATGAATTCTTGGGTTTCATGTTTTATATTTTTTTAAACATAAAAAAGGGAACCAGAAAGAAACAGGAAGTGTTTGATGTGATGTGAGTGTGTTTTTGACTGAAATATAGAAAATGAGTCATTAACTTATTCTCTGTGTGCAGTCTGGTCTTCCTTTTTGATATACGGCCAGATGTTAGAAAGTCACTTCATGTCAGCTGAAAATTAAACACTCAGTTGAGCTTATATACATTTTATAATAACAGAAAGTGTTGTGGATTCATATTTTGTAATGACAAAAACAAAATAATATATATAGGACATTGTACTGGCTATTGAAACCTTCCAACATAATTTTAATAAAAAAAGAGAAAATCTGTCAGCATTACTCATTACTCTGTAACTGGAAAGATCACCATGATATAATAGCCTCTTCCACTTTTAATTTAAATCCATGTGGACATTTCACCAAATGACTTCTACCTGTTTCACCACTCAGCCCCCACCCTTAACTCAATCCCTGCACATCCACAGACAATCTCCCCCGTTAATTGAGTCCTGGCCCTCTGATCCTCTGTTGCACTTATGATTACACAGCGGAAGACCTCCCAGTGGAAAAGCACACAGGTTTGATTTATGTTGGATATGAGTTTCTCTTGAGACTGAAACAAATTAGGCCTAATTATACAAGATACAGTAGAGCACTATGTTCAGGGTTCGTCTTGATGAGGCTTCTGGGAGCCAAAATAGCCTTTTGAATCTAAAATTCCAATTATCTTTTTACAGCCGGTCTGGATAGCTCCAACCAAGCATGTTACGAGTTGAGAATGAGAATGTGTTGGTAGTGTTCCAGTTGAAAATATGTGAGCCTGGGCTGATGGTCTAATGCCGTTTATTCTGTTTCCTTTCAGTTCATAGACCAACATATGCGCTTGTTGTCACTTCCGATTGGCGCTGAACTCCTGTTATAGCCTGCCCTCCCCATTCATCTTCATCACTTGTTTCTCTCCCTGTGCTCTGTGTTTCTGTTTCTGCACTGTTTACTCCTTTTTTACTGTCAGGTTCTGCTCGTCATGCACGTACAGCGTCTGTGTTCACAGGAAACGACAAAATAAGAACGATATAACAAATACATTACAAAGACAAACTGTGCACGTGTGAACTTTATACATGTGCATAGGGACGAGACCACATGTAGCCTAGACCTATTCATTCGAGCGACAATGGGATATAACACATTATATAATTTAAAAATAGGGTTTGTCTTAGGCCTAGGATACTGTGAGGTAAAATTACAGCAGATAATAGGCTTATAGGCTATTATTTAACAGATGTTGGCCCACCTTTGTGGAAATTAACAGTTACAGTTAAGAGGCATACCACCCAACCATCTCATGAATCCTGTAGTAAAGACATAAAATGCCTCGCGTGGCATGCCTCTGAACCAGTAAGCTTCTGGAACAGCAATTACTCTCTAATGTAATAATTTGATATTTATTTTATACAACTTAACTGGGAATGAGAACATGTGGATCTTTCAGATTTGTTAAGAAATATTGTTTGAAAAGAAAATCAATGGACAAACAAAAAATGACAGATGTCCACATTTATTTTCTTCTCCTTGTTAAACAGGGTTGATTTAGGGCCAATGAGTGCAGTAATGTTGCACACACTTCAAGTATTTGGTCAGTTCCTCCTTTAACCTTGAATTCAGTCTGTTCCCACTGAGCTCTTTGAAAACTGCAAATAGATGATGACAACTGCAACTCCAGACAGATGCACCTAACTGCCTGTAGGCAACCTGGCTCTGAGATACAAAGCTAAAGGTAGGAGGAAGGGAGAAGATAAAAGCAGATATGCAGCTGGCTGTGCATTATACTGTAGTAAAAAAAGGAAGTAGATGTTTTCTTTTTTAAAATGAAATTAAATTGATTTTTATGTTTTATTGCTTCCTGATAACAGGGCCCAGATCATTATCTTACCATCTTGCACTAATAAGAAGGCTGTAAAAACTGTTAATTTAAATTAATTAATTGTATTTGTTTTATGTATTTTTTGCCTTATTCATTGATTTTAAACATTTTTTAAACATTTCTTTGTATTTCTTATTGTTCTTTGTACCTCATGTTAACTCATGAATTTAATAAAGTAAATAAAAAATAAAAATAAAGAAGCAGGCTTTTCATTTTGGTAGATGACATAACTGTTGTTGACAACTTTTAGCTACTTAATTAAACCTGCAGTCCAGAAAGTTCTAAATGAACGTCCATTGCATTCAAGTCCTTCACACAACAATTAAGTTTAACTTCTGGTTAGCCCTCTGGTAACTTGAATGGGGATAACATAATAGACTCTAGACTTTCTAAATGTTATCGGGCTATCTGTTAGTGAAACGAATCATTTAATGTAGGTTGTGCGATGCTAAAAACAATTTATTCACTGTGTTGTTGTAATTACTCTCACCACCAGAAGGGGGAGACAAATGTCCCACACTAAGAAACTACTAGGCTAATGCAATGTTCAAAGTCTGATCTGTAGCAGGCAGCCATCGCCCACTGGACAAATGTTACACAGTGGATGTGCCAGTCCTGAGTGGCTTTCATTAAATGTAACCGGTAATCCCGCAACCTAGTTGGCTAATAAAATGCTCCTTAGCCCAAGTTACATTGGATTAGTTTACTTCTACTGTAAGGAGTGCTAGTTAGCTGGACATGCTAATGTTCAACGCTTTAATTAGAGCACACATACGCTCGTGTCTTTTCTCTGGCAAATGCCCCCAAAAAGACTCCCTCCAAATTCTTATAAATAGAATCAAATAAAATAGGACATAACTTCAGTGTCCTTAGCAGTAGCTGTGTGGAGCTGTGTCCTTCTTGGAAAACATGCTTATTAGTTCTCCTACTGTTAATCTCATAATCTATATCAACAAAATGGCATTGCAACTAAATCATTTTTAAAATACCTCATACGTTCATGGTAGCAGTCAATTTCACTGTGATCCATGTTAAGTATGAGATGTGACACCGGGCTTGAACTTTTCCCCTGCTGTCTCAGATAAATGAAAATTGGTTGTTGATTTCCAATAGCTCTCCATCGGTAGTGGCAGCAATTTGCATTATCTGCCTCAGCACTCCCTTTATAAACTCACAATCAGATTTGGTTGTCTTCCTGGTCGTATCATTGCAGCTGACCGCCAGAGAAAACTTTCTCTGTTGGACTGTACTTTTCTGGGGGGAGCCAAAGAAAATGTCTTCTAAAAAGTCTTAGAAGCTAGAAGGCGAGAGATAGATTTAGAGCTTTAGTCACACAGAGAGGGAAGAAAAACAGAGAAAGAAACAGATTAATTGGTTTTTTTCTGCTACAACAGTTCTCAACCATGTGCCACAGACATCCTTGGGATTTCAGTCCAACCAAAAAATACACTAGCTGATTGGGTGTCTAATGGTTGAGACGAACTCCTGTCTGAGTCTGGAGTCTCTTTCTTCCAATTAAACCAATTAAAATGGACTGTTCTGGTGGCATGCAGCCATGACATCCTGGGTTCAGTTTAACCCCACAGCGTTCCTGCTTGTCATCTCCTTATTCGTTTACACCTCTCATTTCAGTCTTGATCTAGTAAAGCAGAAATACCCCTAAAGTCACCTTTAAAAAAAGTTAAAGGTTCTTCCCATTTTTTGGTTTGTAACTCTCTGTGCAATCCAACAACCACACATTTCTCCGCATTCTGTTAGACCAGCGATTTGTTGATGACAGATGCACTGAAAATTTGTTACAAACCACTGATACAAAGTGACAGTCAGTGTATCCAAAAAACTGAACACAGTTTTTCATGAAGTATTCCATAGAAAAGATGGATGTCTTGGTAAGACTGATAGAAAATCCACACTACAGTATGTTATGACCTGGCTCACGTGGCCACAACAAAAGTGAGACATAACATGGCAATGTTTGTGATTGACACAGAGAGAAGGTCTGAGCAAGCAGTCTACAAGTGTACAATATCCAGATAATGATTCATGCAATTACTTCGCTAGGATGTCACAAGTGCTCATTATTTGCATTTCGAACTACCCACGTTACTGAATTATCCTGTTTTGCACACCATTTCACATTTTAGTAGTAGTAATAGCAAATAGGGCTGCTCCTGCAAGGCACAATAAAGCAACAAAGAAAGAAAATGGAGATACACAGAGATAAAGAATGCGCAATCTACAAGTTTACAATATCTAGATAATCAGAGTAATCGTCCGCTCCTGTATGGCATAATAACACACTGCACACACAACTTTATGGCGTTCCATCGTCACTACTGACTATACAACCCAGTCTCACATTTGTGAAATAGTCCTGAAATGTAATCTATTGTACACAAATTTTCCAATTTTTGATTTTTGACACTCTCACTCTTGACAGCACGACTCTCAAAGTAATGTATTTCATTTGGAAGTATATATCACGCCATCTATGACATCAATATAAGGTACAAATTTCCATGTTTGGAGGTGGCAGGTTGGGTGGATAGCTAGATACAGTCCCCTCCAAAAGTATTGGAACAGTGAGGCCAATTCCTTTATTTTTGCTGTAGACTGAAAACATTTGGGTTTGACATCAAAAGATGAATATGAAACAAGAGATCAACATCTCAGCTTTTATATCCAGGTATTTACATCTAGATCTGATACACAACTTAGAAGATAGCATTATTTGTAACGGAACACCACATTTTTAGGTGAGCAAAAGTATTGGAACAGAAAGAATTAAAATAGATTAAAATGAATAAGACTTAATATTTAGTTGCAAATCCCTTGCTTGCAATAACTGCATCAAGCCTGTGAACCATTAACATAACCAAACTTTTGCATTCTTCTTTTGTGATGCTTTTCCAGGCTTTCACTGCAGCCTCTTTCGGATGTTGTTTGTTTTGGGGGGTTACTCCCTTCAGTCTCCTCTTTAGCAGGTAAAATACATGCTCTATAGGGTTTAAGTCTGGAGATTGATTTGGCCAGTCTAAAACCTTCCACTTCTTGCCCCTGATGAACTCCTTTGATGTTTTTGCAGTGTGTTTTGGGTCATTATCTTGCTGCATGATGAAGGATCTCTCAATCAGTTTGGTTGCATCTTTCTTTAAATTGGCAGACAAAATGTTTCTGTAGACTTCTGAGTTCATTTTGCTGCTGCCATCATGTGTTACATCATCAATGAAGATTAATGAGCCCGTCCCAGAAGAAGCCATGCAAGCCCAAGCCATGACATTACCTCCACCATGTTTCACAGATGAGCTTGTATGTTTGGGATCATGAGCAGATCCTTTCTTTCTCCAAACTTTAGCCTTTCTATCACTTTGGTAAAGGTTAATCTTTGTCTCATCAGTCCATAAAACTTTGTCCCAGAATTTTTGAGGCTCGTCTCTGTACTTTCTGGCAAAATCCAGCCTGGCCTTCCTATTATTTTTGCTAATGAGTGGTTTGCATCTTCTGGTGTAGCCTCTGTACTTTTGTTCATGAAGTCTTCTGCAAACAGTAGATTCTGATACCTTCACTCCTGCCCTCTGGAGGTTGTTGCTGATGTCACTAACAGTTGTTTTAGGACTTTAGGACTTCTGTTACTTAGTACACCAGTGGTTTCTTTCTTCTTCAGGACATTCCAAATAGTTGTACTGGCTATGGCCAATGTTTGTGCAATGGCTCTGATTGATTTTCATTTTCTCTCAGCTTCACAATTGCTTTTTTTCCACCCATAGACAGCTCTCTGGTTTTCATGTTGGTTACACCTCTAACTATAACTAACTAAGTCTGCACAGGCAAAACCCGAATATAAAACTGAGCGTAGACATTCAGCGCTATTTATTGTTTGAATAATCAATGTAATAGGACACAACTGGGCAACAAAACACACTTGTCAGTCACATGTTCCAATACTTTTGCTCACCTAAAAATGTGGTGTTCCGTTACAAATAATGCTATCTTCTAAGTTGTGTATCAGATCTAGATGTAAATACCTGGATATAAAAGCTGAGATGTTGATCTCTTGTCTCATATTCACCTTTTGATGTCAAACCCAAATGTTTTCAGTCTACAGCAAAAATAAAGGAATTGGCCTCACTGTTCCAATACTTTTGGAGGGGACTGTATATAGGTGGCAACAAGTGGACTTTGCTGCAGGAGACCACTGTTCGCTTCCCATTTCCAGCAACTAGTGTCATGTTTCTAACCACATGCCAGGACATTTTTTGTTGTGGTGTTTATGTTGCCAAGATGTTGCAGGTTGTCTAACTTTAAGGAAGTCATGTAACTTTATCATGTAAGTGATCATTTTAATCCAAACCATGATCTTCCCCAACCCTAATCAAGTGGCTTAACCATAGCACTGTCACAGTGTAAAACATCATTATTTTTTTTAACAGTGAATGGGTCCTGAGTCCCGACCAACAGAAAACAAGTAATGCAGCCATCATAGTATACATACATTAGTAGAAAATTAGTTTGAAAGTCTGAGAGTGTCATGGAAAAAAATGGAAAATTCGTGTCCATGTATACAAATGTATGGATGCTATGAGACGCTTTTGGACAACAAGGGCAAGTCCTCCATCCACTTTCCCTCTTCAAGAGGCCGACTAGACTACTAGTGGTAGGCAGACTCACCTAACTGGAACATACTATTTAGTCAGGTTACTACAGCGTGAAGTAGATGAAAACTAAGCTCTCAAAACACAACATTGATGTAGAATTTGTCTATTACTGCTGACAATCACAATTATCTCTGGTCACAAACACACAGCCATAAGTGCACCAAACTATACAGAATAGCATTGACTGCAGAACATTTTTATCCTTCCTTCCTCAACGAAGCAAGTTAACAATGTGTTAATTACAAGCAACATCATCAGAACAATGAATTAAGAAGTCCTGAGATGAAATAGTGAGCTACATGTAGGAAACTTCTGTTTTAGAGACAGCAAAAAGTAATATTTAACAAAGTCAAATCTAAACAATAGTCTACAAAAAAATAGACTAAGGTGTAAAATACATGTAGGTGTTATATATGACTTCAGTATAGAGTGAATATTGTTTGCCATTTAGTTTGATGACGAAGAAACCATCTAAATATATCTCATAAAGAGAAACTTAGTAGTGATGCCAGATTGTTTCTGTTACATAAGCAAAGAGTGGAAAAGTAGTTAATGACTGATAAGGTCTATCTGACCCAAATGTTGCATATATAATCATTGGAGCCAATTAACAGACTGTGCATTATTTTTCTAATAAAAAACAATCATTTTTATTTCCAGTTATCATTGCACAGTTGTCTCACGTTATTCTGAGCTGCAGTGATATCCACACGTCAGCTGTCACTCTGGGGATAAAATAAACTTCAACAATTAAAATGCAGCAAAAATCATCATTATGTGTTTAGTGTCAAAAACTATTTCTCTGTTTGTTAGAAGCTCTATTTTAAGTCTACCATCACAAAACTCAAAATATAAACATAGGAGGACTGAAGCCCTTCAACAAAATATATAATTGTGAAACACAAAATACTCAACTGAAACCCATATTCTATTATCTGTATAAAATTAAAAAATAACAGAAATGAAATCAATCTGATACACAAAACACTGGTATTGTTGGGAACCAGGGCACAATTAAAATTGAGATGCTTCAGTTTATGCTTGATTCCACTGGTCCAAATGAAAGGTTCTTCCTCTCATAGATACATCATCCTGCTGCAAACCACATTCCTTCTTTACATGCAGGGCGATTTGGAGACTGACAGTCATTGCACGGCGATTTAGTGAATAATCATGTTAGCAGTGTACATGATCCCCCCACTCCACTGTGTGCTGTAGGGTCCATCCTCCTGTATCCCACTGTTTATCTTCCATGGAGACAGGGAAAAAATAAAGTCAGTAAATTCACAGAGGGGGGGTGGAGAATCATGACACAAAGTAGATCTGAGCAGGGTGAGGTACTGCGTCAGACGCATTCAGCCATAAATCCAGAAATACAATCTTTCATGCTGTAGTTCTCTACGTTTTCAAATCTATGTCCATATAAACAATGGCATCTGGAGGTCAAAAGCTGTGAGGAAAGAGATATGCACAGTTTCTGAACTCAATACATCCACAGAAATAAATGAATGAAAAGTCTCTGTATTCTCCGTGAAAGAAACAGGCCACTTTTCAATTATCAGTGATTTTCATTTCCATTCATGAGCCAAATCCAAGGCTAAATTCAATTCAGCACAGTTTTATGCAACTTTAGTGAAAGTTCTGATAAAGTGAAATGCATAAACTTTGAAGAGGACCACTCACCACTCAGTTGGTGTTAACTTCCTCTCAGTAAGTTAACCACGCTGTATTTAATGAATGGAGACATTTAGTTTTATAATATATATTTGTTGTTCCAGAAAAGACCAAAACCACCAATGAATTGACATCGTTTGACAAGTATTGTCTGCGTAGTCAAAGCTATCCCTTTGTGCCACATAGCTCTATTGTTGTGTAAAATCTGTCCAGTGAGCCACACTGTTTTTTATTATCTGTAACTAGGATTTTTCCTAATCTTAAGTGTTAAATTTGCATTACCCTATTTCTCAGGTTTACTTTCCATAACCATCATCTTTTGCTAACTTTTACCAGTTGCCATGAGCAGATATTGCAGAAAAATAATCTGTGGTTTTGCTGCTTGCTTTTATGATGGGGTTTGTAAATACTCACTGTTTCAGTGTTAATCCACCACTGAATAGTCCCTAAACAACAAATTCACAACTTACTTTTGTTTAAGTAACATTTGCTAAAGACTACAGAGCTGTTTCGGGAAAGTACCAATGATTTTATAGAAATGAAACTATGTCTTTGTGACGTGCTTTTAAAGATTTGCATCATGTGCTTCTTGACGTTTTCAGACCTGCGCCCTTTCATCCAGTTGAATTGAACTCGTTCTTGTTCATTTCCAACCCTTGTTGCATTTTGATTGGGCAGATCTGAACACAGCAATTGTATTAAGGTGTGGACCAAAACAATTGTACCAAGACCCTTTGAAGAAGTGGTCTCAGTCCAGTCACAAACTTTGAAGCAGTTTGTTTTTGTTGTGGGGACATGATCCAACCTTGATCGACCCAACCAGTTTAAGCTAAGTGGCTCCCATCACCAGGTGCCCACTTGGATGTGGATGATCCAAATGAACAGTTGCAAGCAGTTAGCTGGAGAATGAATTAAGGTCAGAATAGACAACTTAAGGCACAACAAAATGTGTTGCATTTTGTTAGAGGACCTTCTTCAAGGACTTTCCTCCACTGTTTATGTTATTGCTCTTGCCTCAGACATATCTGATCAATGAGTGAATGGTCTCAAATGGCTTGTAGTGATGCATTTTGGTTTGCTCTGATTTCTCTGTATGAAAAGTGACCGAATCAAGGGGAAAACGCTCAGAGTTTGCCAACTCATCAATTGGAGCAGAGCAAATCAAAGCTTGAAAACCTCCCTAATAAAAATAGAGAGTCACACCAACCTTAACATTGACTATAATATTTACACTCGTCATTTACACTTGTCTTTTGGAATACATTATTTTCAGCCCTTCACCACCCACCTGTGTTGCAAGACAGGATGTTCACAGTAGGAAACTGAAGACAGGATAGTCACGGTCAGGTTTATTTCTGGCTATAATCAAAGTTGGGCAGCTGGCTCCCTGTGGAGGGATGTTGTGTCAGAAGGCTCATCAGAGGCTGTTAAAAGAGGATGGCCCACTCATAGAGCCACCAATTAGTGTTAAAGCTCTGTGGATCTTTCCTCTTTCACCTTGTGAATGTGACATTAGGAGCCAGATGTAATAGTGTTGAAGCCAGTAGATTTTGAAATGCATCTGTGGTCTGACGGGGTAAATTAATCTACAGCAGATAGTGACTAAGTTGGGCTCAGGTACCTCTGTTACTCTTCTGTATACTGATTCAGTATACTAATACTATACTGTGTACTGACCCAGGAGCATGTGATAACAAACAATAAATGTCCACATCTAACCTTGTATGTTTACAGACAGAAAACAATCCCTGCACTACTTTTTTTTTAATAAAAAAGAGACATAGTTGGAATTAAACAATTATGTTAAATTTTAAGGAAACACAAACACACGCACACACACACACACACACACACACACACACACACACACACACACACACACACACACACACACACACACACACACACACACACACACACACACACACACACACACACACACACACACACACACACACACACACACACACACACACACAGAGGCATCTGTGTAAGTAGTAACCTGGGGATATTTTTGGCAGTCTTTTAAACTCAATAATTATAATTGCTTTATTAAGTAGTGTCTTAAGCAAAAGTCTGATTGATTTGCTTCCAAATTATATAACAGTTGACCACATTTTCACCCCACATACCCACACACACACACTAATTGATAAGTATGTAAATCAAAATGAAGACACAACTCATGCATGCTTTGTTGATTTCCGAAAAGCATTTGATTCAGTCTGGCATGAGGGATCACTTTTTAAACTAATAGAAAGTGGTATATAGGAGAAGTGTTTTGATGTAATTAAATGTGTAAATAACGAATTGCCTGTCAAAACATGTGTATAAACACACATACTCCTTCCCACAGGGTAGAAAAGTTAGGCAAGGCTGCAACGTCAGCCACCACTACCCCCTCTTCAATATTGTTATTAGTACTGTCAGACCTCTGGGCTCTGACATTTCATATCACCTACTCTTAAGTATTCAAAAAAGGTCTATCAAACTCTGGAGCCATATTAAAACAGTGACCCTGTCTGTTGCCATTATAAAGACCTTGCCTGCCAACATAGAAAGGAGTCCCTTTAGCCAACTCGTCCTGAGGCTGGCAGACCTTTCACCTTCTGTCATCACAAATCCCAGCCAGCCTCAGAGTGTGGCTCTATAAAGAGAACTGGGTACAGGAACAGTGCTGGGCTTTGAAGCAAATTTGACATTGTGACCAAACTGTCATGTGATGCACTCTGGCCCAAAAAAACTTTTCCCCATAGACTTACATTGTGAAAGAGACACCTGTCATTCAACCCACTTACTAATTTAATTGACTGTCATTTTCAGAATTTGACCTATTGGGTCCGATCACATTTTGAAAGTCTAGAAGAGCCACACGATTCAACCATTTTATCCCTATTTAAGTTAACTGGAGGGCTAAACCAGAAGTAAGCTGTGTCAGCCAGAAGAAGTTTTTGGTGAGGATACTCCAAATGCGGCCCATAGAGCGTGCACAGTATGTTTTCGTCCAGGTCATTTCTTTACATTGGAAATTGGCTTCATGCTCCATTGAGCAACTCCGATGCTGTATCCAGTTCCCTTTAAATCCATTCCTTTGAGCAGTTACACTATCACTCAGAACATTAGACATGACCAAAATATTACTAAAGAAAAATACATCACTTAGTGGACTGATATTACACACTTACACCATAAACTAGAAACATATTTGGCCCTAAACAGACGGCATACGGTGGCAGACTACTATAACCACAGTGGCAGATAAGAACCTGAGATAGACACTGACAATGTGCACACTGAGTGACCATAGTCTGGTAATAGAACAGGGTAGACACAGTCAGACCTGACTAAATTGACTGAAAAGACCTGAAAAATTACCCTCATTCTAGGTGGGAAAGAGGTTGCAGTGTTGGCTGCTAAATATGTCACTTCCTGCCATGACAGAGGAGACAACCAGTAGGACATAGACATATGACAGACAGACATTTAGAAATATAGTTGTTTTAGCCATATTCTCCTTATTACCACCATATCCTTTTAGATTTTCTTTTATCTTTAGAATAACGAATATCTTGTATATCCCTACCAACATCTCTTTATTTTTTGATTAGTAGATTAACACTTGCATTGTTTTGTTTGTCATTGTTAAGGTCACATTTAAATTGTACCAACACTAACTTAATTACTTTATTCACAATAATATTTGTTGATTTCATTACTCAACATTGTCTATCATAATTGTAATTGTGCATTGGGAGCATATGTCAAATGGCATGCCATTGAAGCCGATGTGAATTGATTTTATGATGTCGTGTTGCAATTTACTTCCACTTTTTCTCAGCTTGCCTTGTCTTCATCTTATCCAGGTAGTGATTTCCTGTATTACCAAAAATGACTTTTGACAACCTCCATTAAAGGATGTCAACTTGTTCTCTTCAGCTTACACACATTAGCTCGCCAGGCAAGAGCAAAAAAAGTGAATTTTTCCACCTCAGATTTGCAGCTCTTACCCATGAATGCACCATGTCTTCTGGTTGTGTTGCATTATGGTCTACTGATGCTGCCGTCACAGGAGATATTGATTTCTCTGTGCCTTATCATTCTGAGGCAGTGACAACAATATCTGACCTTAACTCTTAATATTTTAGATAGCTCAGAAATATTTCTGTGATGGAAACATCCTCCGTGTGTTTGTTATTTTATAGAAAATCATTTCTGAGATTGGAGCTGCCAGCTTATGCTTTCCACTTTTATTATTAGGATTTCTATGTGTTTTGCAGAGTGCTTCCTTAAAATACTGCTACTTGGTTCCAAGGACATCACCAGATTGATATGAACCAAAAGATTGCAGCAAGCAAGTCAAAAATATGATTTTGGAGCATTTCCACCTTATTTGGAAATTGTTGAGTTTTTTTTTTTTTTATAAACCCTGCTGATTTTTTTTCTTTGAATGTGATAACCATTTACACCTACAGAGTAGTCAATGAGGAATGCCACATTCAAATACATACAGTTGTCTAGGAAGCAGGGAGCTGTAAATTCAGTAAGTGCACATCTACTTGTGTGATCATAATTGAAGTGACAGGTAGCTCAAGCAATCTTCCAGCCCTCTGGTTTCACTGGGGGGTTACTAACTGATGGTGATGATGGGTAAAGAGTTGCGGGGGTGTGCTAATTCAGCAGCCGGGTCCACACACTGTGTACTGTTTGTGCAAAGAAATGAGAAATGTTCAGAGTGAGTTTTATTTGAGATGCTGTTTAGAATCTCCATGTTCTTTGACAAACTGGTCTAGACACCTGTAGTGTATGCAGGAGGTTGCAAAGAGATGCTAGAGCTGGCTGAAATGTATTTCACAGTCTTCAATGTGTCGAGTGAAAGTGTACATGAGTGTTATATGAGTCCTGACTCTGGTTGTGTTGATAAATAGCAGTTTTATAGAGAGCCAGCATCAAAGGCTGCACAAGTTAATATTCTGTCCCACTCTGTGAGCTCTGCCATGTACTGCAGAGAGACAGTCTAAACTTAATGAAGGATAGAGGAGAAGAGATAGTGTTATTAAAGAAAAAAATATGCACAGTGTGTCCACAAAATGCATTACCTAATGACTTAATTTACATGACCATACATTTTCATTAATACTCTGCTTGTAGTTTGGCTGTAGGTCTGTATAATATATCAAAGCAAGGTCTCTGATGTTTTTTTTTTTTGCTGGGCCGCAACAGTGGGGTCAAGCACTATAACTGCAGATGTCCGTGACTGCCTGACTGAGTTGCTGAGTAATGACGTTACGCTATTGTTTGGGTGTTGCTCTTTCAAAATGAATGAGTCCTCAGGGGTTGTTTGCAGTGGTTCTGCTCATTAACTGCAGATCATTCCAAATTTATGGCACGCTACTGCCCTGTAGCTGTTCCAAGAGCTCATCCGGTGGTACGCCTAGGGTCTCTGCAGATGGGAAACCTCCAACACTGGTTCGCGGCTTTGACTGCATCAGAGCCGGAACAATCGGCACCAGCTAAGTAGGAGATAAAACAGCCAAGAGGCATGAGGTACAACCCACAGTTAAAGGTGCAATATACAATATTTAGTCCCACTAGATGTCGCACTGGAACTGTACATGTTTTTATATGTTTACATAATTAATAGTTGTTTGCTGACATAGTGGGGCTGAATGTCATATATTGCACCTTTAAAGCACCCCAAACAACAAGTGGGCTATTGTTCTTGCAACTGCATTTATAACCTTTTTTTGTGTGACTCAAACATTGCTTAACCATGTCATGTGAAGTGCTACTTCAAATATTACCTGTAACAAATTTCACACATTAACCATATGGCCATATACTAGGTTTGAACCTCGTCTTGTAATTCAGATGTTGCTTCTGCTGTGGTGATGGTGCCTTTTAAAAGAAATGCAGAGCCTAACGGACAACTCTGAATTTCAATTAAATTAATCTGGCTGGCACAGGGTGGCGAAAAGTGAAAGGTCTGTTGGATTGAAACCAACCAGAGTTTTATACTTAGAGAAACCATTTAAAAGTTCAATTAGAGATGATAAAGAGTGTGACGCACATGGAGAGGAAAACTGGCTCAGTGTTTGTCTGGACAAGGCCCAGAAGGATGTTAAAATGTTTAAGCAATCCTTTCTGTATGGCGTCCATTCTCTGGCACCAAAACAATATTGATCTATGATGTAATCAGGCTAATCCAGTTGGTGTGACAATGAGAGACCAGTATGTGGGATCACTGGGGCTGCACTGCACCAAAGAATGGTTTTGCCTAACAGCTTGACATGTGGTTAAAACAATTGGTTTTGTTCTTTACATTAATTTACATGCTCATCATTCTTTTACTTCTCTTAGTTTTCCTTTTAAACCTTCTCTAAACTGTTCAGCACAAGTGTCAAAAACTCAGTAAGCAACACAGAGTGCCCTAATCATGAAATTGATTTTTTTTTTTTTAACATTGATTTTCTCGGTTGGAGTTAAAAAGATGAAGTAAGCTGCACTGTTCCCAGGCTGTGGTAGAGTAATTTAGAGGTGAGCTTATTGACTGGATGAGATCAGTCTCTCCAATTAAGCACTAAAACACTGTCCAGGCCTCAGACACCAGCCTTGCAGACATTAATTCAATACACTTGACTGTCATGAATATAGTGAAACCTTGTCATTATGAAAATAGTTCTACTTGTGTACTTGGTTAACTCTTGCTTTTAAATTTGGCTCTGTACATGTTTTTATTTATTTAATTGATAAATTAGCCCTCTACATACCAAACTCAGCTCAAAACACACTGAGGGTGGTTATGTAAACCTGTGCAGTGAAGTTTTAGTTTCTTAGTTAATGCTCAACACATAAATCTGTCATTCATTTTTTAGCCACTCAATTGTAGTACAGCAAGCTGTAACCACAACACTGACATAGAGAAAAAGAACCAAAAGACTGATTTCTGATCTGAGGATTATGATGACCATAGTTTGGGTTAAAATAATATGATTATACTTTATAAAGGTTAGGGGGTGATTGTGGTCAATGTTTTAAAAAATCCTAACTGACTCAAGGTTGTTGATTAATAATAATAATGATGATAATAATAATAATAATGATAGATTAGTTTTACATAGGACTTAATCTTAATACCCAAATGCTACACAGTGAAGGGGGGAAACACCTCAACAACTCAATTGACAAAATAAAACATTGGCATCGTAAATATGGTTCAGTTTCGGGGAAAATAACTATTTGGTTAGGGTTAGCGTAAGCTTATGGTTTGGGTTAAAATTCCCTGTTTTGTTGCCATTAAAATGGCTACAGATGTCTCAGTTTCATCAGCTTAAAAAGAAAGTTTCCGCTGCTTTGATGCTTTTGCAACTTTGTGCCATGCAACTAACTTTGCCGCCAATTACCCAACCCGCCTCCTCCTAACAGGGAGTGAGCTCATATAGATGTTATCTAAACTATGTCACTTTCCCTATGATATATATTGATTGAATATCAATTGAATATTGATATTCTATGAATTAAGTGAAACATAAAAATGGCGACTGGGCTGCATCTCAATCACCACCAATGTGTAACATCCACCCATTGGCTTGAGGTGGAGAGGGAGGTAATCATTATTATTATATAACTGTAAATGAACAGCGATCTCCTGTGTTAAAGTCAGATGTTGACCACTCCCTCCATCTTGATTTCCCCCCTCTGTGGACTATATGGGTCTGTAATGTGGAAGATCTACAGTGATAAAATGTTATCATCATCAAAACCTGATTAAACCTTAATCTTTAATGTCACTGTGTGACGGCATAAGACTTGTTTTGATCACTTCATATACTTGCAGCAGGTTGACCTGAAATATGGTTCGAAAAAACAAAGATCATTTCATCATTTCAAGTATTTAATATACAATTGTTGCATTTAAAAAACTGTTACAGTGTTACTGTTACAGTGTCAATTTCTCTTTGCACAAGACTGGTTGACATATTCTTCATGCGTCACTACTGCAATAAATAGAGGAAGAAAACCTTTTTCTATTTATTAGGGAATTGTTAGGATTTTGGAAACTACTACTCATTGATACTCCTTATCAGTTAAATTTCATTAATGAAGAATTTCTTGAAAATATATTATTTAAGAAAAGAATAAATCCAGAGCAGCATTACAATTGATTCATTAAAAAAAGAAGAAAAAAAGAAAACATTGTTTCTAGCAGCAACAGTAATGTTTACCACAGCAAAGTCACTACATAAATTTAAATAATCTCACTCAGTAAAATAAACAATATTCCTGACATGAAAATAATGAGTGAAGTTTAGAAGGAAGACCTGCCTGCAGGTACCGCTGGTAGAGAGAGGAGGGACTGGTTTGTCTCAGCCAGTAGCTAAAGCACCTTTCACATATGCACTGCAACCCTGAACTTAGACATAACCCGGAGGAGCTGTATGTGAGAACGCAAATGTCCAAATCAGTTAGACTGGACATTAAATAGACTTGCCAGCTTTCTTGTACAAAGTCTGTGTAATGTCTGATTGAGCCCATTTGTGATTAGAGCAGGTCATTGCCCAGAGAATTCACAGCAAGTTGGCATGTTGATGGCGTTTCTATCATGCAACTGGTGCGAAACCTGAAGAATACAAACATCCAAGGGTGAAGACGAAAGTCATTTACACAAAGACGCCAGTAAAAATGTGTAGCTGAAGAGAGGACGAGATTGATATCAACTGAAAAATCATCATTACAGATGAGTCGGTAGCCTCATACGCTATCAGTAACCGCTTGTGCTACAGGCAGCTTTGGTTTTAGGTTGTTCCTATCAATTAGCTGATAGCCTAACAAGTGCAGTGGATGAAAGACAAAGCAGTCTCATCCACTTTTCTCCATGTTTATACTTGTTGATGAAGTACTTGTTGACTTTTTACTCGTGAAGCTTTTATTGTACTTACATTAATGAACGTCATCAACTCGAGTAAGATGTTATCTTTCACTTAAGCTGGTTCACTGCGACTACCTCTCTGCTGTCCGTTCTGAGAGCAGAGAGGACAGACAGGCTGCGTGCAGTGTGACCTTGTGTTACACCAAAATGTATAAAAGTACAGATAAAAAAACTGACCTTAAAAATACTGCAGGTTCTTAAAATTTTACAACCGGTTCCAATTCAGAACTGGATTTTAGGGTGCATCGGTGAAATTTATATATGCATTGGTTAAACACATTAAACTTTCAGTGAGTCATTTGGATATATGTACACATGATCAATTCTCTGGATCAAAACTATGACTGACAGAAGCTGAAGACACGAAGCACCAGGCAAAGTTCATTTTCAGTTCAGAGAGTATATATGTCTCTTTGTAAATCTATTCACTGAGCCTTTGGCTCGCACCAGCTGTCTGTGACCAGGGCTCAACATGCCTGCAGTCAAAATTGTAATTTTTTTCCCCGGACAGACTGCAGTGACCTGCTACTCCCAGCATTGATGTAATTGCACCAGACAATCCCATCAACATCTCTCATCTCTGTTCAAAACAGAAAAACTGTGTTTTTTAAAATTGTGGAATACCATCTGCTATGACATGACAGATCGTTCTACTCATGCTGCACTCACGGATGCAGATGCATACAGCTAGTGGTAATTATCTTCACTGGCTCGACACTGAAGTGACTGCAAAGATGTAGCAAACAGAGCCACAACCTGTAATAAGTCCTGTGTTCCAATTTAAATCTTACATGTTCAATTGTGTTTCCACTTACTCTCCTACCGAGCCGTCATGCTTTCTGGACACCATCACTTCATGAAAAGAGAGTGTTCATGCTGATGATTTTCCTCTGGAGGTTGCACATGACTGATGATTGGGGTGCTGGGAAGAGAAAGAGGAAAAGACTTAATTAGACCATTTGAGGATGTATCTGTTTTTGACATGTCTTGAAGGGAAAATGATACAAGAGATAATGATGAGCAGGATTGTGTTAGTAGTCAAATGTTGATTCTCATATGAAAAAAAAAACAAAACTCAATAAAAATCATATTTTTACATCAACAAAATAAGAAAACATACACAAAGAAATCACTGCAAAATATGTCAGTCTATTTTAGTTGACCTGAAGAAAACGTGTCAGATTTCAAATCAAAAGTGGTGAGAATATCTGATCGCCCTGCAGTAAACAGCAGCAAGCGTTTTAACCTGGACAACTTCCTAACTTTAATATCCAGATATTAACTTTTTCCCCGACATCATGTTCTTACATAGCAAGTGATTATAAGACTACTTAATTAGGTATTTTACTTTTGTTTTTAATCCTTGGCAAGTGATTGGGAGAATTAAAAGCTGCTCACACAGATGTTTTATAACCAGTCACTGGACAGAAATGTTACAATTTTAACTTTTATTGCTCTAACAGATGACAGCTGTTGAACAAAGACTTTCTGCAAAATGGCTCTTATTCAACAGTGCCAACAATTTCATTTTGATTCCTGAGGCAGCTCTTCAGGTGTCCTTGCAGAGGGTGTTCAAAGTAAAGATCCTCCTGTAAGCGTTAAGCCACAACCAACTGTATCTGAATAATAGATTAGGTTATTACAGAGGAAATGTGAGGTACAACCCTGTGGCCTGTATAGGTGTGTATATATTTTTAAATGCAGGACAAAATGTAGAGTGATCATGCATTTAGGGTATTTTCTGGCTTTGGTGATGTCCATTAGTGTGCTGTAATTATAACATTGTTCAGCTTAAATTTCACAAGTTCAATCACTTTTCATGTTTACACCTGAGTGCAACGCTATGAATACCACCCCAGGAAAGACTGCCTGAGAATGAGCGCCATTATCCTGCATTTAAATGATTAAATTATACATGGGAGACATCAAAGTCTCCAAATTTTATTAAAGGAGCCATAATTTCCTAAAGGACGACCAGCACACTTAAACACACTAGAGGGCCTGAATTTAACTAGTGAGCCAGCATCTAGCAGCCATCTGTGGCACTTTAAGGTACTTCCACATTGGCTTTATTCTCAAACTGTGAAAGTTGCAACTATTAACACTTTTTGCCTTGTGACATGGTCAGACAACACATTGAACTAACTAGTTCTTCCTTGTGTGATGGTCTCTGTCTGCTTGTGTGTGTGCTGTGTCAGTTACTGTGTCTACTCATGTTTTCTTTGAGGTGCCAGAGGAGCTGATTGCAGCAGTATGCAACCAGATCTGGAGCACCTGGGCCCAGTGCTCCAGGATATAAAAGTCCCAGTTTCCAGTGTGGCTCGCTCTCTTCCCTGCCAGCGCCTGCAACCTTTTGCTTTGCTTAGCGTTTGTTGTACTTTTACTCCACAAGATCTTACCCTACACTATATTTACACATCCACATGAACACTACTGATGTAACTGAATAGCACCTGCTAACAATGCAAACATGCAGATGTTTAACAGATATGTTTACAATGTTCATCACCATAGTGTACTAGCATGCTAATGTATTTATTAGCACTTAAGTATAGCTGACACTGAATTTGTGTTTGACTGTAAATTGAAATATTTGACAAATTTTGATCTGTTGAAAAGTTAAAGGGTAACCACAATTAATACAATTCACAGACACATGAATGTCTGCTCCAAATTTCATGGCAATTCATCCAACAGTTGTCGTGCTCTCACTAAAATCTACATATGCCAAACTCATGGTGGTGCAAGAGGAAGTCAGGATCAGGATTCATCCTTTGGGGAATAAGTCTGAACAATGTCTGTATAAAATGTCATGGCAATCCCTTTATTAGTTGTTCAGATATTTCAGGCTGGATCGAAGTGACAGACTGACATTAACATCCATGCCGCTTGCATGGCCAAAACCTTCACTGGCATGATAAGACACATCTCTAGAGCCAGTTTTCCTGACTGATCTGATTAGGATGTCTCCTGGAAGCCTCCCTGTGGACAATTTCTCTGCATGTCCAACTGGGAGAAAAACCCAGGGCATACTGGAGGGATTATGCATCCCATCTGGGCAACATTATAGCCATTAAAAGCCCCAAACTGCAACACCATGGGTAGGATTGGGAAAAGAGACTGGTGACATTTGTGGAATTGATGTTTGATAAATCAGACACATACACATTTCTTTTCAACAATTTATGAGTATCAATGATATTATTTCTAATGATAAGAATCCATTTACACCTGCAAGAAATCAATTGTCATGTAGGAGGTTTCCTGGAAGGTTCACTGTGGAGGATTTCTGGGTGTGACCAACTCCGAGAGAAACCCAGAACACACTGGAGGGATTATGTTAACCCATCTGGCCTAGGGGCGCTCTGGCATCCCCAGGCGCAGCATGAGAATGTGGCTTTGTCTGCTACCAAAATTAAGTGGACCTAGATAAGCACTGGAAAATGGGTGGTTGGGTGGATGGATAGACTGACTGATTGGTCTGAGAGAGACTTTCATTTATGTTCAACATTTCAGCCATTAAAGGCTCAAAGCTGCAACACCATGGGCAGGACTGGGAAAATCATTTGTAGAGTTAATGTACGATAAATGCTCTGTTTCCAACAATTTATGTGTATCAGTATTATTATTTTTGATGGTAAGAACCTGTTCACACCTGCAAGAAATCAACTGTCATGTCACGGAAATTGAAGTTTCAGAGCTCTGCTGCTCGATGTTATTTATTTTTCTTCTGAGACGGTGTGAAACCTCAGGTCCTTCAATTACATTTGAAGGCCATAACCATTTTACACTCCAGAAACATAATGATTACATTGAGGCAAAAGGTAAGGTCTCAGTGTGAAATAACATTCTGCTGAGCTAATTTCCCCTCTGGAAGGTGTGAGAGAGGAGCAGCTCTGTGTCAAAGTCGGACACAGCTTTTCTCTGCAATACAGTGGCTCTGTGACACTAATCCACATACAGGACCTGTAGGCATTGATGAGTTTTGGTGGGGGAACATACAGCAACACTGACTTTGTTACAGCCACTTCGCTCCTACCATGCAGGCATCATTTTCTAAATGATCTAACAACAGACAGATGCTGATCATCTGATCAGAACAATTGTCATCCATTTGAAAACATCTTGTGCTGATTGCTGGTCAATCACACACTGTGCTTCTGTAGGGCAATTTAAAACTGATGTCAGCTCAGTGTTAAAACAATCTTGCACTCCCTTCCCTCCAGCATCAAGTCAGTTTATTCTAATGGTTTCATGATTGCAAAGTGCAAAATTGTGCACTCTGAGAGTAAACTAGACAGGTGAAAACGCTTGCTCTTTGTTCTTGAGGTGATGGAAGAGAGGGCTGCAGTTATTCCATCATTTAGGATCAGATTGCTTGTGTTTGTGCATGTTCTGTCATTTTGTCAGCCACACAGACACATCTGTCAAAGGGAGGGGTCTGGGCTTTGTTTTTTGTCAGATGTGTGAGACAGACATATATCAGAATGTATAGCTCAAGTATAAAATAATGTATGACAGCTGAATGGCTGAGCCACAGCTGGCAGATAGCTCTTTTATACTTCACCACAATGAAAATCAGGTTGGCTGTCAATGTGATTGCTGTCACCACAAAGCACATTCCATTATGGCCCCCTTCAGACATGATCCTCTGAACGTAAATGTGACAGCAGTTTAACATGACAGTTACGTTAAAGTCACGACGATTGGATTTGGTAAAATAAAGGGTTAATACATAAAGAGAGAAACTAAATGCTCATCTTGTTTCCCTGACTAAAATCAGTGTAATACATTTCTCAAATAATATGATATCTTATGCTCTAAGAACGTAAAATCGGCTTAATAAAAGTTGAAAAACTGAGATGTGTGTGTGTGGGAAATGGTCCCCTTGAGTTGGGCAAAAGAAGATTAGAAAAAACCCTCGTATAATCAGACCAGCTGTCACCCTCCTTATATTTTTGACTTTAATCCATGCCAACTGCATGGATAAATGAATAAATGAATATCCAGCAGAACACAGAGTCAACACGTCTTACTTCATATCATTAAACTTTTCCAAAAGTAGTACAACTCCATCTCTTGCACCAGGTGCCAAAAAAAAGTAGACGGCTCTTCCTTTTTGTCATATCTAAATAAATCAGTAAGGGACATTGACGTAAAATTCACCTTTCTCTGGCTTTAACTTCTTGGTGAAGCCAGCAATATTGCACATTCCCTTGTCTGAAAAGGGCTTACGATGCACCACAAATCTCATGTTTTTACCTTTCAGCTGCTGTTTTGCACATCTCTGCACACAGCAGAGCAGTCAAGCCAAAGTACAAACCACCTTTTAAGACATGTGGGAGCCTTTGAGCAAAGAGAGCTTATCCTAAGCTGCCAGACCACGCTGAACGCTGGAAATTGAGGTTTGGCACTCCGACATACACGCATGCCTCCATTACTGACATCCAAAAAGCCTCCTATAGTAAATAAGTCCAACTAATCAGTTGGTGCACTCGCCACACAGCCAACTCTGCCGTCAGCCATGTGTATGGAAATGTATCCCTTTTGTAAACTCAATAAAAGCTGAGATCTTCAACTCATAGTACAGAGAAAGGCTTTTATGTCATGTATTTGTGTTCCAGAAATGCTTGTGTCTTTGTTACTTTGTGCATCTTCAGGCTGGTTCTTTGGGCCATGAGCATTACCCAGAGGGGCAGCCTGACCACTTGAGTAAAATTATACTAATCATGACTATTGCCTCCTCTGCTAACTGTGGTATGAATTGCTTCAATTGCATAAGAGTGCAGGAAGCGGCCCTTCAGTTTGACCTGTGATTGCAGCAGCTCAAATCAAACTGTACTGATATGACGATTTGCTAAAAACTTTGGATTGAATGACACGGAAAAGCCTAAGGGCTGTGAGCTCCATTTTCTGGCCTTAAATAAGTTTTTAGATTCCCAGCCAGCCAAAGCGCCCAAGGCCCAAATTATATGAAGAATCAGATGAACAGAGATATGACTGAAAGCAAACATGATCTGTAAAATATTTACAATTTGTCACAATGTGCAACCTTGATCAAGCAAGATAAAGCTTGGGAGGAAAAAACCTGAAAAGCTGTCATGATGTGAAGCAGTTTGATCTTGCTGTTCGCTTCAAACTGTATTGATATGTGTTTCAGCTCTAGTTGTGTTATTGTTGCTCTTCTTTGTGTATCTGCTGTTACGCTTGAGCAACCGATGAAAAACCTCCCACTCAGTTTTTTTTCAATCCAAATTTGTTCTCAATTTAATTTCAGATTCCCAATTGACTATCATGTACTTGATCTGAATCGACAATGACATACTCATTATTTCCTATTGTTCCCAGATAACAAAGGGGTGTTTATAATGTAAAATATATTTGTGTTGACTAGAAACGCAGCTGTAGAAACTCACTTCCAATTTCCTCTTGCTCTTTTCACTCTGACCAAGCTCAGCTGGCGAACGTCCGGCCTGCATATGTGTTTGAATTATAAAGATGACAATGACACTCGCACACACTCTACATTAATGCTCTAACCTCTCACAATGGTTTAAAGCTTAAAAAAAATAAAGGTAGAGAAGAGATGTTGTTTGGTGCCTTGGTGAGATTATTACTGGAAACATATTGTGTGGTCATAATAGTTGGGGTTATATTGATGACAGTTGCAATGCAACCGCAATTTCATACTCTTAAGTATCCTGTGTTAATGTTTAAAACATAAATTAATAAAATGTGGACACGCATAAGGGCGAAACCCTAAACACTTTCATCCACATGTATGATATCCTGATCCACCTATCAAATCACCTTTACATGTTATGGCTGATTGGTTGATTCCCTGATATTATTACTCAATATTACTAAATATTGACTGGCTGAAAAAGATGATATGAGAATAAGTAAAAAGTAATTTGATATTTGATATACAGTCCACTGATAATCATAAAAAATTGAAAGAGATGAAATCCAGATTATAGATAATTCCCAAAAACTCAACTTTATGACTTCTTAAAGTACAATCGAGTACACTCTTACAACAAGTGGTTCTTAATATTGAGCCTTTTTAGCTTCTATATTAAGGTACATATGGCACCCTGAATGGTTCAATAACCATTTTACTAGCCTTTATTCTTTATAAGCATTAAAAAGTCTAAACACATAATTAGAAACAAGGTGCAGTTCATGCACACATCTTATGCTGCATGCTGAAAAAACAGAGATGGTTAAAGTGCAGGAAAAATGTCTGAATAAGAACCACTAACTCATTCTTCCATTGAGAGTTTATTCTGCATGTAAATAATATTTTTTTTAATTCAGTGTGGACACACCCTGATACAGGCATCCTAAGACTGAGTGGTGAAGGACTCTTGACCTTCCATAGATAGAGGTCCTTTGTAGATGTCCTTTGGTTCTTCATGGTCTGCTGGCAATACATGAATGTCTGTAACTCCAACTCTGCTTCCTGGATCGTCTTACCGATGTCTCATCGGTAAGACATTTTTTCCCCCTTAGGATGGCAAAGTCATGACCCACCCTACTCTGCGTCTGATTGGCTAGTATTCATTGTCTTTATTGGGTAGATTTAGGCATGAGGACCTCAAACTTTTGTACAATTTTCTGTACCACATTTCATTTTAACAGTTGTTGAGATATTTCAGTCTGGACCAAAATGGTGGACTAAGTGATGCTGCTATTCCATGCAGCTAGCGTGGTGGAAATGTGTCAAAATGGTACACAAATGCCATCTGAATGGGTGAATGAAGATATAATGAATGACCAGATTATGTAATTATATATTATTGGGTTCATATTGTATCATATTGTATTATTTAGGATTTATTGCCATATGTATTACTTGCACTACGCGTCAACAGTATGCTAACAACCTTATTAAACTCAAGCCTATAGCCACTTCACAGAGATACAGTACATAAGAATGACTTATTATGGCAAAATGAAAGGCAGCTAGATAGCCTTCATGCTCAAATCAAATTTGACCGTGAATTGAGGCTGCACAACAATGTAACAGAAAAAAGAATAGAACTGATGACATTTGAATGTTTCATGTTCTTTGTGTGTGTGTGGTGTTTTTTTTCATGTTTGTGGGAAGCATGTTTCCCATCAATATTAATGTGTGGGCTTGTGCAGAGAAATGCCTCGCAGGGCGACCATGGTCTGTCACAGAGGCTGAAGATGAGGCAATGCAGCTGGTCCAGTCGGCTGTGAGCGGAGGTCGATCAGCATTGACACAGACAACATGCGTTAGCGCACTTTACACTTCATGACACTTAATGAATTAGCAATTAGAACAGGGTACACCAGTATAATTTAGGTAATGGACAATTTGACCTTGGAAAGCAAAGTGCTGTTTAGTGGATTCTTTCTTGCCCTTGTTTCAATTGTGCTGCTTTATTCCCACAAAACAGTAAACCGTTACTGGCCACCCAGAAGTCCAAGACTTTTGTCTGTGCTGCTGACAAATTTCCATGTATGTTGATGAATAGTATTCTGTCCTTCAAAGTGACTTCTGAAGCATAACCTTATCCTTCAATACATAGTGCAATATCATCATGTGATGTCTTATTACAATAACATACAGGAGGACACACATTAAAGGGGAAAGAAACACTCATCTTGTGGACATAAAGTACATATACTATGAATTGACTTCACCATGGTAACAGCAGAAAAGCCAGCTTAACATGAAGTCGGTTAAAAGTGCCCCCAGATCCTTTTGTTTACTCTCTATACATTAAATAGAAGCTAAAGATAGATGTGTATTGTGAAGATTATACGTCATATTTTTTAATCAATATTACATAAAAAGCATGTGCTTACGTTGCTATATGGAACAACTTAACACCAAAGCAGGACTTGCTGCAGATATAATGGTAAAAAAAATCCATAGAGTTCCCCACAAAATTACACCAGCACATCTAATATACTTAAATCTACCACAGTCAATATGTCTATATGAAAGCCAAGTTTATGTTTTACGGCAGCGATCTTTGCAGATTAGCAAAGTGATATAATTTGACTATTAATGAAGTTATTATAACTAAAGTTCAGGAACAAGACCACACCCTGCTTTCTCATACTAATCCAAACACCTGTGCCTCACAAAGTCAATCCCCTACATACACCCTATATAGAGGTGTTTAACGCTCTTCTTTCCCATTCGTCTCAGTTCTCATAACATCCCTGAACTCTGGGTTCGACCTCTGGCTTTCCCAGGTCCTTTCTTTGGGGAGTTTACATGTTCTCCCCGTGTTTGCGTTAGTTTCTGCCAGGTGCTCCGGTTTCTTCCCACCAGGAAATACATGCCTGTTAAGGGTTGGCGCTTCAATCTCATTCATTCTTGTCTTCCCTCTTTCATTATAGGAACCACTGGGGAATGATGAAGCTGCAAGTTCATCGAGACATGCCCCCATCTTGAGTCTTGATTCCTGGGTCCCTAGATGCTCCAGCAATGTTGCGACGCCAATTGATGCTTGTTATTACCATCCAATCAACCCCTTTCATACCTCCCCTTGACCCCTATCAACCCACCTTACTCAATTTCGACCAACACCATCTCCTGTTCATTCCCAGATGATCAACCCTGGTCAAGGGAGGGGAGCCACAGACATGGAGATGAAGGAAATGGGTCTTACTACTAGCAGTTGTAAAGAGAGGAGCATGGAAGCATCTTATACTGATATTGGTCAGGCATGTGTGTCCAGATACCACCCTTATCAGTGATGAATGGTGAGCTTATAGAGATGCATTAGCTGCAATGGGTCACATCCACTTTACAGTCAATCACACCCAGTGGCTTTTACACCCAATTGTGGCGACCACACCCAACATCTTTAGATAGCATGATTGAAGTACAAGTCTACCATTTGCAAACAGGAATGAAACATTCACACTTGTGTTTTGGCTGCTGCTAGTTGTGGTTGCTTTCATTAAGAAGTAATCACTGTGTGTATCAGTGTACTTTGATGCCAAAATCCTAACATCCTGTTTACTGCAACACCACAAAACACATTTTGTTGTAGCTCATATATTTATATATAGAGTTGAAATAATTAGTTGATCAATCAATTAATTTACAGAAATGTAATTGTTGAAAGTTTTGATAATCCTGAAAAATTACCCCAAAAAAACTTGGTTCCAAATACTAATTGTGAATGTTTGAATGGGCCACATTGCACCACAAGACCTGCGTGTTTCTGGTTGGTTTTAACGGTTATGAAATAAAGGAGTCTGAGATTTTGATTTGGTTGATGTTTTACAATACAGCTCAGCAAATGGATCAATCGGTCAGAGTTGGATATGTTTATTGTTGTTTTTTCTAGGTGCAGAAAAGGACATATATTTTACAAAATGTCACGTTTAAAAATCCTATTGATGGTGATCAGTGATTTAAGCAATTTGTGAATGAGCTCTTATGTCTAGAGACATAATGACATAATGATTTGTGCATCAATTAAAGCATTAATAAATGTTTATTTGTACACCACGATTTTAAAGTGTGAACACATTTTATTGCTAGCAGTGTGGACAGAAATTTGAAATAGTGGATATTACTGGCCTGCATTTTTATTCTTAATAGGGTTCCCAGAAATAACTATGTAATCTGTCAAAAATATCTGAGGCAGCTATTTGAGTTTGTAATTTGCAGCAAACCCTTTTTTTCTATTTTTGTGGCAGGGTTTAAATTGATTTGACAGAATATTTCTTTTGAATAATTAACCCAAATGTAGCAGAAAATACAACTAAACAGCCACCTTAATGAATAAAGAATGAGAAATCAATATTACTGGAACAATAGTTAAAGTTGTGATTGGGTGGGTTGGAATCATGACTCTGTTTTTCTCTTAGGCTGGACGTTCAAAGCACATTAACCAATTAAATAATACGGGTAATTCCTTACTATATTATTATCGAGTCAATTCCCACCCCGTGGATTTGGGCTTTAGGGGTTACTGGCATCACATATTGGAGCCACGGGTTACACGACAGGCAATTAGTGACCGTCCTAGATCTTCCTTAAAGCACATGAGTCCATCGCCGGCAGCCTGACAGCCGTGTAACAAACTGTCTCCGAGGACATGCGGTCTGGAGTTGTGAATGGGCGGGTACAGAAGCAGCTATCCTGCCTGCTGGATGAGCGCACAGAGAAAAGCGCAGTCCGATGGAGCGACGACAGCAGCGTTTCACCTCACACATCTGAACACATTCACACACACAAACACAGTCTCGCTTTCTTGACACACAAACACACGCACACACCTTAACGCGTTTACGGAGTTCAGCCATTATTAAGGAAACGCAAAAAAAGAAAACTCCAAAACTTAATCCAGGATGGATGCTTCACAGCTGTTCTTTCTGCTGCTGTTCTATGGATATCTGCCAAAAGTAAGAAAAATCTTATTTATTTTATTGTATAAGAAAAACAGTCTTTAATGGTGTGTGTGATGGAGAGACAGTTTAATATAGTCCACGCAAAACAGCATGAAATGAGTTTTTATTTACATGAAAGCCATTTGTTCTGTCAGCACAGACGGAGCGCAATGAGACCTTTTACAGCCAAATTTAGATGAGTTTGGAGATCATGATTCAGCTTGTTGGTAGCTCAAAGGGATGTGTGTTCTATCTATCTATCTATCTATCTATCTATCTATCTATCTATCTATTTATCTATCTATCTATCTATCTATCTATCTATCTATCTATCTATCTATCTATCTATCTATCTATCTATCTATCTATTTTTAGTAGAGTTTCATAAAATCTTCACATGAGCACCTGGGGTCAGATGCATAAACGATGCGTACACACAAATATGCATACGCAATTTCTCGTATAAACACAGAATGTGCGCACTTAACACATTCTTAGACCAGGCGTAAACATGTTTTTGTAAAGCGATCTGAGGTTAATGTGAGGAGGAGAAGATGACATATAAGGTGAGACACGGAATCGTTTAGTATACACAGTAAATGGAGATTTGTAAAATGCCAATCAAAGGCTCAGTAACAAACTCGTGTTGATTCATTTGTGTGTGTGTGTGTGTGTGTGTGTGTGTGTGTGTGTGTGTGTGTGTGTGTGTGTGTGTGGGTGTGTGTGTGTGTGATACATCTGATCACACATTTTATTTGAGTCAACACTGTCTCTTGCTGTTAATATGCTTTTTTTCCTTGTGTCACATCTTGTAAAGCCTGTTGAGAGCTACACACTAATCAGTGATTATGTCTCTGAGATATCACTGCTGATGATGGTCTACAGGTCCATGTGATGAATTAATGATATAGACTCGATAAAGAGCCTCAAAGCTGTGCGTAATGGTTCGCGGGTAATGCCAGCTGCTCTGGCTGTTGGACACTGGGAATTTGCACTTCTTCTTCTCTTGTTTCATTGACAGATATACAGACAGGTGGAGTAAGCAGCATTTTGATATGAAAACAGCAATTTAAGGTTGTGTTTTCATAAATGTATGGATGACTGTGAGAGTGTCAATGAAGGTAATGCACCCATCCACAATGACTGAGATTTAGAAAACACAACCATCCCAACACACAGCTTTATAAATCTGACAAAAAGAATGTGTATTTCTGGTTTTGTGCGTACACACAATTTCAGTCATGAAACATCAGAGTTTTATACATCTGGCCCCTGAACTTGTTGGAAAAAATATTTTCTAAAGTGATTCTTGAATAAACTGGCCTCTCACCCTATTTAATTGTCCGTGTTATACTTTTATTTGATTCAAGGTCGTGCTCAATTCACAGAGGAAACATCCTTCTGGCATTGAGAACAACTCAAAAACCATTTGTCTGCAGCTGAGTCAGTACTTGTGAAGATTAAGTTTCAATAGTGGGCAGTGAGACCAGCTTTAAAGCCAACACAACATAATGGGGATTGTATCTGGAGTGTAGAAGTAAGTAAGAAGTCAAATAGTCTTGAGGTGACTAAATAAACATTATTAGAGTAGCTTAAATCAGTGTATAAAATGTGTGTTTTTTCTCTTCACATGGTCATTGAAAACAGAACACAAGTGCCATGTGAAATATCAGTTGGATGTCAACAAACTCTTCTTATCAAGTCATTTCCTTCTCTTTCTGACTGCTTGTGTAGCGATTACTATAAAACCAGTTAAAGTTTCAATTAGTGTTGCAATTGATTCGTCAATTAATTGATAAGTTGAGTGACAGAAATTAATCAGCAACTATTTTGATAATTGTTTTGAGTAATTTTTTTTTTAAATTAAAAGATGCAGAAAATTCTTTGATTCCAGCTTTTTAAATGTGAATATTTTCTGGTTTCTTTAGTCCTCTCTGATAGTAAACTGAATATATTTGGGTTGTGGAAGTTAGTTGGGGCAAAACAAGACATTTTAGGTTGCATCATGAGCAGTGATTTACATTTTTCACCATCTTCTGACACAAAATAATTGAATGAATTGATTTAGAAATGAAAAAATGTTAGTTGCAGCCCTAGTTTAAATGTTTAAATCCTGTAATCAGTCGAATAGAAGGCTTGTATACTAATTGTAATGTTCATAATGATACACAGACAGACTTTGTGTTGATATTAATATATAAAACACATCAACCTACTGATATCCCACAGGTCATAATGTGTGTAGACTAATTCATGACTTTGTGTGATGGTGCATTGCTGCGGATTGAACTGTTTTGGTGAAGGAATTTCCTCAGCGGTTATTCAGGGTGGCTCAATAGTGTGGTATGCGATCTATGCAGTATTAGCGTCATTTTTTCTTTTTCTTTTCCTTTATGAAAATCAAGGTATTTCAGTCTGATTACGTGTCAGCCGAATGATGCAGCTGTGCCTGACAAACACACAAAAACACTTTACATTGTGTTGTGGCAGGAAACAGTGTTGTCCCACAGCAAGTCCCATTAAACCTGGAATTTATGAATGGAGTCTGACTGGAGGTGCCTTTAGATTGTATCATTGGTGGAAACTACTTTACTTTGCAGGTTCAGTGGCAGCCTTGTCAATCGGGAGAGTATACACATATAACTGAGACAAAATATTAATAAAGACATGTTTTTAACTACCAAGCTTCAGCACCGACCCCGGTTAGCTGACCCTGAGCCCGGCTCTGTTATGGGGGCTGGACGCCACAGTGAGTGAGTCTCAGGAATATTCAATACACATGTTTTGAAGTGTAAAACAAGAAGGGCCTCCTTCCAGATGAGCCCGCTCTCTTTTGATTGGTTAGCTTATCTCAGTTTACTTCTGGCAGCTGCCTAAACACACAGTAGTAGTAGGATATCACTTCTTTTCATTGTTCCTGACTCAAAATGTTAAGCTCTCAAATACATCCATATATCTGATATCTGATATCTGATCTGTAATAGTGGACAACACAAAACCTAGACCTAATAGAGCAGGGCTTTTGACTTGCAGGGTCAAGTTATAAGGCTTGCATTTACCTCAGGTGATTTTTCTTTTCATAGGCTCGCCAAGACCAAGTGTCACCCGCAGTTATATCTTGTTTCTCTTATCTTCATTAAAAATGTCAGAAGTGCTCCATTGCTGGTCCTCTCATGGTCCATAACTGCTGGCAGGGATTCACTTGCGCATCTTATCTATGACTGCTCTGACAGATATCAGCGTAATTTCAGTGATCAGGGATGACAATTCTTTTTGTTCAGCAATATGTGAAAGAAAAATGAAAAGAAGTCTAAGAAGCTTAAGATGTCTGATTATGATAATGATCGTGGCTTTGGGGGGATTTTAGTCATTTGACACTCAGCATGGGTTCCTTAATGTCTGTCAGGAAAGTGCTTTCCATGCAGAATGGTCAGAATAAAGTGACTGTTAAAATTTCTTCCTCCTCACCTCTGTCAACTCTCGAATGTCTGGCCCACCCCGAGGCTTTAAAAGATCAACCAGATGCGTCATTTGTTGACATATTTTAGTGCCTCTTATAGGCACTAGTGTGGAAAACATTTAATGGCTTTCCGGTGTGCTCCTGGTATGCTACATCTATGTCCTTTGCTCAGTCCTACACGGCTGCCTTACAATAACATACCCTGACATGTTTCATTAATATATCCAGTGAGGAAATGTGTTGTTGAGGGAAGCACAAAAAAAATGGCTGGATGTCAGCATTACTTGTTTAAAACAATGCAGATGGTAGAGGAGGAGATGGGAGAAGAGAAGTGAACGTGCACGATATTGACTTCATGCCTCTTTCTAGGTATGACACCAAGTGATAGAAACCAAACGAAACATTTCGAATGAATCATAATAGATATACTAAAATGTAGTTAAGTATTTGAAAGACCTGTGTAACGGTGTTGATTTAACTCTCGAATTCTTAGTAAATTCTTAAAAATTCATATGATCTAGGCAATGCTAAAAAACGGAGGCTAAAGCTACATTCTTGCAAAAAGTCTCAAGTTTGTTCACGCAAATTGTTGAGAGGACTCGTTATGCATCTGTAGAGGGAGGTAGGCATAAAACAAGCTATGCCACCTTCCCAAGTCTGGGAAACATCATTGATCTCTTCTTGGCAAGATCCTCCCTTACTGGAACCCTAACCAATCTCACTCCTCATGCCTAGACCTAACCAACCCAAGCAATGAACACAAAAAGTATGAGCCAATAAGAGGTAGAGTAGGACGAGTCTTGCCAAGAAAAGCAGTCCATAATAACGCTTCTTTACTGGTTATTTGACTCTTCCGCGTAGTGAAGTGTGCACACACCATGTTCATATGATGGAATCGGTCTTCCTGAGCAACACTCAACAGGGCACTTTTTTAGACAGTGTCAGGTATGTCTGTATCCTCCTGCATCTGGTACTCCTGAAACTCATCTGAAATCCTGTCCTGGTCCCTTGGGTCCTCAAAAGGAAAAAGTTGATTGTATCTGGGCAAAAACAATTGCAACAACAAAAATATTCAGTAGTTAATTTTTCCATTACATTTCTAAATTGTGTAAATAAAACCTTCATAAAACTATAACTAATAATAATAATAATCAACATGGAGATATTGTAATGTTGTGCACCAATCAGAGTGTAAATTAAATTGCAGTTCCATGGAGACACTCATATGAAATTAGTTTTCAAATGCTCAGCTGTCAGAAACAGAAAGAACAGAAAGACTTTGACCATAATACGTTTGCCTGTTCATCTGTGTTGCTGTTGCAGTGTTTTGGCGTGAGAATTGTTTGAGCAGCGTGAGAACATTAGACTAAAGGTGAAAGTTGTGTGTAACACGCCAGAAGCATGACAGCTGGCAACCCTGGTGTATGATATGCTGTAGATGTTGCTTTCCAAATGAAGAGTGTGATAGGAATAAACACAGTCCTCTGCTTTTTCTGGCCACACACAGACACAAGCTTCTCTTTTCATTTTCCTGTCAGCTTTTCTCGTTTTTTATTTGATCGTTATCGTGTACTCAAACAAGGCAAGACGGGCAACCATTCTAAATGACAACAATCACTAAAAGCTTGAAGCAACAGTCTGTCAGCCATAGTGATGAGTTTTGTGCTAACAAACTACCAAAGCTGACAGGTGTTTATGCAATGCTTTGCTCAGGGAGACACTTTGTATGTGTGTCCCTAAAGCTTTGCAGAGGTCCACTTATCATGTGCATAGTTTGGGATTGATATTTTGATTCATTACCCACTATAGCGATCTCCTTGGCTGGGCTGTCCAGAGTGTCAATATTGTAGGTACGTTTTCAGCATGTCTAAAAAGCAGACACTTATTAAATGTCCTCAACTTCTTGAGCTTGAGAGTAAATCAGGATCAGTCAGGAACCTTCCCTCCTCTTGTGTCTTTATAGATTCCCATAAATCACATACTCTGCCCTTTACTGTTTTGTTATCATTGGTCTCCCTCTTTGTGTACTCGGATTCTATTCACAATATACAGGGTTACACATGAACTAATAAACTACCTCCATGCAATGAAGAGAGCTTGATCCCAGCAGCCTACAAGACCATGCACACATTCCATTATCTTGTCTGTTTTCTCCCCCCCGACGAGAGACTTTGCTCTAGTTTTACCCTTGTTTATAAAGCATTAAGGGGTTTTCGGGAAACTTCAGGTTGGTTGCCACTGGGCTGCATTTCCCAAAAGCCAGAAGACACAGAGACAAAAAAGTTCTACATTCTCATTTCATGTTGAATTGGAAATCTGGGTTATCAGTGTTTTTTTTTTATGTATATATTGTTTTAGCTTTTGAGTTTGGAGAAAACCCACAGTCTGTGTCTGAATATTACCATATCTTCCTCTTAAAATCTGCCTCTCCACTAGAAAAAATGCTTCTCTCTTGTTCCTACAATTGAATGAGCTTCACTTTGCGAAGTTCGACACTGGAAGACTGTTATCACATTAATCTAAAAAGTGGGAAGTTTCTCTATGCTTCTCTGGGTACTCATTTTTACCCCCTACCACAACAGCAATCAGCAATTGCAAATATGTCATTTCTTGAAGCAGTTAAGTTGTTCATTTTCATCTAAGACTTGACAAAATAACTGTTCAAAATTCGGGTTTTTTGTTGTTGTTTGTTTTTGTTTGTTTGTTTGTTTGTTGGTTTTTGTTTTTTACAACTGCTTTAGGCTGTTTCTCTACAGATTGAAAAGGTCTAATGCATTTTAAAGTTTAAAACTGTAGTCTACAACAACCAACAAAATAATTAACACCTTTAAATAATGTAATGATTGTAGAAGATAAAAACACACACACACACAATGCTCTGGCAGCTCATGTTTGTGCTAAATTATCTGTGTGTATAAAAATAACTGCTGATAAGTAGGGTTGGGAAATATGACAACTCTATGACCAAATAAACATGAACTTAACAGGTTTTTCAGTTTCCACTCTCACTCGTTAGTGCAACAACAGCAAACCTGAACACCAGTAATTCAAAGCTGCCACAGTCAAGAACACTGAAGGCATGCATGAAAACTGTAAGGTCATGATGGAAGAATGTATCTGGAAAATTCTCAGATAAGCTCTTGGTATATGAAGCAATACAGGCATTTTCCTTACAAAGTAAAATAACTGTGCCTTGTCCACCCTTTCAAGAAAGATACACACACACTCCTCACAACTGGCATATGGTGTATGTAGGAACCTCATGCACATTTTCATTGTCTTTTGCGCAATTGCTTTTTATACCACAATTCTTCCTCTATCAAATCTAGCTATCTCTAGCTTGTGGTATGGCAGCCTGCTTGTCAAAAGATGTCCAAACAATGGCTGTTGCTATGCAACCAGACTTAGCGTGAATGTTGAGCATGGCATTATACAGGTAAAAGTGACCCCTCTGTGGCTTGAGGTATAAATGATCATCATTTTTTGTCTTTTATTGCACAACCCCTATAATTCACCAGCTGATTAATAAACTCTTTTAGGAAAAATCATGAACTCATTGGGGGGTTGATGGGTTTTTACAGGATTTGTGACATTACAAATAATTTGGATCCAGTACACACAAAGAAACAAAGATTCAAGAAGTTCATACTGAAATTGAGATATCTGGAAACCTGGTGAATGTCATTTGAGCTATGTTTGGTCCCAACCAACTTCAGAGGGAATCAGTCCCTGTAGCTGTGAAATGCTCCTCTATGTTCAGTGTCTAGTCGATAACTTTGTCTTTCTGTTGTCTGGTGGCAGGCAGGGAGTTTACAGTGGGTTTATCAGAGCTTATTTGTTGAAAAAAGCTGTATGCTACCGCTACTGAAAACAACACTGATGAGAAGAGAGTCAATCAAAACAGTGAAGTTGCGAGCCATAAAACTGAAGGCAATGAGCCAAAATATGCCAAAGTATGGAATTCTATAATATGAGCGACTTTGCTCAACTTACAGTCATGTGAATAATTGTTAATATAAAAATATTGATGAGTGCAGCTTTAAAGTAAGCTTGCCTGTTTTAACATTTTCTTGGTAGGTCTTATTATCTATTCCCAGTTCCATCACTAAATTGGTGAGAAATGTGTTTGGTTGGTGCATTAATGTTGGAGTTGTTGGCTGCTTTTCTGTGTTAATTAGTTTGTGGTAATCCCTATGAAAACATATCTTTATTTATATATTGTACACTGTGTGCACAAAATAATAAATGTCTTGAAACTAGCATGCTCCCTCCATCAAACAGGCCCTCAATTAGATAATATTGCAGGACCTGCCTGACTTGATTTGCAGTAATTAATGTGCAGTCAATCAATATACCAAACACCTGGGGCTTCTGGGATCTCTGCATGCCTGAGGCAGTTAACCTCTTGGCACAGTTGGTAATTCATCATAATAGCAGCACTAAGTTCAATGTACTGAACATAATTTTGATTATTTTACATCAGATTTTTCATACATTTACCATATTGTAAAATATGCCAATTCTTTACAAAGTAATTATACTTCTACTTGGATTGCCTGACAGCAGCTCTATTTGACATTAGGATTACATTATGTTAAATCATCTTAGACACAGATAAAACTCAGAATAGGTTGTGCAGGTTGAATATTATATTATGTCTTTAAAGTGCACTGTGTTCACAAGGTATTACCTTCCCCTCCGAGGGTCTTTTGGACTGAAATCCTCTCTTAAGTGCTCCATTGTTACATTGCCTCACAATCAATTTCATGCTAATCAAAAATAAGGTTATCAAAGGGTCTCCCCACCCACAGATTTCCTCTTCTATCCATGTTGCTTTGCACAGATAATGTTACTAGATTAATCTCTTGCCTCCTGGCCAGTGCTCTGCTATTACGTCAGTATATGTTGGCTTTTCAACTGTAATCGGTTGCAGGCAAAGACTCCTGTGAACACAGTTCACTGGATTATTATAGTGTCAGGACGACCTCATCCACAGGGGGAATAGGAGTGAGTAAGGCAATGAGTTAAGCTCAGAGAGGGCAGTGTGCGGAAGTGGTTGTAAACAGCATGGAGGCATTTTAAAGTTTGTACTGTATGTCCTGCATGTTTTGTCACATATTACATGAATTTTGCTCACCTAGTATCGGGGGCATTGCATAATGCACATTATTGCCTTTGCTGCCTGTAATGTATTGGTAGTGATGTTCATGAGTCAAAAGTGGCTCCCTTGGCTACTGCAGCACATCCAGTGTTTTAGGGGAATCAGTTACACTCCTTTCAGCACTAAAAACCTTTATCTTTAGAACTCCCAAAATAGACTTTAATGTGGATTCTTCATATTTGAGACAAATATTTAAAGCCACTGCTGTAGGTATAGGATTTTAACATCTTCTGACATAGGCAATTCCTATTGGTAGTATCATAAAAAGACATCCTGGCAGAAAGTAGCTTTTTTCATCTTTTTTGGTAGTGAAAGTAGTCTCATGTTGTTACTGGTACTGTCAAATCTCATGGGGGGAGGGGAATTATACAAGGACGATCACTGATTATTTTTACTGACAGTAAACCTTATTTTCCTTTAACTGTGACTGTCATCCTTCCCTAACTTCAACCACAGTCATCATTTATGTAACAGTCAACTGTAAGAGGTTTTGGAAAGCAATGACAAACAATGTTATACAGCTGACAGGGTTGACAGACCAGGAAATGTCCTTACTGTACGTGTTGTTTTAGAAGGCAATGACATATTTTGTCATTTAGTTGGGTAGACTTGGTCTGCAAATGGTTGGTATTGACAGCATAGTGGACAGAATTAAAGGAACTGAATAGACAGTGAACTTTAATCTGCACGTCACATTACAAGAACATTTCTATACTGGAATAAACTAAAGTAGTGCATTAGCTTTCAAAACACTAATACTAATAATTACTATACTAATAATCAATGCCTGATATGTTTTAATGGTCTTGGTTTTTGTTTTTTTAAACATATGTACCAAGGACACAGAAAAACGCAGTATTAATGCTGAGTGGTTTATCATGGCAAAATATATTTAAATTGAATTGACCTCACAGATCTGACCTGAAAGCAACTCAGCATGCACCAATTTTCAGCGGAATAAAAATGTATGCCACGCCTTGTTGCTTTAACTGGGCCATCTGAATACATTTCAATGGAAAGGCCTTTTAACTGTGACACAAATGTTGGAGCTGACAGAAACAGAGCAAAATTATGTGGCTCTTGCAGCAATTACTGTGTTGTTATGTGATATTGCTGAACAACTAGAACACAGAAAGCACAGCAGGTACTTATGAAGTTGTTATCTTTACTTGATATAGTGACAACTTGTGAGTCTCATTACATATAAGTGGATGGGAGAAACATTAAAGTCCAACTGAAATTAAATAGCTTTTTTGTCTACTACAGCATACATTGTCTGGTGTTCTCCTTTAAAAAAAGAAGCTGATATAGGGAAATAAATCTCAAATTCTTTGATTTCTTTGATTCTTTTTATTACAACCCTAACCCTATTACGTCACACTGAGCCTAATAGCATCCTGCTACACAACACAAGAGCCACAGACTCTGAACAGCAACCCACATTAGCTTTTCTGCTACAGTCTCCTTCTTATCTAATGAACAAATCAACCAAACAAAAATATTTACAGGAGAAAAGTGCATCACTAATGTCAGTTTACAGGCTAGGCAGCTGCAGCACATTAAACAGCATTTTAACATACCTGAAAATGTCACATTGGACCTGTTAGATTCTGGTCTGGTTTGGTCATTGCCCTTAAAAATTCTTGTTAGAGACAAACTTCCTGTCCATATCTTGTAGCTAGAGCAGTTTGTTTATTTTGTCTCTGTTCTGTATGGTGCAACACCTGCAACCTGCCTGCTAACTTCAATAAAGCAAGCCTTCGACATGCCTGCCCAGCTGGCCGAGACAAAGAAAAAGCATTTCTGATATTTTTCCAAAGACCTTTTTTCTTCATTGTAATTATACAAAACTATTAACAATATGTTAAAAACATGCTGACATTATTTTTAGTGCAAAGAAGGATGATTAAATGGGATTTCAGTTGGAACTTAAGAAGAAGGGCATTAAAGTTTCCCTTAGATGTGTCCTTTTTCATTAATGGTAGTTTGGAGTATCTGTGTGTGCTGCTTACTGCTTTTTGCAATGTCACATTTACTAAGAAACCAACTCTGAACTTAACAGGACATAACTGGATGATTGTTGAGGATCACTTCATGTTTGGTTTTGCCAGGGTGGTCGAGGCTTATTATGACAGAAAACAAGACATCTTCAAGGACCAATTAAAGAACATGAAATGTACACTTTATAAATACATTAAGTGATTGTCTCACTCTGACCTTTACCGCTTTCAGTCTTGTAAGCACTGTAGCTTTAATAACAGGGTACAGAGTGATGTCTTTCCCTGAGAGATCATGAATACACATCAACTGCTTCTCTCTACCTCTCTCTACATCTCCACTGACCTTCTCATCTTACACATTTTCATTGACCCAGTGGCTGTCAGCCTGCATTTTTCAGCCACTCTTGATGCAGATGAACAATCGCAGCACATTATTTGGTGGCTCACTTCTCCACTCCCTAATCCATTTGCATGATGGCATCTATTTGCCAGGCAAGAAGTAGCTCCATTTGGATTTCAGACAAAAATAACATTTCGGTATATTTACTGCATTATTAGCAGGGGCTCAGTCTAATAGGTAACTTTGCATGAAAGGTTGCAGGAATGTGATAAAGGGAAAATAAAATATTTACTAGGACATACTCCCTGGCATGTAAACTGCCTTCCGGCCTTGACCTCACTGAATATGAATTCTTTCAGTGCCTAATTGTGGTGTGATGGAAGCATATTCGATTCTTGACACTTCCATGTGCTTTCTTCCACAGGTGTTATCAGTGCAGATGTGTGACGTGGTGAAAGAGATCGAACTGGAGAAAGAGCGTTGCGACAACAGCACCTTTGGGAACGTCACTTCAGGTCATTCTCGAAAACATATTTTCCGCTCTCTGACTGTTTAGAGTGTGCAGCGGGCTATTTAGAGAAAATAGGGAACAGCATGCATAAGTAAATGGTGAGGTAAGGTAATATAGTGTGGGGGTATATAGATAAAGCACCAGACCAGTTTTCCAGAGGCATAGTTGAATAGTTGAACAACTTTTCACATCACAGCAGATTAAAATAACATTTTATTCTAAGATAAAGAAACTATGTTCTATATATTCAGAGCTATAGGATTGTAAGCTATAACAGAGTAATAAAAAACGTAAAAACTCTAAAAGCCTCTAAAGCTCACTAATTAACACATTAAGTTTCTGCTGTTTGTCTGTCACAATTACAGTGATGACAAGACTCCAGGAAATGACTGCTACCGGCCAAGAAATAGTGGCACATAACCTCCTCATAAAACCACAAACTGTCATATTTACACTTTTTATTTTTATACAGAATAAATCAACAAGATATAATGTGAGCCTTTGAGCTCCGATTTGCCTAAAAGCTGAAACAAAAAACTTGTACTTGAAATTAATGTCAACCTTCCAGTGCAGGTCAACAGCTGGGTGCACAGACGTGCAACACCCAAGTGAAGCTCCGCGAAAGTGTGAAATAACAAAAACACAAGCAATGAACCATTCCTGAGACAGACAGATACCTGAAGAGGAAGCACAGTTATGAACTTTTTTCTGTCAGAGTGTAGACAGCGTCTTTGGAATGATATCAAGAGCCATTTTGTAAAAACTTATATTTAGCACTATATGCTAGAATACTCAGGATGTGCATCTCCATCACTGAGGCCGATGAGATCTCGATGCATTGCCAACAACTCATTAAAGATACATATGAAGTAACTATCAATACAATAGGATACAATTCACCCCTATTACAATTCAACACAATTTGATTTAACACAATGTGATTAGATCCAAAGCAAAAGAATGATGCTATGCAGTTCATTATGATACAGAGAGTTTGAAGCATATAGCAAATTTAACAGCAAAATTAACAAATAAAAGTGCCATTTTTACAATGCATTTTTGTTTCTCTAGTACTGCAACTCAGTAAGCATCTCATTTATGCTGTTTCTTTTTGGCCTCTGAAAAAACACTGTCAGAAAACAGGCCTTTTTATAAGTCCTGTGTGGTGTAGTGCTCTCTGGCAGAACACCACTTGCTACCGCTCTTGAAAAGCAGTTTAGAGAGGAGGAATCAATCTAAATATCAAATTATTGGTCACAGTTCTAAATAATAAAAGTACAGGGCCTCTACTAATAATTATATATAAATAAATTGGATTTTACTGATGCAAAGACACACAAGTTAATCCCAAACAGTACACACTTTTTAAATCAGGGCAAATGAATTGTGCATGTTTATGCCGGTGCACCGATACGAATCAGTGAATGTTCCCATCTCCCCTTCATTTTTATGCCTGTTCTCCTTTATGGAAGCCTAGGAATTGCAAGACAATATCTGTGTAAATATGTTGCATAAGCACAGGCTGTGAATGTATGGTTTCTTACAAAAGCACTCACTGTTAATTCATTTACAGTATTAGGGATGTGACCTCAGAGAGCAACTTCCACTACCTTCCTGTTGAGGAAGCAGATAGGGAGGTAGAGAAATGAGTGTCATTGCATAGATAAGGATCAAAGCTGTTTCTATGCAAGCAGTTCATATATATTCACTTAATGCACTCTGCAGTATGTATAGTATGTGGTGTGGGATGGTGCTTTTTTTGTTACAATGAGCTGTCAAAGCTAATATAGATCAGTTTTTGGTATCTTCTTAAAAGCACTTCAGTAATCCATCACCTTATTCATATTCCACTGATACTGTTGAGCGTATCACTAAGCATGTTTATTCAGATGGCGGACTGTTTCTCATACAGAGGACTTGTGGGTGCTCAACTCTCATTTTAATCATTGTGTCAATTTTATGTCATGATTACATATTTTCATAAATTTGAGTGGCAGTGTTGGGTGATAACCACATCCTCACTTAATTTATGCTTATACTTTATATGTGCTTTAACCACAGAAGGTCATTTCTAGCCTTTAAAAAGGACAGATTTACAATTTTTAAAGTCAGTCTTAAAACAACAGTCAGGTGCCCACATGGACACTGACATGTTTTTCTTGCTGTAATCATTCCTTCTGTTCATACTGATCATTAGATGACCCCTCCATAATGTATTTACAATGTAAGTGATGAGGGAATAAAATCCACAGTCTTTCTGTGCAAAAAATATATATAAAAGTTTATCTGAAGCTTAGATGAAGCTTCAGTCATCCAAATGAGTCAAATAGATGTTTCAACTTTACAGTCTTTTTAGTGCCAAAGTTCCTCTTTTTGTTACTATACTTCCACTACGGCTCAGCAGGGTAACACTGTCTGAGGAAATACAAAGAGAGAATTTTGATGCTAAAAAGACAGTAAATGTGTCAGATATCCACTTTATATGACGAACTCAGACTGCTGAAGCTTCATATCAACTTTTATATGCATTTTGAAAACTCATTTAAAGGGGATATTTTAACGGCCAGTATGATCAGGGGGAATGATTCCAGCAAAGAAAACCTCTTTCAGTGTTCATATGGACACCTGACTGTTGTTTTAAGACTGACTTGAATGCTATCCTTTAAAGGTCTTGCACACTTTCACAGGTGTCTTCAATTAATTCGAGCTGATTAGATCTCTGCTCAGGTTGAGGTCAGGTAAAGCTTTGCTGGCATTTATGTAAAGACTGTGGCCAAAATAACTCTGTTATATTGCACTATAAGGAATGCCAATACCACCATCTAAAGTATGGAAATATTAGCCTTCTTAGACAACATCTGTCAGTGATGATGCAAAAAGGCAATGACTTATAAATGTCTGATATCTCAATTTCCTGCTCACTTTAGAGTGAACTTGAATGAGGTGTGATATCAGACCTTCATCCAAAATCTGTATAGTATTAAAAGTGGCGAAGTTATAATTAGTTTTACACTTGAAAGTACAAGAATGAGCAGAAGAGTGAGGGAGATGTCAATCAAGCATCGTCTGTACAAGTCCACACCGTCCAGAGTAGAGGTCTAATTAGGCTCAAGTGACAACACCTGTGGAATATACAGAGGACTCTTAAATGATCTTCAAAAAGAATGGACTGAAATACATGACAGTCATGAAAAAAGAAGTAGCTCCTGAAAAGTATGGTATATTCTGAAGATACAAAGGCTAGAAAGAAAATCCAGGGGAGTTAATCCTCTTTTCTTTTGATGTTGTTAAAAAAGCATTCATAGAAATGACAAACTGATTAAATATGGATTTTAATGAATCAATAAAGTTGATTTATGTTTCTTTCCAAGACTATTTTATTTTTAAAAAATCACTTACCATTTATTTCTGAATTAAAACTGAAAAAAATGCTCCTTCTACTTATGTGTTGTATTAGACACACACACCACAGCATTGATTTTGTGTGTGTGTGTGTGTGTGGTGATGTTTTTGTAACCTCTTGGGGACCATCTCCGGTATAAATACCAACCTTGTCAGGACCAATAGTCCTCATGGGGACCAAAGCCCATTCCTTAGGAGGCAAAATGTCATTTCACAAGTCTTGGTTAAGGTTTTAGGTGAGGTGTGAATTGAGGTTAGGTCAAGGTTAAGGCTACAGTGCCACAATGAATGGAAGTCAATGCACAGTGTCCTAACAAGGATAGCTGAGAAAACCTTTTTGTGTGTGTAACTTCAGGGTGATGGCGTGTTAATTGTCTTCTCCTGGCAGGTTGCCAAGGCATGTGGGATATAATCGCCTGTTGGCCCTCAGCCAGAGTCGGAGAGGTGGTTACAATAATGTGTCCGACTTACTTCAGTTACTTCAGTGACCAGCACAAAGGTAAACCATCTCCCTTCAGTTATGGACTGTTTTTTGTTGTTGTTTTGTTTATTTGTTTTTTGTTTTAATTTCTCTGTGTACTATCATGTTTCAGACTATCAGGAATAGTAGAGCGCTATTCAGTCAAAACATTAACAACTTTTGGTAAAATCATTTAAATATCAGTAATTTAAGTCCTGCTGTATTAATGGAATAATTTATTGTGAGGCAAACAAGCCTACAGGTGTCAAAACAAGATTTTCTGTTGTCATTTTGCTCAATATCTCAGGGCAGGCTTACATATTTGTATATTTCTCCATTTTTATTCACATTTTCTCTGGCTGTGAGTATGCTGGTATTTAAAAGTTTATTTGCATGTTGCTGAGCCTTTGGGTAGATGCTGAAGATGAAGTGCAAATGGACATTTGAAGTCATCAGACTGATAGTTTCGCCAGCACCTCCTGAGGACATTGCGAAATTATAAGAAACCCAGAAGAATGCCCAAAGCGATAAACTCAGTCTTCTTATGCATTAAGCACAAAGTGGATGTGGATTCATGAGCCTTATGAAGAGCGTCATTACATTGTTGTTATTTACAAGACTAATCTGTAAAATTTCATTTCCTTTTATGTGATGTTCCCCTCATTTCAAAGAGTAAGAAGAGTAGACATCCAGCACTTTAAACAGCAGAACCTTTACGCTCTGGAAAAACTCATCCATTACAGTGTTGATGCTGTGAACTAGTGTGATACATTAAAAAAAATTAGATACAACGTTTCAGATACATGTTTGGGTTTTTCCAGGTGCCTCAAACCCAGGATAAAAGTTCATACAGGTTACTGTACACAACATGTGGCATTTACATGAACCAAATGAAAAATCTGCTGTTTAATGTGTATATCAACTCAGCTGCAGATTACAGTAAGGGTCTATGAAAACAAGGAGGAATCCAGCTTAACCTTTATGTTGGAACAAGCACAAACAAAGAGGGGGGAGGGCGGGAGTTGATTCACTGGCCTAAGATAAGAAAGAGAAACACTGACTAAATTTTGGGGGTTTGTTAAATCTCTTTTTGTCTCTCTACAAGTAGCCGTAATTCCAGTCAACCTTCTTCTTCAGCTCTCTGACGCAGCATCAATTACCCCCAAAGAATGATGACGTCTGTGGTCTCCTTCAAAACAAATTTGTGTGGTTGAATTTTTAACTTTGGAAGTGATACAGAAAGTTCTCTGTGTTCGAGTGTTTTAAGCCATGAAAACACTGTTGCTAGGTGACTACAAAGAAGGCGCCTTCTTATGAATGGCGAATGATTTCTTGTCGCCACATTTCAATGTTATTCTAGGAACAAGGACATCAAAATAACTTGACTGAAATAAATTCCTGTTTTTGAAAATGTCCCTTTTCCAGCTGCTGCCTTCCTCCAACCAATGACTAACAACCTGCTCTCTTTCGGGCGTTTATGTTAATCTGGTGCTTCTACTGCTGCCATGAGATGGGTCACATTTCATGTGAAGTCGAGCATGTTATATGATTGCTGTTGCTATGTGACTGACAACAAAGATGTTTCTGGTCCCAATGATATTCCCCTGTTTCCTTTTCAAAACAGATGAATAATTCTTCATTTGCATACACCATAAAATCACAATAAAAGGACACAACTTCCATGGACTTTGACATTTTTATAAGAATCAGCGTATGTCACAATCTTGGGCTTTCAGGAAATTTTTCCGCTTACAAAATCATAAATACTCAGTGGGTCACTCAAATTGACCACAGCGAACATGAAAACACTCAAAGGCACTATTTAGAAATTACTGCTTCATTTGTTTGTTTGTCCTTGTCCAGACTCAGCGTGGTGCCTCAAGGTCTCTATTGAATTAATCTGCAGCATTGACTCATCCTGAGGTGTAAGATCTCTTTTCAGATGTTAAGTTTATTTAGCAGGAAAATTGTCAGCTTGGATAGCTGCCCACTTAAGCATTATGTCAAATGCCTTGGTGAGATAATTGGGACATACATTACATTGGGATGTACAAGTCGTCCATGCTCTGCAACTGGTCCATACTGAGTCTAGTCATTTTAGAGACTGCTTCAGACAAATTTTGGCCTATTCCCAGTGGATGCCAGTATGTTTTAGCTGTTTTTGAAGACCTATTTTTACCTATCATTTGACACCTGACTGCTGCTGTTTAATGTCAAGAGATTTCTATTTCCATGCTTCCATCTTGAGCCAAGGACTTGCATTTTTAAACACAGAGGCAATTCAATGTGATATACATAAGGGAAAGAAATGCACCAGAACAATATTTAAAAACACAATCAAACAGGGGAAAAAATAAATTACTATGGAATTGAATTAGAATTTTTATTTTGAACATAAGAATAAAAACAGATAAATAAAACAAACAAAACAAGAAATAACAATGTTCATAAAGGAGTAAGAAGAAATCCCTACCCCTTTCTCACTACTCTTCAAATAACTCATATATAATTTATGAACAACTATCCCAAATTTATTTACAACCCAAATATTCACCCCATGTCAAAAAATAAATAAAAGCAACCCATTAAGACATTAACCCTTCCCTTAAAATAAAACTAAATAAAATACACTACAGCTACACTCTGCTACAGTTTTGATGTATATGTATATTTGTAGTTGTTTTGTTAGTATTATTCTGTGATTTGATCTAAATACAGTTTTATAAAGCTCAATCTAATAGTATGAGTTCATTAAAGCAATAAATAGGACATTTTTTGACATCCTGTGAACATAGGTTTTTTTTCTGTATTGTCTGAAACCCGTCTTCCCAAGAAAAACGACACAATAGGTTTGCCAGTCGCTCAGAAATGTCAGAAATGACCTAGTTATGTTTGAATGACAGATGCTTTCTAACAGTCATAGAAATGATGACTCATAGAGGTGGCGATGTTGTATGTAACTTTTATATGATGTGTATATAAAAGTTGACAAATTTCTCCATTGGCGGGTTGTGTGGATAGTTTACCCAAACTTGCAAAAGTGGACTTTGCTATAAGAGTCCACTGTTTGCTTCCCATTTGCAACCGCAAGTGTCACATTTCCAATTGCGAGTCGAGTTAATTGATTAACCCTGTTGTGTTTATTGTTGCCGTGACAAAAAAGTTTGCCTAACTTTAAATAAGTAGTAGTAAGTCATTTGGAAAGCATAGACAAATTATGTCCTGCTGATTACTGGCATATTAAAAAAATGCTTGTGTGTGTCGTTCTGGAGTGCACATGGTTTAACGCCTATTTGGTTTATTGATTTGGAAGACTTGTAAATTTGACTTGAATGCCATTTTCAGTTATTAAATACACTTTACAGCTGGGTAAACCATGGTGCAGATTAGCGTGGCCACCAGATATTTGTTCTGTGTTGCTACCTGAAGGAAACCTTTCCTCCAGAGCTTTTTCCAAATCACTATTCATCTTAGAGAGCAATTTTCAAATTTGTGCTGATGGATTACCATTCCTTATCTTTTTCAACACCTCTCAGATTTTTACCTGACTCTCTCATGCGCCCGTCTGAATGACTCAGCAAATCAATCCTCATTTTTGCCCGCTGACTTATATATGTGCTAATATCCAACTATTGACAAGATACTAACTTGGTTGATTTCAGCAGGGTTTCATTGATAAAAGGACACATTCTGCTGGTTTATTTCAAATCTACACTGTTTTCCACCTCAATATGTAATCAAATGGTTCATTAATCCTCAATTTCCTTCACTCTGCTTTTTCTGTTCTTGCACCAGAGCAATTGTTTTGTTTTTCCCTGAATCTTGGACACTAATATTTCCATTTTTCTCTTGTTTTGTTGTTAATCTTGCAGTACAAAAAGACAAGCATGCTGTACATATAAATATAAATAAAAAGATTAGTGCATACCATGAATTAGCTTTACATTTCAGTTTAAACTTAGCTTTAATTTACAGCTCTTGAAGGGAAATTTTCGGAAATACGTTTATTGACTCTTGCCGGAAGTTAGGTGAGAAAATTGTTCATTCTTATGTGTGCTTTAAGTTAAAAATAGCTGGTCAGCTAAGAGCACAAAGACCACGGATGTATTACAAGAATAAATATAAGACAAATACAGGGGACAGATAGTCTGGTGCTGTCCAAACATGGGGAAAAAAGCCTACAAGGAACTCTACAGCTCATTAATTACCATGTTAAATTTCTTTTGTTTCATCTGTACTAAAAACCAAAGTGAAAAAACAGCATTTTGAGGTTGTGGGTGGGATTGAAGGTGAATTTTGTCACATTTTGTCAGAGACATTCTAGTGGTTTACAATAAAGATAAGATAAGGTGCTTTTTGCTGTACATATTGTACAAACAGGGGAGTGCCATTGATTCTCTAATCCAACTATGGGAAAGAAAGTGAAGCAAATTAAAGCAAATTAGCATACTCTTTAAAATGAATGATTATGTTTAAATCTAGATTAATTTATCATCATTATCAACTTATAATACCACTATATTGATTACAACAGGATTAATACACTACTTGGATGACAAATAGGGTAAATGATTATTGGACTGTTTCTGCCCATAATGGCTTACTGTCACTTTTCATTCTCAAGTTATTTGTCACAAAGTTTTTCAAGGTTGTACCACAACTGTTTTACATATTTTTGTGAGTTTATATCCCACAACTCTAAATGTGGCTGTGCTCTTTCACCGTTGTATATCTTGCGGGTGTTAAAAAGCTAATCCATCACTATTAAACAGCCAGTAAAATGTGAAATTTCTATCTCCACTGAGCCATTTGTGCATGCTAACGTGTGAACTTTTCTTTCTTTTCTTTTTTTGCCTTTGGGAGTGTTGCTGCACTCATGCAGGCATTATCACCTCAGAGTGTCAATCAGCAAATTAGAGACACAGGAAAATGTGACACTTGAAAGATGGAGGATGCACTTTAGACCCCACATGTTCTGATGCCAGCGTGACAGCAGTTGATTATGAAGCTGATGGTAATAATCAGAAAAATCGAGAAATGCTTTGAACTGACTTGTGAGGTAACGGTACACCAGCACAGACAGTGTTGTGAAAGCTGATATAAGGCAGCATCTGTATTTGTTCAGTTGTTTACATGAATGTAAGGTTCTGTGAAAGGATATATTTTTTCCTATATTTTTCTTCTGGTCAACATGTGCAGAACCCAACCAACAATGAATTGATCCTATGTATTGTGTGTGTGTGTGTCCAAAACCTCTGTGCCACAGGCCTTCATTGTTGTCCAAAAGCTATTAAAAGCAAAAAGCAAATCAATGAGCCAAATTATTGCATAGGGTGACATCTTCCTTCACCATGAAGAGTTTGTTTTTATGGTGGATTGTTTAGAAACTGCTCCAAAGGCTAATAATAGAGATTCAGTCTCTTGAGAATAATTTTGTGTAATGCAGATGCCACTGTGCATGTACGGGAACACGCTTCTGTAACTCAGTGCAATCTCTGATTTTGTGTCTTTCTGAAAAAATGAAGTGTGTTCCTTGGGTTAACTTTCTATATTCTTTGACTGCTCTGCATCTTCCACAGCAGTTGTTATGAAAAAATTAAATTCTATTATTATATTGTTAATTATCGTTTTTATTGAGCTCATAGAAAAACTATAGGCATCATTAAAATATCTATAGGCATGGATACTTATTTCACTGTAATCTGGTTTTGTCCTAATCCATAAAACTACCGAATGCTATATTTTATGAAGCCATTTTTCAACTTTCTAGCTGTAATTTCTGCAGTGTAAAGATGTGTACAGTGTTTGCTCCTCTCCCTCCTGCTATCATTATGTTGTGACGTGTCAGAGCCATCCACAACCACACAACTCCTTCATGGAACTTGTCCTGCCTCGAGCTAATACGTTTAGCCCACAAATGTGTTGGATTTATGGGAAATAAAGTTTGTTAAATACCACTGATAAGCATAAATATTGAACAAATATCAATATGTTTTTTCAGAAAATTCCTGTCCTTTATCTAAACACGTGAAGCGAGCCACACAACATAATGTTGAGATCTGTTCACAGGCTCGATTTTTTAGTTATCAGCATAGTCAAATGTCAGTAGTATTTCAAAAGAGGATTTCCATCACTGAGATATTCATACTTTTCATCTAGCAGGTTGACATTTTGACTAGTTTCTTGATTTGATATTTTACCTTGATTATCAGGGTTTGTGGATTTAGCAATTTGAACTGTGATAGTCATTTGCAGCAGACATATATCAGAATCAATAAAGTCATTTGTCGAGCAGATCAGAGAGACACATTTACCACTCTCCTTGTCATGTGGTTGTTACACCTCAGTAGCAATTTGAACTTTAATTAGAGCGACTTCTTTTCTGAGATGGAGATATTTTAGCCGTGAGAGCACCAAAACATGCTGCTGGACATTGACGTTCCTGTTATTGCAGAATGTTTTCGTCCCCCAAGAATGAAAACACAAATTAATATTCATACAGTAGTCCTCAGACCTTTATTTCCTGCTGAGGCAGAACTGAATGATAGATGACAACTGCTTTGAGTTGCCATGTATCATTAAGCCAAATTGTCGATGGACAGCGGAACAAACCATGACAGTTTCTTTATTTTGTAGGTTTGTTGTGATTTGTGTTTGACAGTGATTAATGGTCCAAACAAACATTGAAACATTTGCATTTATAGTGCAGTTTGTATTACCAGAGCAAGTGGTCAGTAGAATTTAAGCATATGGTACTTTTTAGGACCATCCCTGCACATTTTTCCTGCATTTACTTGTCACTTTATTCAAAATTAAAAGATTAAAGCTAATTCCTTATAAAAGTTACCTTCAAGTATGATTCTTTTATGTAAACTTTTATATCAGCTTTGTTACTTATGGGAGTACTTGCCAAAATTAAGAATAATATACTATTTATTTATTGGAAATAATCCATATTTTGTTATATTTTATTTTTAAATATGCTCACAGTTGGTTATGTAGTTATACTTTTGTTTATCTTGGCAGCCACTTAACCTAAATACCTGAGACATTTGGAGTCCTGCCTCACTTTAGTAGGAGCTCAGAGATCATACTAGAGTGAGGCAGTATGTATCATCAAAAGTAAGAAAGAACTATGTTGTTCATTTGGGGACTGAAGTCAGAATTGGCTCGAAATGGCTCCTGAAAGGCTTTCAAACTGAGAATGTCAAACATATGCGAATCATAATTTTCTTGGAATTTCAGCAGCACTTTCAGCAGATTTTTGATTGTGTGTAATTCAGTGTCCAGACCTGATCTTCTTCTCCAGCTTACATCCCACCTCATCACCACTCAGAATATTTTACTTACAAGTGCTGAGAAATAGCATCAGATTAAAGAGCAACAGAGCTGTGCAGAACATATATTCAGCTGCTGAAACGTACTCAGACAGCAGTGTGTTTTTCAAAGCTTGCATATGTAGCCTCTTTACGAAAATTTGCAAAATGAAGACAAACTGAAGTGATTGTAACTTTTTGTGAGACTAGATGTTGCAGTCTGCAAATAAAAACAAATGTAGTTTTGGAGTTAAAATGTTTACTTTCTCCTGCTTCACTTTAATCCACTCTGAATGTACAAACTATTAGTGACCTATTGCTGTTGTTGAATCCCAGCCTTTTTGCAAATCCACGACTCAGCCATCCCTTTACATTAAATAAAGCATCTGCTTGTCTGTATCTACAGCCTGGAAAATCAATGAACAAATATAGCTTTTACCTGGATTCACCTCATCATCACTGTGCTTGATGAAAGGAGGCTTTTTGTTTTGCGCATTCAGTGTAGTCACAAAATACCAAAGGAGTAGAAACACATATCCACGACATAACCAGTACAAAACAATTTTCAGCTGGATACTGGGTGTTTTGTTGTCTCAGGTGCAAAGGGAAACACTCACAGCACCAGTTTACTGAATGTTGTGGGACTCTGCTGCCCTGCCTACCAACATTATCACACACATTACAGCTCAGGCCTGTTCCACACAACTGGAAATAATCAGTACACCAGTTTTTCACACAAAAAAGTGAAGGAAAGGAGTTTAGAAGAAAAGTTAAAAAGAATATTTACAGTAATCACCTTTTTTCTTGGATTGATTTTCATATTGTAATTTGATTTAGTGCTCACTGATGTTGATGTATATAATTCTTGATGTTATCTAGATTTACATCTGAAGTAGAGCCTGACTGACACACACGGTCAGTATTATCAGATGATTTTATACCATCAGAGATATGTTGGTTCTGGTTCAAAATGAGAAACTGCAGTTCAACAAAACGTTTGAGGTCATTTAAAAAGTGTCTCAATAGATATCTTTTTTTTTGTTTTCACTTAGTTCATCTCAATATTCTTTCATAACTAAATCAAAAACAAAACAAAACAGCCAATATATTGTTGCTGGATTTTTAACCCTCATATTCAGTGTGTGTCCAGCTCTAATATGAAAGGTTGTAAAGGGTAACAGGAGGGATTGCAGGACAATGCATTGCATGTGGTAGAGCTGCTGCTCTGTCTTCATTTTATGATGGAAGAGGGCAATTCAGGTTTAAAGTTTTGGCAGGAATATTATGATAGTTTGTCTCTTTGTGCCTTGAATCCAGGTAGAGTTGCTGTGCTTTTGGGTGCTTTTTCTGTTCTCCTCCTTTATGCCATTCTGCAATATTCTGCAGTATAGCTATAAATCTGCTGAAAAGAGTGAAGCTCACCACCCAGACTACAAATGAATGTGAGTCCATGGGCCTGAAAGATGACTTCACATCTACTTAAGTCAATGTTTTCATTCAGTTTCCCTTGAAAGGTTTAAAAAAAAATCTTTCTTGGTAAAAAAGGTGGATGCTTTAATGAGACTGATTCTGGCGGTAAGCGTGTGCTGCTCAGCCATGAAAGTATGCTTGGTTGATAGAGGATTGTATTGAAGATAAGATAGGGAGAGAAGATAAAGGAAAATTCACAAACATCATCACAGCATGATGCTCAAATTCAGTAGCAGCTACGTTAGGAAACGTGACCTTTCCCTGACTGAGCAACATTTCCAGATCCAAACCTCCTGCTGCACATGTTGTCCTCATTGCTGGAATATGATAACATTTTGTCATAGTTGGCTACGTTTACATGTGCAGAGCAATTTGGCTGATGGTCACATTGGGTTGAGGTCTCATTTCAGTTAAGCTGTTGCCGTGGACCTTTGATGCTCCATAAAACCATGAATAAACCATGAATAAATCCCATGAATAAACCAAATAACAGACTATTTCTGGTGCCCCGTTCAGAAGACGGTTCACCTGCAATTAAGTTCAAACACAGTAATATGTCTTTGGAAGAGAAAAATAATAACCTGTGTATTTTTCTGAACGCTCTTGCCAAGCAACCAATATTTTAGCAATGATAATCTTCATCAGATGCTGCTTGAATCTGACCTTACATAGATATCGGTCAATCAGTGCATCTCTTTGGTTCAGACTGAAATATCTCAACAACTGATTGCTGTGAACTTTGGTACGGACATTCATGTTACCCTCATGGGGAATTGTATTGAATTTGTTGACCCCATGACACATTATGAAGCGCCTTTATCAGACCAAAATTTGTCCAATACTTTGGTTTGTGACCAAACATCTGAGTGCAAAATGTGTGTTATTCCCATCAGCCTCAGCTGTATTTGTGTGCTAATTAGCAGTTGTTCTAACAGGAACAAAGTAAGCAGACCTGTAAAGATTATTGTCACTGGGACCAGAATGAGAGAGCATGTTACACCAGAACTCTTTACATTGGTTGCCTTTCAGTTTACACATTCATTTTAAACATTTGTTTTGCATGAGTCTGCTTGTCTGACATGTTTACAATGTTTAAACTAGGACAGCCTCTCAGATCCTCTGGCACAAGTATTTTAGTTGTTTGTAAGTGTGAAACAAAAATATTGGAGAGGCAGTTTTTAATTTTAAGGTCCCAGCAGTTGTAGTTCTATTTTATTGGTTTTATTACATTTTAATCTGTTTGTGTATATTTGATTTTTTTTGGGACATTTGTTCTGTCTTATTACCAACTTGTCAGTCGTCTGTAAAACACCTTGAATTGCACCAACCTGTACAAAAGAAACAAAGTTTGCTTGTTGTCAGCATGCTAACATTAGCACATAGCTGCCTATACAGCGTGGTTATAGTCACTTTAAACCAAACTTAACTTCTGTCATAATGTTGTAGGCATATTAATGTTGCCTCTAATGCATATAATTCTTTGACTCAAGCATGTTCATTTCTGTTTGCAACTGAATGAGTGGCAAGATAGGAATCAGCATACCAGTAGCTGTAACAGCCAAGTGCTCTTTGGCAGGCACAGATAATAACACACAAGTTATTAATGGCACACATTACTGAGAGTGCATCATACAGCAGTCTGTGGAGTTCAAGGTTTTCCAGCGGTTTTTGCAGTGACCTAACAAGCCTGTATAGGAGGACAGCGACAATATCACAGTATTTCTCATGGCAGTACAGGGAATTTGGACCAATTTTAAACTAACTCAGTGAACAGATGAAAGAGACATCTACTGACTGGGTGGCTGTGGCCTCTTTATGTCTCCATCTCCAGGTAACCTCTCTAAAACCTGCACACCAGAGGGCTGGACGGAGATGCATCCTATTGACATCGCCATGAACTGTGGGTACAATCTCAACAGCACCAGTGATGATGTAAGTAAACCACCACAGTCTATAAGAAGCATCAGAACAGATACACATTGGTCCTGTAGTGAATCAACTCAGCAACACCGTGGGAAACCATCTCGAGAGCCAATGGGAAGGAAGAATTGAATGAGAACATCTTTTCTTTTCTCTGTGGGTGGGTGTTGTTAGGCTCTGTCTGGAAAATGGCTGTGAATGTTGGTTTCATGACTCTTGTGTTTATGTCACATTTGTGTGATGTCTTCATTCGATCAAATTTGTGGTTGTTTTTCTTGTGAGTTGCCCTTGAGCACCAGTCTACATAGCACAACTAAATGTACAGATTAACACTCTGAAACTGACTGTATGTCCAAGTTAGGTTATACCATTGTTATAATAGAATGAACGTCAAGTTTCTCTTGACATTATTTAGAAATACCTGGTAGGAATCTAATGAGGGAAACAGTTTTGTTCATACTGAATTTTATCAAAGAAATACATTTTTAAGAAATGCACTTATTTGTTTTCTTGCAGAGTTACATAAAAATATTGTATGGAGCTGGAGCAAGCAGGCAATTAGCTTAGCTTAACTTGGCGTAAAGACTGAGTACAGGGGGACACAGCTGGCCTAACTCTGTCCAAAGCTCAAAAGTACACCTAAAACTCACTGATAAACACATTTGTTACATCCGAACGCAAACAGAAATGTGAAAACTCCAGTTCTATGCATCAGTCAGTCCGGGAAATTGGGATTTTGCACATTATTATTATTATTATTATTATTATTATTATTATTATCTATTTAATAGAGACTAAATGAAACTCAAGTACAGTAGTTTCTCTTTTATTTAACTTTGAGGCCATGATCCTTAATTTCAGAATTATATTAAAAATTAAAACTGAAATATGTTTCTGTGATATACAGTATGCTTTTTATTGAGGGAAGTTATTACATGACTCTTCATTTGTAGCAGTATTAAAAAATATTGCATTACTTTCCTTGCAATTTTCCCCAATTCCTGCAATTTTACCACAAAAATAGCACATAAAACACTACAAAGTATATTGCAATTTCAAGCATCATTTGGCCACAATAATCACAAAAAACTCTTACATACAGTAGTATACAGTGTATCAGTCACTATACTATGTTCACCAAGAAATAATTACACATAATAACCATGAAACTACAAACTGTGCTTTTCTTTTACATTTCTGTTTGTGTGCGAAACAAACAAACCAGATACAAATATTAATCAGTGAACTAGAAGTGCATGTACGTAGGTGTATTTCTGAATTTCGGAGACAGCCACGCTCACTGTTTCACCATGCTACGATAACTGTAAGCTAAGCTTTTGTCAATTTGGGTGAAATGGAAACAAGCTGTTAACACTATATCAACATATAATATAATCAGCTTTTAAGTTTATATGGTTTATATGGCAAACAGGTGCCTATTTGCATATCCAGTAGCCACGAAGATACATTAAAATGTATTTGGCGTTGTGTTTCTGTCCACTGGATGGATTAAAGTCCAGTATTCACCTTCCTTCTTAACTTCTGCAAGAAAGGGAATAAGCATATTTCTCCACAAGTTGAACTATTGTTCAAATCTTCATAAATAATGAATTATCTAAAAACCAAATATATTCTGACTACGCGCACATTGAAAATAAATTAACCAATAAGTCAACATCTATCTCTGCACAACACATTTGATTTTCATTGACAAGGCCAGGTCAGTTAATTCCTGCTTCTATTATCAGGCATTGAGAGTCATTAGAAGTTATTCATGTTGCCTTCAGGGTTAGGAAGGGAATAAATACATCAAATGTTGGTTTTATTTAGTTTAGATTTAATGCAGAGGGAGCTAATCTTGTCTGTGTGCCTCTGTTGATGAAGGTGGATCTTTCTCAGAAGTGAATCTGCACTACAGAGTGGTAAAAGCTTTCTTGGTGGGCACTCTGCTCTCTGAGTCAGCCTCATTAGTATGCCACATAGGAAGTCAGGAGGGACCAGGCTGCTGAAGTACTCTAAAAGGAATTCGATGTCAGTCTTTCTGCATACTTCATACCTCTGTGTGCCACAGGATGCAGAGCTCTTAATCTCATTTTCATCAAGCACAAAGTGTACAGTGCCATGACAGCAACATTGTGAAGCTACTCTGAAAGTCTCTGAAGCCAGCGCTGTCTAAAATCTAGCTACCAGCTATGACCACTGGTTTCTGGTTTCTATTAAGAAAGGGTAATGACACAAGATTGTGGTTCAAGAAATATTTATTTAAGGTCAATTGTTGTTATCTTGAGCACTAAATCATGAATTGAACCTGACAGGTTGAACCTCACTACTCTAGGTAGTTTTTCATACTTACTTGTAGAGGATTAGAGGGATGTTTCATGGGGCTAAAGAAAGAAGCTTTATAAAATAATTTAAAGCCACGTCTGTGTGCGGCTCCCCATCACAGGTTTCTAACTTTTTAAGCATCTTTAGAAGCCTATAAAACTGTACAGTATTACATAAAAAAAGGCAAAGTGTCCTCTAGCTTTCAGTCATATTACATGAGCTATATCTCCTGTCACATAATTATAGATATTCAGATGTAAATTCCTGAGAATTTAAGGACCTCTTGTCGATGTTGGCTTAAAATTTGACTTACAGTGATCTTTCTTGACCTTGGAAACAGCAGTTGTCCAAATCACTTTAAGCTCCACTTACTGTAGTAGCTGTTCTGGAGCTTTCGACCAAATCACAGATAATCAGCAGCAGGCACAGGTTGTTTTAGTTTTTTGGGGTTGCCCTCTTAAGCATCTCATGACTCCTTAAGGCTCCTTTACACTGTGTGATTTTGGGTTGTCTGAGACACAGACAGGATTTTACAACTATCATGACAGCAAATGTTTTCTCTTCTGTCGCGACGATCATGAGGTAAACAGTCAAGTACAGCATTTACATTACCAAATATTCCAACAGGAAAGGACGCTTACATGTATGTGATTTGCCAAGGCATATTCTTGACAGATGATGTTGGGTTGCTTTGCGGCAAAAGCTGAGCCTGGTTCAGCTTTTTTTTTGTTGCTGAGCCCCCTTCCTCATAAATGGGATGGCTGCATTTTTTTCATATTTTATTCACCTGCTGGCATTAGTCTGAATGCTGCCTAATGACGCCTTTATAGTCATCTGGTTCTTACCCAAAACTGGGGTCCTTTCTGGAAACTATCATTTTATATATTAGTTAGTTGATAAATGTATTTATTTTTTTTAACCATGACTATTATTTATATTTCTCTGCAGGGCAAGTTTTTTTGGCAAGTGAAGATTGGATACACCATTGGCCACAGTGTCTCCCTCATCTCCCTTACCACAGCTATTGTGATCCTCTGCATCTTCAGGTATACACAGAGACACACACACGAAAATGTTTTTACCCTTGCAAACAGTCAAGAATCTGCATTATTGACTTGTATAATTCTTTACTGAGTAAATAAATCTATTTCCTGGCTTCATGCAGTCAGTCATTTCGATAAAGGATAAAGTAAAGAAGAAAAAGAGACAATCACTGCTACAGGACCCCCGGCTGGGGCATTAGTATGAGCAATTTACCGTAAAGCACATTGACATTGTGTGATTATTCCTGCTGGGCGATGTGATATAGGGGACATTCACATCATTCCAGCATCACACATCAAACATTTATCAGTGCAACTTCACACTCGAGCACAAAGAAGGCATATGTTTAAATATGGGAGGCAGAAGGAAACATAGAAACACTTCCATAGGAGGACATTGTCATTCAAACTCGATTATTTTTCGGGGTCAAGATCTTTTGATGGCGCGCATCTGCAGCAGTTTGGAGATTATACGTCTCAAGTTTCAAATGTGATGGGATAAAAATACTGATATGTTTCCCATCTGATAAGTCAGGGAATGATTGTGAGTGCTTCAGAGACAATAATCAAGGATGACTGAGAGCACAGCCTTAGATTGCACCATCTTCACCCTAAAGGACAATAAATGGGCTATATACACTGACACTGTACATATATATGTGGATGACTGATGGATGTGGATGAATATTACAAAGAAATAATAATTTAAACAACCTTTTTGTACTCATATATACTCATATCTATTCTTTTGTACTCTTTTTTTCCACTGATCACACTGTAAATTCCTCTGGTGCAAAAAAACCCCCCATGAGTACAGTAGATGTGAAATTTTTACATCATCTTTCCTCTGTGTCCACTTCATCGCCTTAAATTCATAGCCACTGTAACAGGTGGTTTCTTTCTCCTGTCCAATCATGCATACTCTACTCTATACCCTCTAACTCATGTTCAGGGCTGCAGGGATGAATGGAAACTTCCTTTATTTCTCTCTTTGCAGGAAATTGCTTTTTCCTGTATAGTCTTTCACTGCCACTGCTGTGTGTGATACTGAATTAGTCACTGATCCGACCTGCGCTAGGTGTGAAAGTGTGTCCACCTGAGAGTTTTGTTTTCTCTCGTGCATCTAATGGCACAAGGCAGGTCAAAAAAAAAAAAGTGTGAAATCATGGCGGCTAGCAGTTGGGAGCCAGAGGGAGAATTATGACAGGGGCAGTGGGTACCTGGTGGGGTGGGGGTGGGGGGGGGGGGGGGCTATTAGTACAGATTGGTGTTGTCAAATATCCACAGATTGCAAGAAAGCACAAGTATGATTGTCTGTTATAACTGTGCCTTCAGAGATTTTTGTTTTTGTATGGAGCCTTGAAAACAGGAAATTATACTTATAAACAATAATGAATATACAGTATTCTTATAATATATAAAATAAGATCAAATAAAATGATCCCTTATTAATCCCACAGCGGGAACATTTGCAGCGTTACAGCAGCAAAGGGAATAGCGCAATAGCAAGAAACATCAGTTAAAAAGCAAGATATGATAAATAAATAAATCAGCAAACAGACTCATCGGTTGAATTCACATAGGAAATATTGCTATTCCACATGAGTGAATTTGTCAGTACTGATGTGTGTGGTCTGCTGGGAGCAGTCTGACAGCAGCAGTAAGGAAGGACCTGCAGTATCTCTTCCTCACACACAGCAGGTGGAGCAGCCTGTCACTGAAGGAGCTGCCCATTGCTGTCAGACTGCAGTGGGACATGTTCTGTATCAGGGATGATAGCTTAACTATCATTCTCCTTTCTCCCATCACCTCCACTGGGTCGAGGGGGCAGGACAGAACTGGCCTTCTTAACGAGTCTGTTAAGTCTCATCCTGTGAGCAGTCGAAATGCTGCTGCCTCAGCAGACCACACCAGAGGAGATGGCTGGTCGCTTATCACTTTCATTTAGCATCCCTCTCTCTCAGTATGTGCCCAACCAGTAAGCTTGTGATTTAATTCAGGTATAAAAATGCTGTAATTGTCATAATTGATCACATTTTTGTTTATGAGGTTCTAATATCAGCTGTGAACCAAGTATTAAGAAAATGTACTAAAGCAGCTCTAAAATATATATATATATATTTAAGATAACAATATATTAAATGACAATGTGTAATATGAGAGGCGTCACTTGTAATGATGAAACAACAGTCAGTGACTATTGCTCCCCTCAGCTTTATGGAGCTTTATAGTGAATTTTCTAGCTCATTGTCTGGCTGTCCAGCTTCAACTTTACTGTTTTGATCCACTCTCATAGTGTCATTTTAAGCCACACGCAGGCAGCTATTTCCAGTCAAAAAGCTCTAAATCCCATCGTACACTACTTGCTCAGCACCAAATGGAAAAACAGACACAGTTGGAGACTAGATGGTGAACATAGTGGAGCATATTGCAGCTAAATACTCAGATATTTCCCTTAGGAGTTGATAAGGTAGAGAAACAGAGCTAAAAGAGAGTTAATATTGGATTTACATTCACCAGGTGGACAGAAACACGACTCCAAATGAATGATAATGTTGCTCCATAACTGCTAGATGTATGAAACGTGATGATAAGTCAGTGTTTGTTCCAACGGCCCCCAAGTGGCCAAAAAATCAGTTACTAAATGCTTTAATACCACATTGTTACAAAAGTACTTAATCACAAGGGAACATTTTTACCTAAGTACAAAAGTATATCTAAATGTATCAAAAGTATTGATATAGTATTATAATATTTGTTTGTTATTGCTGATGCATAATGCTATAAGCAGCTTTTAAAATGTCGTAGCTGGTGATTATTTTTTTAATTTTTAATCTACAACCCTCCATAATAACTACAGTTGTTGAATATAGTAGAGTACAGTCACCTCAAATGTGTACTGTACTATCCTGATGTATTCTCAAACAACAACATTACAGACATGTGGTTGTATAATCAGTTTAGTGGCTACTGAGGAAAGAATGTACTGAGATGACCTGCAATATTAGCCCAGCAGAGAAGCTATTTAGTGTCCACTTCTTTAATGATGATTAATGGCGCTCATGTATCCGTGAGGAGTGTGACTGCAGTGGGTGGCAAGGGAAGCTGTGGCAGGTTGTAGTGAGGGCCTTCAGTGGGGGTAAATTAGTGGGACGGGGAGAATACCACAAATCACAAGTACCAGGGAAAACTGACAAAGTGCTTTTTTCTTTCAACAGGAAATTGTACATCTAGTAAATGCATTGATTATAAGTCAAAGTGGAAAATAATCTCTGTTGTTGTGCTGAAAATTACAGTCTGTGTTATAAATATTTGTGCATCTTCACAGTGGCAGCACAGCAACGCAGATGGAGATTAGATCTCACATTTGCCCCCAAAACACAACAACAAATCATTGCACGTGTTGTATTTCATCACCGTCATTCTGCCGAGCTTTCCCGTCTCTCACTGCGATTTCATTTGGCCACAAAAAGGCTCTAAATTGTCTGAAATTGGCTATAAATACTTCCTTTTATATCACAGTAGTGATTGAAGAAAACAGCAGACAGTACATTTAATGAAATAACAGTCCTAGTTTGCAAGATTTGTATAACAACGAATTACAATTGGAGGTTTAACTAGCTGTGAAAAATTGTGCTCTCCTGGCTATGAGATAAAGTTAGATGAAACTTTAATGATTCCCGTGGGGACTTTAAGTGATTGGGCATGTGTTGCACAACTGCTGAATATTTTCCTGCACTGGGAACAAGCATCGCTGGCATAAACAAACGATCGTAGCTAATGGGAGCTTTGACACAACAGCAGTGGTTTGTGAACTGCCTCTCTCTCTAATCATTTAATCTTCTCAAGTATGATAATGTACTCAGGAAGTCAAGAAGTATTTAGAAAATTGATGCTTGAGTTTTTCTGATTAGTCATTTTGAGATTCACCTCTCCTGCTCTCTTTATTGCTGAAGTGTGTATGAAGCGCAAACTGAAGCAGAGCCACCCACACAGTGACAAAAGGAACAAAGGAGCTTAATTATGAGTTAATTCAGTCTGTAATCTGCTGTCATTTTAGTCATTAACTCCAAGGACATTGGATAATTAGCCTGAAGACCCCCTTTATCGAATTTAAGTGTGTGTGTGTCTTGTCTCTTTGTCTTAATCTGTATTCTTATTTCCCTTTCCGTGTGTCCCAGGAAGCTCCACTGCACGAGGAACTACATCCACATGCATCTGTTTGTGTCATTTATCCTGAAGGCCATCGCTGTGTTCATCAAAGATGTGGTCCTCTACGAGGTCGGGGAGGTGGACAACTGCTCCTCAGGCTCTGTGAGTTAATTGTCCAAGACTCTGCTGTTTACCGTAGGCGTTACAGAGATGAACGGCTCTGAGTGTCAGTGGAGGAGGGATGCTGGGATGTCCTTGAACCTGAAAGAAGTCAAACTCTGTAAGGAGCCCAGCAGGGGCACATGACACAGAGCTGGTTGGCTAATTATCCACATTAAACTACCTAATTGGAGATCTCCCAGGCTCAAATGGATGAAAAGATAGATTTCAGTAGTGCTGATGTTTGTCAGGAGACAACAAGGGAACTTAAGTGGTTCTGCAAAAAAAACCAATATAAACACACACCCCCACTCTCAGTGTTACAAGAACAAAATTAAATCAAGTTCTGGTCCAGTATTATTAGATTATATTATTACAGGACATGTAACATCTAGATTGTGTGCAAGGCATTCTAAAAATACACAATATCCAATTTTATTATTCTGTAAAATTAGTGGTTATTCTGTTTTATTTGACATTGTTTAACATACTAGACATTTGAGGACAGTTGGATAATTAAGTCAAATTATTTATATATAGCCACAAAAGCAGCTGAATAATATGTATGACGAACACTTAAGAGGTAAAGCTGACAGAATTATTAATGACCCTTTTCAACCACTGTACAGTGAATTTGAACTTTTGCCCTCACAGAGACGTTAGCTAATAAGCTAAGAAAAATAGCTAATAAAAATATCTATAAGAAATCCTTTATCCCAAGAACTGTCAAGGTAATAAATTAAACTAGGATCTGGCAGGATTATGAATGTCTGTGCTGAGACGATGAATTGTTGTGGCTTATTTTAAAAGCCAAAAGCAAATAACATTTTCATATTTGTACATGGCACCAAATCACAACAGAACTTATTTCAGGGCACTTTTCACCTAGAGCAAGTTTAGATTGTACTCTGTCATTTACAGAGACGCAACATTTCCCCACGAACAAACACTTGGCGACAGCAGCAAAGAAAAACTCCCCTTTAATGGGAAGAAATTATGAGCAGAACCGGGCTCTATTATAGGTGGGCTGCTGTCTGCCTCCACTGGCTGGGTTGAGAGAAAAAGCAGGATGATGAGTGAGGAGAAAGAGACACATTTATATTTTAGTATTTAAAATAATCTGATAACAATACAATGTATAGTTTTTGTGCAGCTGCCAGAGTCTAAACCCAAACGAGCAAAAAGAGAGACAATCACATCCATTTTTGCATCTTTAAATTGCTCCCTGTCTTATTTTAGTATCAATTTTGCATCTTTATTACTAGTTTACAAGGCTCTGAATGGTTTATCATCCACAATTCAATATACCAACAGTGAAGACAAAGTATGGAGGCAGCCTTTTATTTCTTATTGAAGACGAGAACTGCAGAAACAGCCTGCACATAAATATTTGACATAGTATACCTTTTAATCTCACTGTTAGGAAATGTTTTATTCCTTTGCTTATTTTATTAAAGCTTTTTGAAATATTTTATTGTATTTTTAATTGTTTGGATGCAGCTTTTTTTTTACTTTGAACTGCAACTTATGATGCTATGAAAATTATATTTATTGTTATTGTTATTTTAATTGTAATTATTTTCAACTCTTACTTCAACTATCCAAGTTTGTACACCCTCATTTACACCAGGTTCTCAGAGTATCTAATTATCTTCAAATTAAATCTCCACTTAAATTGGAAATATACCAACGTTTAGGTCCACAGACCTTCTTGCGCTGAACAAGCATGGATAGCAGGTACTCAAGTGAACCTTTCAAGTTTTAAAATAGTTATTATTTTAACATAAAGACATTTCTGTAAGAATTCCTTTCATTCAGCTGTGAAATAACTGTGACAAGTATATGTACCGAATGGCATATGGACAACTATATAATGACGACACTATTTGAAATGACTTCCAGCATATTCTTTGGCTTTCTGTACTGCAATTTTTTTGTTTCTTTCTGGCCAACATACTGTATACACACAACGGATGTATCTGTTAATAAATGTAAATCAGCAGGTAATATTGAGCATGCTCATCAATCAGTCAGGAAATATATACTGTATATTATATATTTAGATTTTCTTTTTTTTTTCTTTTACCTTTTCATATTTTGAAATTCTTTTTGAAGACTTAAAAGTATATTAAGAATGTTAGCAAATATTCCTGACATAAAACAGCTAAGTAAGTTCATGATAAAGTATTAAATAATGTAAGGCTTACAAGCAATTTTATGCCTGGAGTTATATCAAACCACAATGTCTGGATGTCTCTCAGTCAGCTTTCCACACCACCACCATCAGCACATACCGCTGAGCCACAGACCAGTTGCCCCTAAAGCCACAGTTCGGCCCTGGGAACATGAGGTTTATGTTTCATGATGTGGGTGCCTCTGAGTCTATTTATTAGTGAGCTCTCTGGCTGGCTCCAGTGTGTTAATGGAAGCACTGGGTTGACAGGAGCCAGCTGCTGTCACAGGTCGCCTGAAAAAGACATTACTGAAACAGGTTTGGTGCTACAGTGCTCATCATGACCCCGGCATTACTTCCATTACAACTGTTGGCTCGCTTACAGTACTGTAGCTTTCTCTTTGTGTGTGTAGGTGTTATGCATGCCTGGTTCATTACCATTCTTCTACAACTGGATGTTTGCCGTAGTGACCCATTAGATTAATTCAGGATATAATCGCTGTAGGGAAGCCTATAACAAATGCATTTTTTAAGCTATCTTTGTGTATGTCACAGTGTGTTTGCGTATGTGTTTACTCAGCGCTATCTCTCCCCTTTGTTTTTTTTCCAGTAGCAGAATATCTCATCATTCATCCACACGCCACTGATGGCAGGCTTTCTAAAATGGAGCTCCAGCAAGCAATTTGTTCCGATTTGCATGCATTAGAACTAGCAGAAAGGTTCAGACAGCCCACCTGTGTCCATTTTCCTCCCCTCACAATGCCAAGTGGGAATCAATTCATACAGGCCTGTCAGCTTCAGTGCCAGCTGCTTTAATTAGCTGTTCGAAACCTCCATGTACCATGAACGGTAATCCCAGCAAAACAACACAGGAAGATAAACTTCTCATTTAAGTGTAAACCAGTAACTAAATCCACCATGAGTTTCAGACTTATGAAAGCAAAACTAAAGATGTCAATATACCTTATCAGAACTGCTTGTTGGATTACCAAATAGTTTAAGATACCCCACACACTCTATTAAATGAACTAAATTTAGTTCTTCTCTATCATCAACCAAGGTGCTGAACTATGTCATGACTTTCAGGGGAGCTCACTTTTTTCTTTTTCAGGGGGGTAATTTTGGGTAAATTTACAAGTAATCTTCCTTGTTTTCTTTTTTGACAAAGCTGACATATCTGTATGCTGATTACAAAACAGAAATTAGTAATGGCAGTTTGGAGAAATGCAGAGTAATGTTCAGACTGAGTGAATTAGTGATGAATCCCCTCATTCATTAACTATCTCACAACTTTCTCATGTATCAACATGAATTAAAACTTTTTAACCTGAAATACAATATATGATATTGTCAATGATATAACTGAATAATAATAATAGGCTCATATCATGGGAAGCTGTTGGTAATAGCAATTGATAACGTCTCTCATTTCTTCCATCTATGGAAGTTCTACACTGTAGAATCGTCTGATATTAAAAAAGTAGGTAAAGGTGGTCACATGCAGTAAATGCATTCTGGCCTACAGTGATTACAGGAAGTTGAAAGACAAAACAACATCGTCTGAGAACACTTTCTTTTGGTTGAAGCACATATGATCAGTACAGTAAATGTGGTTCTCTAATTAGTTAATTATTGGCCACTCTAGATGAAAATGTACTAAAATGACCTGCAGAATCATCCCAGTAAGTCTATGAAAAATCAGTGCACTAAACTATGAATGAGCCACTGTTTGATGTTAACTTTTTCAGTCTTCAATTATGATTAATGATGCTCGTGTATCCATGAGGTGTGTGAGTGTTCTTGCAGAGGCTCAGGCATTACACTTGAGTTCATTTTTCATGTGGCACTTTCCAACTCATTCATCATTCTTTGAGGCTGAGGTAAGAGGTGTGGCATTTTCGGCGTTTTATCATGACTCGTTTGTCCTTGTTTCTGCTCTAAAGTGTCTGTGAGTGCAGCTCAGTCTCTGAAAGAAAAACAAAAGTCGTTCCTGCTGTTTCCTCATTCATATCCACCTCAGTTTTTTTGTGTATTACTTTTTTGTTGTCGTTTCCCCTCTGCTCTGCTATCCACATTTCTCGATCCATAATGTGCTTCAATCTATTTCTAATCACACTCTGTCTCTGTATCTGGTACATCTAAGGGCTCAACACATTCACTCTCACGGGGGCATTTTTAAATGGTATACAGTGTATTGATTTTCTTATCTCCATGCTGTCCTCCCTGTAGGTTCTCCAGGGCGCTCATCCCCAAAACAGCTTGTATGCAGTGTGTGTCAGCCTGAAACATACAGAGTGAAAGTGCATTTCTGTGGATAGAGGAGGCTGTGAAAAAGCTACACGCTGCTCAGATCAGCTCAGCCCACCCACACCATTATAAAAATGAACCTTTAATACGCATCCTTGTGTAACAAGCGGCTTCGCTGCTCGATGTTCGACAGTAGCAAACTGAATTTTGAATGAATTCACCCATCCTGATGGAAGTGTTATGCTGTCAGCCAACCAGAATAGACCTGATGCTGTTTGTTTGTTTCTTGTACCTTCCTCACTGAAATATCTGCTGGAACATCTCTGCGCTTTGCTGGCTGTGGTTTCCTTTAGTTTGAGAGAGATAGAGCTTATATGCCATCTGGGTTCAACACGGTTATAAGGACACTTTGTCTAGCTGCAGTGTACAGTGTCTGTATAAAACGTTTTATCATGCATAGAACACAATTTGAAGGGACTGCAATTCTGCTATTATAAGACCCCATTACAACTGGTATTAACATGTGATCTGTATCCCGATAGATTACCTTCATAAAGGAAAATGATTGTTGGGATCAGATCAGCCAAATTAAATTTCACATTGTGATTTCACAGGTGTAAATGCAATCTGTTCATCATGACCAAATTCTTTAGAATAAAATCACCCATCAAGTTTAAAGGTCTTGTAATTCAGCCTCTTCCTGCTAGTGTAAACAAGCCTGGCAAAAGCTATGAGTACAATAGCAAATGGTTTGTCATTGGAAAGTGGTGCCAGTTAAATTCTTGGGTCTATGACTTTGTAGGTCATTGTATCACTTATGAACCAAGACTGCCAAATGAGCCTTAAAATACATTTTTACATGTTCTAATAAAGCTGCTGTATTGTGTTCAGTGGCATTATATTCATCATTCTGCTTCACTTGAATGGTCCCCAGGAAAAATGCCCTTTATTAGAGATATTTGAGGCAGTGGATCTGCTAAAGAGACAACTTTTGCAATACATAATGACCTTTTTATTGCAGCCTGAATTAGCCCATAATTTCTAATTCACTGAGAGCTCAAATGTGGATTTACTTTGATTAACCTGTAATCAAATGCACAGGGTAACTTTGCAGCTACCCTCAGTTTAGCTGTATGAGACATCACAGTTGATGCACTCTGTCCTTTTTGTGTGTGTGTGTGTGTGTGTGTGTGTGTGTGTGTGTGTGTGTGTGTGTGTGTGTGTGTGTGTGTGTGTGTGTGTGTGTGTGTGTGTGTGTGTGTGTGTGTGTGTGTGTGTGTGTGTGTGTGTGTGTGTGTGTGTTAGTTGGCATGGCTGGAAGTCACACAAAGCAAAGTTGTCTTAATTTAAAGTTTGGAGTGTAGGCAGTCTGTACAAAATGAAAGGAAGAAAATCAATACATGCATTCTTACACTTTCTAAATGCAGCTCTGCTCCTACAAGGAATGAAATTAAACTGTGATTTTTTTTTTTTTTTAGTGTAATCTCTTCTGTGTTCAATATGTATCCACTGGTGCATCTAAGAAGATCAGTGATGGATTCCTGCTTTTGTGTCTTGTGTCTTTTGCCAGGTTGGCTGTAAAGCAGTGATTGTGTTCTTCCAGTACTGTATAATGGCCAGCTTCTTCTGGCTGCTGGTGGAAGGCCTCTATCTTCACGCATTGTTAGCGGTGTCTTTCTTCTCCGAGAGGAAGTACTTCTGGGCGTACATTCTGATTGGCTGGGGTGAGCAGATCTCTCATCTATACTTTCATACATGTCTGCTGTCCAGGGTTTAGCCTTGCCAGAGGGGCGGAAATGTTGCCTTTGGTGTTTATATCTTTTCTTGTCCACCAGGAGGTCCGACAATTTTCATCACAGCTTGGAGCATTGCAAAAGCCTACTATAATGATGAGGGGTAAGAATAGACCATATAAAATATAGATGTTTGTACTGCTTTGATTTACAGCTTCTTGTACACAAATATTGGTCCAATGTCTCACCAGATGCTGGGACATCATCGAGAACACTGATGTCTTCTGGTGGATCATTAAAACCCCTATTTTGGCATCAATCCTGGTAAGTTGACATGCCTTAAGCACTTTTACAGCACTCAAATTTCATCACATCAATGTTTATGGATCTTGAGCTGTTGACTCTCTCAAGTCAGATTTTTCCAACGTACACCTAATTACCTTGGAGAGAGAAAAAAGATCTTTGTCAGTTATCATAAGTCCACCTCAGACTTGATCCGTCAGCCTAATGTATGTGAATGTGTTTGAACTTCGCTCTCTGTTTTGTATTCCTACTGTAAGTCTACACAGCTGAGAGGTTAGTCCGACCTCAAAGTTCTCATTTCACTTTGGAAAGTTGGCAGGATAATCACTGTCAATTTCTTTTCTCTTGACTGACAGTTCATTGTCTACTTCGTTTTTTTAAATACAGCCTCTTTATGGCTTTTCTTCCCCTGCCATTTACATTTTGAACACTGAATTAGCATCTACAGAACATCTATGGACAAACACACAGAGAGGTTGTGGAGAGGAATGTACATTTATACACTCGGTCTTCTCCAGAAAAACAAGTCCAACATTTGATGTGCTTTAGGTGTTGAAGGAATAGTCTTATTTTTCTGGCTGAGTGTTCGGTGAGAAGGCTAATAGGAGTGTCATATCAGATTGGTATCAAGCATCTCTTCTCACTTTTGATGAGAAAGCAAAAAGGCGCATTTCCCCGAAATGTATGTCTTTAAAAAAACAGGTTAATCTCTTCAGGGCAGCAGTGATACACAGGACATGTCACACTTTATGCTCACATTTAAATTCAACTTCTTATTTAGTAATCAGCAGTGTCTCTATGTTTGTGTCTGTGTGTGTGAAGCAAATGTACAGGTGTTTGAGTGAGAAATTAAGACAGGTGTGAAAAGGAAGGTAAAAATGAATTAACCTGTAAAATAATACAGGTTACAGGAGAGGCAATACAGAATTTTGGCATCTTGGCCCTTTATATAAAGAGACTTCCTAATCATTTCTATGAAGTTGTCTAGGAAGATGATGATTTTGTACAAACAACTTTGGTATGAAAAGAGTCTATTGAGTTTATAAGCTATTGTTGATGTCTTGAAGCATTTCTTTGGAAGAACTAGTCCATTTAACCCCAAGTAAATGTTAACTCATAATAATTATAATATTGGAAACTCTCAGTCCGGACTGAAACTACTACTAAAACTATTGGATGATTTACCACCCACATAGTCCCTCTGTGGATGAATTGTATTAACTTTAGTGAAAACCTTTAACTTTTCATCTAACACCATCATCGGGTCAAAAATATTCATTGTCCAATACCTTGGTTAATGACCAAATACCTGCAACGTTAACATTCTGATGAAAACTGAGACGCTAAACATTATTAGCATGTCAACGAAGTCCTTGCTAGCATATTAGCGTAGTGATATTTAACTCATAGCAGCACCTTAGACTTGCTAGAATGGCTGTAGCCTAAAGGTGGGTTTAGACTAATTTTTGCTTTCTGTCATTTGAGCTAATTTTACAGCTGGTCCATTTGTGTTGATTCACCCTAAACAGCAGTTGCACATACTGACTGTACAGACATTAACTGCACAGTATGAAGCACTGACCTTGTGTGTCATAGACTGCCTGTTTGTGTTCAGCCTCTGACTGAACTCACCAAAAACTCCAGCTCTTTGTCATTTTCCTCCAGTCTTTCCTCCTTTTCATCTCTGTATGTATATGACACAGATAAAGCCCTGAGATGAGCATGGATTTTTTTCACTCGTTCTGACACACTGTCACACATAAAGTAAAAAAAGTATGCAATTGTGCCGTCTGTAAAATTCACTTCATGGTCTGTCTGGATGCACAATACGTCTACTTCCAAGCTTCAAGTCCAAGAACCTGTCCATGAATTCACAGTTACATATTCACTCAAGTCAATTTTATATGTATAGCCCAACATCACAAGTCACAAACTCAGGGGGCTTTAAGAGTCTGTACATCAATAAAAAATCCTCTGTCCCTACAGCCTTGATTCGAATAAGGAAAAACTTAAATAGGGAGTAGTAAATGGAAGAAACCTCAAGCAGCCCTTTCCCAGGACGGATAGACATGTAATAGATGTTGTGTTACCATAACACAAATTACAGAAATACAGCATGCAAAACAGGATAACAAAATTATGATGGATTTATAATATAGATGAAGAATGATCCCTAGAAAGTTAATTTCTAGTCAAATCTTATTTTAACAGCCTGATATTCAATGTTGCACCACCAGAATCATAAAAAAGACTGTATTATGTGCAGACATGTAGATAACCTTATCCTTTTTTTTTAATAGTGTCTGCTGATGTTTTGTTTTTCATTACTTGTTGACAAAGCAGGTTCAGTTGTGTTATTTCACATTAGGATCAGAATAAGCAGGCCGGCTGTCAGGTCGCTCCATCTCTTTCTCTCTGCAGCAGCTGAGTGATGTTTGGAAGTGTGTCTTGATGTGTGTGATGTAATGTGATTGTGGGTTCAGAGGCCCAACACAAATTAACAATTTAGAAATGCTCATTTCCCCCACAGGGCAGCACCACAATCCAATCAGAGCAAGTAACAATTCCCCCTCAATCTCCGGTTATGAGATGCATATCTCAAACATTCCTCCACAACATAAAACACTGAATAAATGCTGAAATGAAGTAACTGTTTAGCTGCAATGCTTTTCTTTGAAATAAGCTTTATATCATATAGGAATTTCATATTTCTGAAGAATATTTCACTATTCCTCAGCTCTAAATCTCATTTACATTGTAAAATACTCAAATGACACTTGAATATCCTCCACAGATGAACTTTATCCTCTTTATCTGCATCATTCGAATACTCCGTCAAAAGATTAACTGCCCAGATATCGGAAGAAATGAGTCCAACCAGTACTCGTGAGTATCACTTCATTTCTTTTTCAATTTTTATGCTGAATTTTTACTAGCTGAGATACATGATGAAATGCTATTAATCCCTGTGAGGGTTGATAAATATCTACACCATTTTCACAGTTTCTGTGAAAATGAATTTTGTGACTGAATTTTGGTCCATTTTCTGTTAAAGTTAACCACATTAAGCAGAATAAACAAAGACTATCTGGAATAAGCTCAGAAAGCTGTGAGTAAGGAATGGATATTTCTGCTGTAGGTGAAACTGCTCTCTGAATTTAACTCTTTCCCTTTTAACTTTTTTAATGCTCAGAGCAATGCAGGGATGACCAATCCTTTTGAAGAAAGAAAACCATTGCCTTAAGTGATGCTCAGCACACTGTGGGCTTCCCCTGGCAGCTTCTTTACTCAGAAATATAGCGCTCTTTGTGTTTAAGTGATTTTTTCCTGTGATGGAGAGCATCTCATAAGCCAGCCATAATGCATGAGCAATTTCCCACTGACACTTTAAGGGTGTTTCTTTTTTCCCATTCCTGGTCTTCTGAGCTGAAATGTAAAATGGAAAGTACTGTGGAGTTGCATTCCATTATTGGCATACAGTATTTGGAGACAGATTGAAATTGGTTTCGCCAAAGGGAGAAATTTGATTCTGTTTTTTGCTTTGTCGTTGCAGGAGGCTGGCGAAATCCACGCTGCTTTTGATTCCTCTTTTTGGCATCAATTTTATCGTGTTCGCATTCATCCCAGAGCAAGTGAAGACTGAGCTGCGGCTAGTTTTTGATTTGATTCTGGGGTCATTTCAGGTACAAAAATCAACTCTTTTTGGGGGAGCAAGTGATGATAAAAAGAAACATCTACATCTTACATTTTAAAAAGTTTACTTTGAACTCTTGTTTCACGATTTGCATTTTGTATCTTATGTGTAATAATATTCACATTTTAGCTGAAACATTTTGTTTTTCCTTGAAATATTTTAAAAGTTTATTCAAAGTCCAAAGTTATTATTTGGCCCTCTTCAGTCCTCCTTGACCTTTTCTATTAAAGAAACCCTGGCAGAAATCTGTGGCACGTTACCCAGTGCAACAGATTTCTGCTGGCTGAATCAGTCACAATGTTACCGTTTTAAACCCCCGGTGTTATTTCAGTTCATCACATAATGAGGAATGATGGAGAATGCAGCCAGACAGCACAGCTGCATTACAGACAGCAGGGAAACCAAGGAAACCTTTCCAGCACATTCTTCTCATCCCTCCTCTCATTATTGCTAGAAACAAGCCATTATACCACAACATTGTTTTGTCTTTTTTCAGTATGTGTAATCCATTTATACTGTATGTCCCATGAATGCTTGAATTAAGAAACTGAAAAGACAAGATAAGACAAATGTTACTGGACATTTAACCATGACACAAACTATTATTGCTTTCTTATCTGTGTTTTTCTTTCCTTTTAGGGCTTTGTGGTCGCAGTCCTTTACTGCTTTCTTAATGGTGAGGTAGGTACACCCTTGCCGTGATGTAAACAGTTTGTATAAACAGTTTAAGCCTCAAGATTTCCACACAGAGATGAGCCACATGGCTGTGGTAATTCTTAGGAAATGCAGTTTATCAATAATTTTTCTGTGACTCATTTACATTAACACGGCCCTGAATGGTGGATGGAGCTGCGAGTGTGAGTCACTGGATGCTCCAGCCATCTCTCCTCCTCGGACCTCCTCTCAGCATATTTCTGCGCGCTGCCTGCAGGGTGGGAAGGCTGTAAAAAGCACAGCCTTTCTGGCAGGAAGCCATTCAGTGATGTCTGCAGAGGCTCTCTGTGGGCAGATTAGTTATGTTCCCAGTCCTGGGCCAGATTGAATCACAGAGATGGTCTGGATGGCAAGGCTTGACACTATGCAGGCTGAATTTTAATCTGGTGCAATTTTCAGGTGTCCTTGTGCCTTGGCAGTGTAGTGTTATTTAGTGTTTAAATTACTGGTGCTTTGAGAGTCGTATAAAGTTCTGGAAACATGCCCGTTATTTGTTACTTCTATCTATTATAATAAAGACACAACAAAACACATGAAATGTTATACTGAAAAAAAGGCAGAAATAACAGTAATTTAAACTTGCAGTTTGAGTTTGATTTATTCGTATCGTATAAAAACAATCTGCCACATGCCTTCAGACGATAAATCATGTTTGTGCTCTCTTTAAGCATTGACTGGACCTTTTTCCCATTTTCACAACAAATGGACGTTTATTTGTTATAAAACACACCAATTTATCACATCATAATGAGAAATATTTCAATGAGGTATCTTAATATTGCGTGATAACAGAAAGGTTTTGTGATATAAAAAAATAAAATGATATGTTAACAACAAGTCATGATAATATGAAATAAATGTAGTTATTACATAAAAATGATCTCATTAAAACAAGAAGCTTTTCACTTTATTACTAGAAATTGAGCAAATACTTTTACAGCCGTACACTGCTGTAATTTACTATTTTCTATTTTGATAACTAAATAATCATTTCACTCGTTAAGCAAAAAATCTGAAAAATAAGCTGGTCTCAGCTTCTCAAATGTGATGATTTATTACTTTGTTGAACATGATGATAAACTGTATATCTTTGGGTTTTGTATGACAAAGACAGAAATATGAAGTTGTAGCTTTGGACTGCAGGGAACATTAATAGTCATTTTCAATAATTTTTTGCAACAATTAAAGTGAATTATCTGTAATTTAACTGGTCGACAACGCAAAATGGGATGAGGGGTCTCAGGTAGACTTCAAATTTAAGGAGTCACAGGCCAAAACAGTTCGGAGGCTAAAGACTTTTTTTTTTTTTTACTTAAGGAAGTTCTGGTTTTAACCTGAAAAAGAGCTCTATGAGTAAAGACGCCTGTTTCTTATTGAAAATGTACCTCTGCTAATGAGATGTTTGGGAAGATGAATATTAGATGACAGTGTGGCTGAGTAAGAGTGAAACTATTATTTTAAAAGTTTTCCGTCTTCCTTTTCACATTTCAGTGAACTTTCACAGTATTTCAAAAGTTTTCAAATTAGTGCTTTGCAACTTTGAAAAGCTGCACCTTGGTCCAACATAATACTTTCATCCTGCAGAAAGTCCTTTCACAGTTTAGTTTGCTTCCCTCCCTCTGACTTAGTCTGAATGAAAAGTAATCTTTGTGCTGCAGCTTATTTTTAATATTCCTCAATCTGTTTTTCTTTGGATGCTTTTAATGTCCCTGCTTTATCTGTTCAGCTTTGGTTGCTGTTAGTGTCCATACTAAGCACCCAGTTTTCCCTCTGTTTAATGTAAGAATGCATCAGTTCTTATGCACTGGGGAGTTACAGACACGCTCACAGGTGCTTAGAACAAACCGTTCAGGAACCGGGTATAAGCTGTATCATTACTGTCTTATGTAGGTCAGCACAAGAGAGTAGCAAAAGGGAAATGTATCTATATAAATAATATATGAGGTTATTGTTGAACTTCTCGCTGTTCTAATCCACTGCAGGTCCAAGGAGAGATCAAGAGGAAGTGGCGGAGGTGGCACCTGCAGAGATACATGGGCTCCGACACCAAATACCAACACCCGTCTATCGGCAGCAGCAACAACTTCAGCACGCAGATCACCATGCTGACACGATGCAGCCCCAAAACACACCGCGGTTCATCTTCGTGTCAGGACGATTTGTCTAGCATATGACCCACGCAAAACAATGATACAGTCATACATCCAGAATACTCTCATGCCAAACATCAGGCAAAAAAGACGCAGCAGATGTAAGCTCTAAGAATCAGACCATAGCACATGATAGTATGTAATGCACTCCTGGAGAATGTGATGCTTGAGTTTGAAGGGCAGCCATAAAAAGACAGGAATCATATCACCTTCTAAGCGGCTTTTAATCTCTACATGTCTTTAAAAACAAACTTTAGTGGCAATGATACAAATACATTGCTTCACAAGCACAGCTTTTGCCCGTTCACTTTTTTTTAATTTCATGTTTCAAATGCACATGTACAGGTGAATTTCTGAGTCATGTCACTATGGATCATTTAGTCAATCATTATTACGTTCTCTTTGTGCTCAGACACTGGGCAACGTGAAATGTCACATATTATTGGGGTTAGATGAGCGATCCAAATGTGAACTGCACCAGCACATACGCAATCTGATGGAATTATGATCTGATTAAAAATCACTTAGTGGATTCCTGCAGCTGCAAAACTCAAATAAGCAAAACTGGTGTAAAGACACAGCCATTAGAAGAAAAGGAACTGACCAGAAATCTCATAACTTATATTCTTGCAGTGTGCGCAGCAATATCACAGCACCAAAATAAATTATGGGAGTTTGGTTGAGCGCTGAAGTTGAATGGAGATGAGAATTGTGTTTTTAAAGCATATTTTAGGTGACCAAAATAAAACAATGCAGCATGCAACATCATGTTTTCCTCACTGTGTAGGGAGACAGAAAAAGAAAGACTGGCTGATAACCAGCAGGAAACTTGATTTACATGAACGCCAAACAGATGAGGCTTCAGACCGGGTGACCAGTGTGATGCTGATTCACAATGATGGGTTTGGAGTACAAATGCCCTTCTCTGCACTATCATTGTCACGAGAGACTGATTGCCCTTTGTCTCTGTGTGATTTTGCGCCTGTGAAAGGGTTGATGTGTTTCTTTTTAATTTGGGGCAGTTTTGTGCTGATCATTGATGAGTTCCTGGTTTCAGTGTTTTGAAGTGATGCTTTAAGTCTAATCTTTCACTGGCTGTCGGGCTGCATGGTAACTGTGGAGAGGAAATGCCTTTAAGCAATTCAGTCCTTGAATGTTTACATATACTTGGGATGAGTCATTTAACTTTGTACAGACAAGTATACAGTGTGAAGTCTAATGATTGTTGTGCCATACTGACTGCGCTGAGGTTAAAGTATCAGTAATTTGTCACTGTGAGTGTTGTTTGTTCACACTTTGGATTCAAAAGCTTGGCAAGAACATAAACTTTTGTACAAGCTTGTTTATGTAGCGCTCTATGCTTCAGTGTTAAGCATAACAGCCAAATAGAAAGCCCCTCATTGCTTAACTTTTAAACAGTCTTTAGATTCATAATACAGGGGAGTAATGCATGCACAGATAAACTGCCACACAGGCGGACGCTCTTTTTGAACCTCTAAATCATCCATTGTGAAAAAGAATTCCTGAACCTTCCATTGACTTGTCAAACTTCTTCAACGGAGGAGTTTGAATCTGATGAGTCAGGAGAGACAATTGTGGCCAGTATGTAAAGCAAAGCAAGGTGACAAGAATGACTGGCCCTGTCACAACAATGACATCATTGTGCTTTTTAGCTTACAAGGTCAGACTTGAATGTCACTCACATGTTCATGCAAGAAACAACATCCAGAAAGTCCAGCTTTACCAGCAAAATATCCCTCATCTCAATTCACACTGCTAATTTAAAGAGTCAGACCTCTTAAGAACACCATGCAAAAGAAACAAAGAAAAAAAAGCACTAATGTTGATGTTAGAAATGACATTAGGAAAACTTTCATATTGTTAACAAAAATCTTGAAGGTATAGTTCAACATTTTGGGAAATACATTCACTCGAGTTCTTGCAGAAACTACAAGTTCACCTACAGTACACCACTCTTAAACTGGACTGGAAAAAAGGTGCAACAACTGGTCTCCATTAGTCCTCAAGTAAGAAAACCAGCACGCCAGCACATTCAACTGAATGCAAAGACGCATCAAAATGTTTCGACTTGAGCGAAAACATTTGCGTGTTTCTGACTTAAGTTGGAAGCTGAACTGAACACAATTACAAATCCACACAACTACAGACATGGTTGCAACAGACACTAGCTAACGTTTGTTAGTTAAGGGTCAAACTATGGAAAATGACTTCACATTCTATCTGAAGACACCATTAAACTCACTTTATATCTCGTTCTCATGATGCCATGTTGTTACTGTAATGGTGAAGACCCACTGGAAGCAAACAAATGTCAGCAAGGAAGTGCCACTGCGTATGTTACCGAAACTTGATGGTTTTTGAATGGACGTGAGATTTAATGCTATGCTAACAAACAGCTAGCTGTATAGTTTCATATTTACTGTACAGAAATGAGAGAAGTATCAATTTTCTCATCAAACTCTAAGCAAGAAAGTATAATAAATAAGTATATTTCCCAAAATGTCTAACAGTTGCTTTTAAGACTCATTAGCCCACATTTGTTCGGTGTCTGTCTCTTGTTGTCAGTACTGTAACTGTGTGAATCTGCCAACGTACCTCTCATGATGGTGAATGTAAATAGATTTGTACAGGGTGCGATTTGTTAAAAAATCAGAGGGGCGGGGAAGTTTTTGAAACATTTATTTTCATGAAAATAAATCAGAATCACAGTGGGCCTACTACAGCATTTACAGTATGAAGCCTATCAGGCTATTACATGCAGCTGTTACAGTTACATTTATAGAATAATTTTGAACTTTGATAAAACAGTTATAAAACTTGAACTTGACCACTACATTTGCAGGAGTATTTAGGAAGGAATAGCGCGATATTGTCACTCATGCTTACCCAAACAAAAGGCTAATTTAACGAGCCAGACACAAATCCCCCAGTGCTCCTTTCTATGGATAGCACCAGTCAGCCAGATGTGCCAATACACTTAATGTTATTCTTGCAAGTCACAGTTTAATGTCATGTGCAGTTCACAGCACACTTCAGTATTCAACATAACGTACTGTCATTATAAAAATAAATAGGCTATGGTGTGTATACCTACTTGTCAGACTAAGGAAACGCTGTGCTGTCTCTATTGTCACATTTCTAATTTCTAATTTTATTATTTGCACTAATGACTGTTTCATGTTGCAGCCCTTTACTTAGAATTTTTTTTTAAATAGATATTTTAGATATTTTATATGGTCAGTGGGTGAAGCAGCATGAATAACTATAAGGGGGATACATTTTTGTATCCACCTGGGAGAAAAATAACATGTATATAGACCCTTCCCCCCACCCATGGCAAATCGCACCCTGAGTTTGTACATACTGAAGAAACCATCCAAGTATACAATGTCTTCATATTTAGTCACAAAGTGTTGCTAAAAATGATATTTTAGTACTTTGAAAACCTGGCATGATTGTTGTGTATTGATGAGTTATTATCAAAAAGGGATGTTATGTCAACAATCATTATAATGTGCACTTAACTATTCTATATTAAAGTGTGTATAATATGAATGTGTTTATTTGCAATATTCCACCAATGTTCAAACTGGATATTGTGTTGTGTGTATTTAAGAGAGTTGATTGTTTGGATTGCTGTTGGTGCCATGGGTGTAACACTGGTGCAATGCATACCATTGTGAAGCTATAAATGTACTGTAGGTATTTATTAGCTTAAGTTCACATTTGTGTACACATAATGCCACTATTTAGTAAAAAAAAAAAAATTATATAGTTTTTGTATATTGTTATCAATTCTGTTGTATAGTAAATGTAAAATGTGTTTTCTTGACAGGACATTTAACTTGCCATACATTTTTCATCCTCTCACTCAAACTGTATGAAATAAATTATTTAGAAATACTCCAGAATAAGAAGTCTCTCCATGGAGAGAGCTCCATGTCACAGTTTGCTGCAATGTTCTTGTTTTTAAGTGTCAATAACTTTTTTCAAGGTGAAATCTATCATAAGTCAGACTTTCTGCCCTCCCTGAGATGCTCTTGCCTGATTGAAGCTTATTTTAAGTGCTTTCTGCTACTTGACAAGGGCATGGCCCAAAGTTGATTCATTTTTTATTTTACTCCCAGAGATGCTCACTTTAGCCTCAGACTCAAGTTGTTCATGCAAATATCTTAATGTTAGTGAAAAAATAATGCTCAACAAGCTCCGTGCAGGTTTAAATATTATTTTTTCTCTGTCAAAGCCCCCTAAACTTTATCAAATGTGCTGCAATGATGGTGTAGCTGATATTAATATCACCAGAAAGCAGCACATTAGGTTCTTGAGGAAACAATGTGTTTGGAACAGTAAGCTCAAGGGGTTGGAGACTCTCTCAAGCTCACACAAAAATAATCCCAATAAATTATTGGACTTTTTCATTTCATTGTGTTCTGTTAAAGGTCACAGTGCTCTCAAAAGACAACAGCTGCTGAAAAAATAGGAAATACATTTTCAGAAAGTCAGATTTTCAAAGTTAGTATAAATAATCATAACATATTTTGCATGTATCCAGGTAGAAATCAACAATGGACAGTAACTAAACTCACATACTGAAAATCTACTTTTCGAAGTAGAATCTAATACATTTTTCTATAAATAAAAAAGTAAAAGATCACAGTACCGCTTCCACCACTCAGTAAAGAATCAGAATAATTCAGTCATCCTCCTTCAGTCAGAAATCAAAGCAACTCTCACTCCAGTTCCTCCCACTGCCAGTTGCACTTCAGTTACAATATTTGACAGGTATGACTGACCCACTGAGTTTGCTTTGGTGTAATGAAACTCCAGCTATTTGAGCTAATCCGTGTGTTGTCCCTCAGGTTTATTGGTTCACTTGCTGTCTTTGAGCGTTGCAGACTTCTCGCTGTGCTCAGCACCATGAAGAAGGGAGAATTCAGCCAAAGCAAGACACTGTGTGCTCAGAAAAAGATGAACAAACACACCCTGTCATGCCTGGTCTCTCAGATCTGCCGCTCTTGGGTCTAATGTTTCATTAGCTCTATCCTTGAGCTAGAAATGCACATGCATATTATAAGATTCACTATTCATGGGAATTGTAATAATTATAAATAGAGGAATTATCAGGGGTTGCTCCATAACATGTTCTGTTAATATGTTGAAGACATACAAATATGCTATGTTGTATATTATAATATGTCATCAGACTATGCATTTCATTATTTTTGTATGGATTAATACTGAGTGGGTATGTTGGGTATCTTATATGTTTTTAGACAATGCCAGCTGTCAGAATTACTCAAAAACAGACAGTGGGATGCAGACAGACAGGAGAGAAAAGTTATTTTCAGATTCCTAGTGACTCTTAAAATGTGAGACAGGTGTCTTGCCTTTAAGCATTTTTCAATATTCATGACACTGGTTAAATATTCATGTGCGAAAATAAGCGAAATGCAAGTGATTGAACAAACAAGTGAGCTCTGTCCAAACCCCTAAGAGGCTTCCTTGATCACTTCTGCCATCTTCACGCTGGCTCTGAGAACCTGACTCATGATTTAAAGAGAAGTCGTCTGTCAAATCTGATCCGATCAGAGTCTTCCCCACTTTTGGGAGGAAGAGCTGCAGGAGTTAGTATATCATTGTTTTCATGACCTCTATGATCAGTTCCTGGTTGTAATGCACCACAGGTACTACTTGAATGAATGAATGATGACAAATGTTTGACTCTCTGTTCTACGCTACACTAGACTTATGGGAAGGATACTCAGCTCTGATCTTTTCATTTGCATATAACAGAGAATATAAAAACAAATTACCTTGAAACTTATGAACATTTCTCATATTAGCATGCCAAACACCCCTGCCATCCAATGTCAATGTCTGCTATTAAAGAACAATATGACCCAAGACTAACCCATCATAACCAACCCACAGCTATCTTTACCAGATTCATTACTGCTTCTCATTTAATGGGCATGCTGTGTGTTGAACAACAGCATATTACTGTGCTGAAGATTGTTTTGTAAAATACATGTACACAGAAAGATTAATCATCATATGAAGGAATGAAAAATAAGAAAAATACCTCTTTCATGATCAAAACTATCCATCTCAACAAGTTGCATGTGATAAAAAAAAAATCATGACTTTCTCTCTTTAATGTAACTTAAATCATACGTTAAGGCAGAACAATAGCTTGAATATATCTAGTGGTGATATACTGCACGCATAGATATTTGCTGGTACTAACTTTGGGTCTCATGTTATCAAATCATAATAGTGATTTTCAGCAGCTCCCCTCATCCCTACAGAGCGTTTTAACATCTTTCAGCTCATTGGTTTGGTTTTATGGCACACGACCTGCGTTTTGATTCACTTTCACTCAAGCAGCATTTCAAGCAGTGGTAGACAGCTATTTTCAACAAGAAAGCAGCACCAAATCGCAGGTGGACGAAGTTAGTGAATAACTTAATAGCTGTTGAACGCAGTGGAGCATTTTGTAACTGAAAAGACAAATGGGGTCAAGAGAAAAGTGATTATTGGACTTAGATTCATGTGCACAAACATGGCTCAAAATGATGATCATATTTTGTTGTATCTGCTGGATTTTTATCATTTTATCTATAAAGCAAGATATGACTGGAAGCAGACAAGTGCAATAAGAAATACTGATATTATGCTTTCAGTGTTCTGTTGTCGCAATGTGGATGAAAAAAATCTATTAATTGCAGCTTCAAAGAGCTGTTATTTTTTCCTTTAGTCGCTTAGTCTTAATCATGCATTGTTATTGTGCCACTTTTTCATTTTGACTTGTAAGGCACATGTTGTTATATGCCCGCCACTGTTTACCAGACAGCCATTCTTCTAACATACACACTAACATACTCTACAGTATGTAAAGTCATTTGTTATCACTGAGACACGTTATGGAAGAACCTGTTTTAAAGCTTTGATTCATGTTTAAGCAGGGTGTAAACAAGCTTGAGAAACTGTTCCACACATTCATACAATGACAGGATGCTTGATCTCACTTTTGACATAAATGCATAATTTAGTTAGGGGAAAATATGACTCATGTAGTATTTAAAGCATGCTGCCTTGTCTGGGTGAAGAGATTGCATTGTATTTAGGCCTAGGCTGGTTCAGCTGGGAGTTTTGAGGAGCTAGTGGTGTTTATTGTACAGAAGGAAATAGCTAAGTGACTGCTTTTGAGCCTCACCATGGAGCTAATGGCCTCTGTCTCCACACATCTGTTGTTGAAGCTAGACGTCTAAAAGCTAATCTTTGCCCACAGTGCAGGTCAAAAACCTGTCACAGAACTCCTACTCCAACTTATACTACTTTAATGGCCAAAAACTGCACAATGTTGATCTTTACTTTACTACACATTATGTTAATCACTGCCAGATATATATATATATAGTTTATTGATTCATTTGTTGCTATAAATTTAACAATGATTTAAAAAATAGTTGGTGTTATTTTTTATCTTTTGTCAGTACACAATCTGATGTAAGAGTCAAATCAAAGTTTGCATACAGTAGGTGTAGGTGTAGCTATGCTCCAGTACATAAAACAGAGCCAAACAGTCTTTATGTACAATATATTTCACATTAATGCATAATAATTAATTGATTTGACATGGCTAATACATTGAATCCTTTGAACCTCACTTGAAATAATTTAACTCCACTGAAAACAATATCTGTTTAAAAACTGGATTGAACCCTAAAATAATGATGCTGAACAGACTCATACCCAGACAAAATAACCTTGACTTGCTTTCATCTGATAGCCTCTCTAATATTCTCGTGCAGCAGCTTTATGTATAGCTCTCAAAGGAGTGGTTAGCGTTGGACTGATAGCAGAGTCAATTTCAGGCTATCTCTGTGTTCTCTGTATTTCATAAGAGGAGTGGAGGATTATGGGAGTGCTTTCTTTAAAGATATATTGAGTTTTGACTTTAAACATTAAGATACACCACAGGCTGGGACTGTTGCATTTAAACATCACAAGCCTGATTTGATAAATGAAACGTCCCCAGGCGTCCTGGTCGTGAACCATGGCCTAAGATCTCAAATAATGACATTACTGTAAATGGTCACAGCATTTCCAGATGTGACTAACGAATTCACGGAGGCAATGTTCTGATCTGTGTAAAAGACTGCCTCACCGTCCACGAAATCACCTCAGCTCAAGGAATATGAATATATTGTGTTGGACCTCTGTTTTGGCAGAGACATGCACGTGTCTATTGTTAGTATGAACCCCCACCCACCACCCTCACTCACTCTCAGGACTGAACAGGGAGTCCTGCTTCCTGAGAAAATAATAATGGGGGATCTTAACCTGGACTGGCTCTTTGACAGTCTAATTAAATTAACAGGACAGTGCCTGGAACTTAATCTTTTTCAGCTCATAGACAAACCCACCAGACCAAATTTTTAAAATCCTCTTAACTCCTCTGGAATTTTATGTTCAGATATAATCAATATAGTATTGATCAAGCTATACAATTCACGAGGGGAATGAACTTGGTATCTGCATAATAGTATTTCACTATTATACTAAAAATACCCAACAATACAAAGTGTTGGCATTGTTGCATGGCAGGTAACAGTTAACTTTTTCAGGCATGCTCAAGGCCACCATGACAAGTAACGCTTAATTTTTTGGCAGCACACTCAAGCCATAGATGTATTAGAGCTCTAGTAAAACTTTCAAGACTCGAGGCCATAGTTGATGTAATGTGTGAGAGAATGGTCAGGGTCACGGCAGATAAGCTCCACCTCAGATGGGTATAAAAGAATACGAGTCGCAGATCGTCATTCAGTATCTGGTCTGCAGACCAGACCAGCTCCAGTTTACTTGTGTTATGCACAGTAAATATAATATTGCATTGAACTCTGCCTGATTCAATGTCTTTTTGACTCTTGAAGTTCTTTTTTTAATTGAATTGTTTTAATTGAAAATACATGTTGAGAACCCTAGGTTTCAGCTGGCCAGAACTGAATGTTTTTTCTGCAATACTCAACATTAATTTATATGGAACATACTAACAGACCACACAGTTACCCTGCATATGGGGTTTTTGCCATTGACAATAATGATCACTGTGCAGAGGCACCAAGATCTCAGTCTCAAATTATCACTTAATAAATTATAAACATTTATTTTGTCATTTATCTTATTATTCATGATATTTTAAATTATTTTCATTATTTTATTATGTGACATTAAAACTTTTCACAATCTTTTTAAAGTTGACAGACATATAATAAATAACATAATTCGTCCTTATCAATACTTCAGTGTCCCTTTTTTGCAGATGATACAATTTTATATGCCCCAGGTTCCACACTGACTTGTCTTCAGTCTGCTTTTGTTTCCAAATATCACTCCTTAATAATAAACTAGTTTTAAATGCAGAAAAGACCAAGTACATGGTATCCTCTACCTCCACCAGTGACTCTGACTATCCAGCCATTAAAACTTTAAATGGCACACATATTACCCTTGCTGAGTCATACAAATACCCAGGAATTTGACATGACAACAATCATTAAATATTAATATTTAACATTTGACTTAATAAATTAAAAATCAAACTACTTTTCTTAAATACATTTAAGGTTTCCTGTCTTCTTCCAACCATGAGACTATTGCGCAGTCAACCTTAATGTCTGTCCTTGACTATGGAGATATTCAGTATTACATGCTGCCCTATCTACACTTCAGCAGCTAAACCCTGTGTACCATTACACTCTTATCACTAATGACAAAAGTCATACTCATCATTATCCTCTGTATCTGGATGGAGTTCCTTACACACAAGAAGAAATAACCATCTCATGTTATTCATCTATAAAGCTAACCTACCACACATGTTTTCTCTCATTTAAATCTAATACTTACAGTACACAATCCAGTAACTATTTACTCTCGGATATCCCTCATGTACACACCAATGTTGACAGAACTGGTTTCAGGTATTATGCACCTTTTAAATGTAGTGAAATGCAAACTGCCATCAAACTTGAGTCTTACATTCCTCTTGGAGATTTTAAAGCTTTATTATCAAATGTTTTTTTATGATTCTTGTAAATGTTTTTATTAATTCATTGTTTATTGTGTGGTTGGGTTGTTTCTGTCCCTGATTGTCTTCAGTTGTCTTATGAATGCTTCTTGTTCTCGGGTCTCTCTTGGAAAAGAGATCTTAATCTCAATGAGAATGCCTGACTAAATGAAGATAAATAAAAGCATCAGAACTGGCAAATGAAAGAGTGCAGTTCCAATGTATTTTAGAAATATTCCATGGTGTGAACTGGTTTATTCTCTCAAACAGAAAATCAAGTTGGAGGAAGGGAAATGAGGGCTCAAAGCATGAGAAGCTTGTAAGTAAAGTATAGTTTATCATTTGATTTGTCTTTGGTTTGTGATTTCATGCGTTGGTTCAGTTGAGCCACTGAGCAGAGAACATCAAAGGCTCTGGGTTTATGAATTGTTGAACATCCTAATAAGCATAAGGGACATGCTGTAGCCTTAAGGTCCAGAGTGCCAGTCTGGGAATCAACACATCACTGCTGGAACACACTGTGAATGTTAAAGCTTAACCATTATTTCTGCCACAGTTATGAAAGCACACAATATGCATCTAAAAAGAGTAAAAATGGAGAGCTGTAAGGGTTTCTGGATCAAAATAAAACATCCACTCAACAGGAAACTCATCTATCCAGATTTATTTTAATTAAATGACTTTAAAACTGCTATTATCCTATTTTTTATATTGACAAAGGATACAATTAATAAGTAAAATTATGAGTTGTTACTGGTAGCAATTCACAGAGAATTATAATCCCATTTTGCAGTTTTTCTTAGCTCTTGCATTGTCTTTTAACTCTCTGGAGGGATACTGGAACGGCCATGCGCCCATTTTTGTTTTTGTATTTAAAACACTGTCAAAAACATTTACTTTGTGTTACAGTAATATTTTTTTCTCCAAAATCCGCAGACTTTCCTCTGCAAAGAGAGCAGTATTGGTTCTGTTTAAAACTGCAATATTCCTTGGAAGAAACATTGTATGAAGTGGTAAAAACATGTGGATGTAAAACTTTTGAGCATCACCATAGTTGTCATGAAGTAAGCATTATTAACCAATTAGAGAATTTCTTTGACCAGCTGGGATAAATGAGCCAATCACAGCCCGTACTACAGAAAGCCCATCATCTGAAACAACAGGAGAGTGGACATGTGCTCAGTGGATGGAGCGAGCATAAAGCGAAATTCACACACTACAGGGGAAAGGGTAGCCAAGAAAAATCTTGAAAAACATAAACAGAAAACAGACAGATCAGAGAATGGGAGTGAGAGTGAAGGTGCTTAAGACATGAGAAAAATGTCAAAGTTTGAAGAGGAAGGTGGATTTAAGTTTGTTGTCAAGTTTAAGGATAACAGTGACAAGGCCTTAAACCCCCTCAAGCTGTCAGAATAGCTAAAAGATAAAAATGGGAAGTATACTGAATGTGAAAATGATGCTGAATGGAAATATGCTTGTCTTCTGTAAATCCGCAGCCAAGAGACTGAAGGCCATTAAAGTTCGCCATCTGCTTTACAAGGCTTTTGAATACTTCATACCTGGACAAGCTCAAAATGCTAAAGGGGTGATACACATAAGTTCTAAGATAAAAAGAGCTTTAAAGTGAGACAATACATATGGCCCCCATAGTGTTGTTTCAAGTGTCAGTGCTTTGAGCAGGTAGCAGCAGTAAGGGAAACAGAAGATGTGGAAAATATGGAGGAAACCACGATTTTACACAATGTCAGGCTGAGGAATTCAGGTGCTGTAACTGTTGTGGAAACCATATGTCTTCCTCCAGAGGGGGTGAGCATCATGTAAGGGCTTTGGGAGTAGAACAAATGAGAACTGAGGGGAACATGACATACAGATGCCTTGAGGAAAGGGAGGGGATTATGGGAATTTACAGGTCATTGGTATCTAGTGCACCCTCCTCACTGCTTATGGTTAAGGAGGCAGCAAGACAGAAACACAGTCATTCCTAGCATTTATGTCAGACATTCAATGAGCAGCTAGAAACCAAACCAAAAGGTCAGACATCATGCTGCAGAAAGATTCCTTGAGGATGTATACCTAGGCCTAGAAGAGCTGTACAAGTACACAAGGCAGAAGCTGGTAGTGTATGAAAGAGAGAGTGCAAAGGCAAGAGTGAGGGTTGTACTGAAGAAGAAAACATCATAACATCACATAAATGAAGATGATTGTTAAGCTGCTGATGTTTTACATTTTACAATGGAATGCAACTGTGAATGTATTTAAAGATTAACCAGAGATGTTGTGCATTCAGGAAACTTGGTTTAAGGCATGGTTAGACTTTGTGGTCCCAGGATATCAAAGTGTCAGACAAGATTGAAATGAAAAAGCTTGAGGAGGCTGTGTAACATTTATAGGAGTGGATGTACAGTACCAGAGGGTGAAACTTAAGTCTACACTAGAATGTGTTGTAATAAGGGTATGGAGAAATCACGGATGATAGTCAACTTTTACAGTCCCTGTTTGCAAATCAGTGAGTTGGAGGGGTTTATGGAGCATATAGAGACTCCAGTCATTTGGGTGGGTTATTTCAATCCACACAACCCCTTCTGGGATAGTGGCATGAAAGATAATGGGACCACTTTAGAGAAATGTATGGTGTGGGTTCATATGTTTGAATGACTGCAGGACAACAAGGTTTAATGTTAGAACAGATACTGTTTCATCCAGTGAAATGGCAAGGGTGGGAGAATGGGGCTTTATGGACTGGTACACAATAGGCAGCTCACTTTCCAATTCTGTGGAGATCTGGAAAAACCTTATTTAACCAAGAGCAGAAAAGATCAAAAGACTTTGAGTACAGTAAAGTAGATTGGGAACAATTCTCTGATAGGCGTAATAAAGCTATTGATGGGGTTAACCGGGAAAGGGACAATAGATGATAGAAATAACAGTTTATTTGAAAGGATTATCTGCAGAGCATAGCAGAGATAAGTATTGTGCCTACAGAACACTGAGAAAATTCCCAACAGAGAAAAGAGCAATAGGATATAAAAGGTTGAGAGCCAAGGCTAGGAAAGTAATTAAGTCTGCAAAAAAAAAGAGTGCTGGAGAGGATATTGTGGAAAACTACATGACACGTCAGCTGGTGAGATATGGCAGTCGGTTCCATGTCTGGAATTTTAAGGAGGAATAAAATGCTAGTATTAGAGGAAGAGGGCATGGTTGCTACAGGTGATTTAGCAAAATTGTGTGAAAATATGTCTAAGGCTGTTCACAGCGGAGCAAACATCAGTGAGGAAGGTATAAGGAAAAAGAATGAGACACTAAGGAAGCACATGTACAAACTTGAGGCAAATAAAGATAACACTGATATTTGTAATCTCCATTTCTAATTGGAAGAATTGTACAGAGTTATTAAAAAAGGAAGGAGAATAGCCCCCAGAAAGGATGGCATTAGCTACAAGATCTTTAATAGATTAGGTGATTTTATGGTAGAGGAAATATTGTCTCGTAAATAATGGTGAAAGAGGGAATGAGTCCAAGCTCCTAAAAGCAAGCAGTGGGGGTTCCAGTCTTCAAACCAGGGAAAGATGCTTCGCAGGCAGGGTCATATGGGCACAATGCACTGACAACAGTGATGGGTAAAATAATGGAAAGAACTCATAGATGATTGTATAAACTGGAGAAGAGGAGCTAGTTTACGAAGTGGCTTTCATACAGGGAAGAACACTATGGGCTCTGTGCTTTCTCTTGACTCTGAGGTAAATAATGGTGGTAATGGTTAAAAAGAAAAGAGGGACAGGTAGCAATGTTTCTTGATATTGAGAAGGACCCCCGATCACAGTTGTCATGAATGGGGAAATTAGTGTTTTTCTTTACCATGCTGCTGTAAACATGTTTATTTCTGCTGTGAAGTTGGGGAAGTTGAGGAACTGCAGTTTTTGGCACTTCTGGGTTTGTCTTAATTGTTCAGCCCTGGAGGTTGCCATGTGGTTGGAAATGCTTATTCTGATGGCATGGATATTGCTAAAGTAACACCCCAGGATAGTGTATCAGCCCAGTGCTATTTGATAATATGACAAATTATATCTTGAGATCAGTGAGAATATGTTGTGGGGCCCTCAACAACAATACAACTCCAATCCCCGCTTTACTTGTTGAGATAAGAGAAACACCGCTGGCAGTTTGGTGAACAAAATTGGAAATGCAGGAGTTAAACTAAGGGGACATCAAGGATAGCACCCAGTAAAAGTAGAGTTGGATAATGTTTGGGAGTGGAGAGCAGAGAAAAGGAACAAAGACTGTTTCATTTTCAATATTAGTGAAGAGGTGGAGAAGCTGGGATTGGGAGAGGTAGGAGTGGCCTCTCAAATACACTGGTCAGTTATACCAGCATGGATTCAACCCATACCAGAAATATATTTCAGTATATCAGAAAGCCTAAGAACACATGATAGCACTGCATGTATATGGTATAGGTATGGTATAGTAAAGGAAAGGCTAAAAAACAACTGGAAACATTATCTCCAGATTTATACAGATGGGGTCCAAGATCCCAAAACTGTAAAATCAGGATTTTCGTTTTACATCCCAGACTTTGACATTGTAAAGCTCAGATGACTGTATGAGAGGGGTTTGGTATATTCACAAATAAACAGAGCTAATAGCTATAATGTGGGCACTACAGTATGGCAACCAGGGGGCAACCATATGCTCACACTCAGCCTCAGATCTAATGACACTGAAAAGAATTTAGGGGCCCAACAAGACCTTGTGGTGGACCTGTTGGCTCTGTTGTAGAAAACTGAATGTGTGTGTGCAGCAGTGAGAGGCAGTTGTCAGTGTAACAGCATAGTCTTTAGCAGGTTCTATGCAAGTTAATGCAAATAGCTAAAGGGGTATTTGTGTGTGTGCATTTCATGCATGTGAGAGCAATTTAAGGATATAGTAATGTAATAGTGCAATGGTAAGAGTAATGTACATCCCCTCAACCCAGCTGTGCCACAGCTCACATGGTTCATGTCGGTTTCATAAATGTAGGGCAAAAAACTGTTGTTGAATCCTCTCTTTGAAGACTATAAATGACAAAAGGGATTAAATGAGGTAGTTAAAAACGGTTCTGGGACATAGCTGTATTGCGATGTAACTATGATACCATAGTTGTTTTTTCATTATAAGTGATACATTTCTTCGAGTGTCATGTTTTTTTCTACAATTACCTGATTTTACACTATAGTACATCTTACTGACATCATGGGATAGTTGATGTGCTGGTTTGGGGGATATTAAACACTTCATAATACCTCTTTAAAATTTTCAAAAATGCCAAAAAAAAACAAACAAACAAATAATGATATAAATGAACAGTGGTCTATGGTAGGCTCCGAAGGGTTAAAAAGATTGTCCTCAAGAAAAAGGAAATGCTAGCTCATAATGTCAGTTGCCCAAAACTGACATATAGTTATGTTTGAGTGACAAATGCCATCTAGCAGTAGTACTTATGACCTGAGGCATATACTGTACATGTGTCAACAATTTTCTTCATTTGGACATTTGGAGGAGGAAGTGTAGCCTGAGAACCAGTTGAATCTGCCAAGCTCATGTTTTATTTGCTCTGGCAGATACGCCCCCCCCCCCTCCATTTCCACCTGCTTTTAGATGCATTTTCACCAAGTTCTGGATTGGGAGGGTTAAAGTTAACAACATGACATCACAAATGGGCTAGTGGGGTAGTTGCAAGCCCACACCTCCTGCAGAGGTGCACCACAACACCTGATTTTGTCTGAGTATAGCATAATATGCATTTGCAAATTAGTCTGGCAATGCTAGGATAGAGGGGTTGATTGAGGCATTAATCCAACTGTGGATTTTGCCAGAGGAAACTACTGTTTGTCAGGACACTTTTAAGAAAACATAACTACAATCGTCCTCTACCCTGAAACCTTTGGTTACTATTGTAGTCATGACAGTGAAAACAACCTAACTTTAAGGAAGTATTAACTTTAACCCGCACCACATGTTTCTCTAGACTTAACAAAGTGATCATTTTAACCCAAACCATGACCTTTCCCTAAAGCTAAGTATAGCGCTGTCATGTCATGAAACATAATTACTTTCAGCTAAAACACAGAGCCAGCCCTATGAACACGACTGGCTGAGTCACTGACTGAGCCCTCTAGTGTTTCATACACAGTCCAGCCATATACTGTGTTTTAAACTAGTTTTATGTTTGTTTAACATGTGAGGGACACAGACTAGTACGTGTGTCGCTGAACTCCTGGAGCTTGCACATGTGTGGTGCCCACTGACTGCATTGCTGCTGCCAGCCCTAACTTTCCATATATTTTAACTTTGATATACCCTCAGTAATAGAATGCTTCGTCATTTCATTTAAATTTAGTTTAGACAGAAAAAGGTTATGAAGCTCTCAATTGTGAAAAATAAATATGTGAGATGAAAGCAGCTGTCTTTCTAATGGCATGGTTGGGTCTGGTTGAGGCTACGTCTGTGTCAGCCACATATGCTCCTCACACAAGACCGGTTTATTTAAATTGATTATATTGATTATTCCGCCAGTTAAACCCTTGCTGTCACTGCTCCGGGTAAAGAAAATCTCCAGATGACACCAAGTTCTCCAAATGAGCGAACACACGACAAACAAACCTTCAAACTAACTATTAAAAGGGAAACTGACAACAAATAAAGTAAATAACACAGAATCTCCACCTGGAAGCAGGTGAAACAACAAGCAGGAGTCCCAGTTTGAGCTAACACCACAGAAACCAAGCAGGAGTTGCGGAAAAAAAGCTCCAGGTTCCCAAAGGCTTAAACACAACGCAGCTGTGCCAGGTGAAATCAAGGCGTAACGGTTTTGGAAAGCAAAGACGAATGATGTAGTTCAACTGATTACTGCAGATAGAGGTGCCAGATTAGAAAATGCTCTTACATTTCACTCTGGAGTGCATATGGTCAAACAGTCGTTTTTGATTGTTTAATTTGGAGGACTTGTTGTCTCTGTTTATTTTGGCTTTGCATCTTGCAGTTTTAATGTGTTGGGTCAGTCTCACCACTTTCATCAGCAGCGTTTCCAAATGTTAAAAGCCCATTGCAAGCTAAATGGCAACAACATTTAGCAATTAACTGGTGAACATAGCAAAGCGTTTTGCAGCCAAAGAGTTGTGTCCAAAATCATTCCATATTTAGATGGCGTGCTATGGTTTTAAGTGTCCGAATTCTGTGTGTAAATGTATCCATTACAGCGCTCTCAAAATTCACCAGGTAGTCGGACACCCAACTCCAAATGAATGCTAACGTTGCTTTGTCTCTGCTGGATGTACAGTTGAGCTCATAAATGCTGCGTTTACAGCTCCGATGCTCCCTGTTCCCCCCAAAAAATCAGTTAATGCAGCTTAAAATGTGTCTACTGACTGTCTACTGCTCCCAAGGCTGAGATTGAAAATCTATGAGGAAATAATAATTCTCTCCTTTTTGATATTGGACACCTCCACAGAGAGGCCGTCACACTCATGGCACCACGGGAAAAGAGAGATGAATGATGATTTTGAAATTAATGGAAAACGCTAAAGTGTAGGCCGCCAGCATGCAGCATGGGCACTGAACCTGAGACAAAGATTAAATATACGAGTGGGAGCCAGAGTGACTCACCTTGATTAAATCTGCCATGGATTAGAGTTATTTCATAGTCCTGAAGAGTACTCATGAAGACTTCCTGCCATCGCATTGAAATATCAAGTGGCTTGACCTTCTGAATGAGGTTGTTGGGTGGGTGTTTCGCGGCAGCCAAAGTCATTCAGATAAACCATCAAGACCGGAGTCCACCCTTTCTTGTCAGATACCATGTCATAAACTCATCGTCATGTGTTGTTTTGAACTGATTTTAAACTGGATGTTATTAGAGCTGCAACTATTAGTCGATGAATCAGTCAGTTGATTGACAGAAAATCTGCAACTGTTTTGATCAGAAATAATCTAATGATCATTTTAGTGCCAAACTGGTTCCAACTATGGTTCTCTTTGTCTTTTGTCATCGTAAACTGAATATCTTTGGATTTTAAAATGTAGATCGGACAAAACAAGACATTTGGAGACATCAACGTGGGTTGTGTGAAATTATAAAAGGCATTTTTAAACTATTTGACATTTTATAAACAACTAATCTATAAAATATTCAGCACAATAAGTAATAATGAAAACAATCATTAGTTAGCCATTCACTATTAATTATATTAAAAGGGTTACTACTTTTATTGGTGCAGTCAAATTTTAATTTCTATTACTTGGAGACAAGCAGAAACTACATGCATAAACCATTTGATGTTATTCAACTATGTATTTATTACTTTTTGCTAACTACTCCAACTGTTCATCTATTAATTTAGTTATTTATTTGAACCTTACTTTTAGCAAAGTATTTCAGCTGTTTATCCAATGGCTTCTTCACCATTTTCACCATTACTTCAGCTAACTATTTCATCATTTATTTAGGCTACTTTTAGCAATATATTTCAACCATTTATCCCTACACTTTTTACTTAACCTAATATGTTTAAATCAAATTATAATTTTTATTTTATAGTTGAGCTGCTCCACAGTCTTTTCACGTACCCTCTGGAAGCTTCAGAGCCTCCAGGGGTGGGCTACAAGTCTCTGATCTAGACTCATATGTAAATGTTATTATACAGTGGCCTCGACTGTCAGACTGACATCTTATTGTCTTACTCAAACAAGCAGAGGTAAGCTTTAGTGTCAAATATTTGACTGACATGGGTGCAACCTTAATGCCTGTCAGCAACTGTCACTTACTAATAATAAATAGCACAGAGACAGGTAGTGGCCCAGTGAAACCATTATTTGATTCTTATTGAGACACATTATAGTATATCCCTTTTACTTTATGAAGGAACTAGTTGCAAATGCTGGATTAAATCATTTGTGAATGTTGTTTGCTGCACACTTGTATGACCCAGAGCTGATAAGGCAAACATTTATGAAAAACAACAGTGCTGCTGTTCAGTGAACATGTAGGAGCAGAGGAGGCTCATGTCTGTGAGCCAAAGAAATGTGAGCTATAAACATTTCAGCAGGACCACCCATGCCGCTAAGCCTATTTGTTCAGGGAGAGAGAGCAGCTTCTCATCATCAGCAGCTCCTGCCAATTAGGATAAAAGAGGTTAATCCCTACAAATGAGGATCACATGTGAGGATGATTGTTTAATTTAAATGTGGCTGATCTAATGGCAACGCGGATATATAAGGCCACTAGGCGTGCTGGAGGAGATTTCCTTACTTTTAATAAGCATGAAAATGCTGACAAACACTCAACATGCTTTGCAGCTAATGACACAACTGCATCAATGCCTGTTAACTAGTAGCAAAAAAATGAAACAGAGGCTACGAGGAAGATATTTATGGGAGGGTTTTATGAGCATCTCCAGACATTAAACAGAAGCTTTGTCGGTGATATAAGTTTAGGTCAAAGGTCATGACAGGCCACTACATATTTGAGTAAAAGATCTCATATTGATGTGAGGAGAATTAAAACTGAATTATCCATCTATACAACAATATATTTATTACTGGTGATCTTTGCACTAAAGTCTGAAACAGGATTGGATATCATTTTATGATTTAGACACCTGCAAAAAGTCTTGGATAAAAGAGAAGCACTTAATTTTCACTTGCACTGAAATATCTATGGCCCTCAAGGTAGTGTCATAAAGACTTAATTGAAAGCTCTGATGATGTGAAAAAACACGGGTGGACATTTAAATAAATCCAACATGAAGTGCTGCCACACTTACAGTGACTGACCACGTTCGACACCATTCTGTCAACTTAAAAGCTACCTTCTTTATCACGCCTCCCTTTTATCAAAGCTTAAGTCAATCTTTTGATGTACAAGTCATCTTCCAAAAAGAAAGCCACATGAAAATACACTTTCTCTTTTTATGTGAGCTTTTTAAACATTATCCATATGAGAAAGTTTCCATGTTTATTAAAATGTGAGCAGAATATAAAGAAAGTATGCAATCAATCTTTCAAGGCTTCTCCACTGTAAACAGTTTATCTGATTCAAAATAAGAAGGATTTATTAAATCCTGCACAACCTAAACTAACCTGTAATAAAATTGCAGTAAACAAGACAGCTGTGACTGGTCAAATCTAAACACTGATATCTGTCTGGCCATCAAATGAACTCATAAAGCTCATAGTAGATAGACAGAGATTCATGTAAAACTGACTATTTTTAAATTTCACCGAAATCCCATTTAAATTAGGGTCAGCAGTTATCAAAGAACAACTGGACTGCCACAATTGCTGTAACGTGTCACCTAACAATACAGTTTAGTATTCTGTGTGGTTTTTTTTCCCACCGCCAGCCAGTCTTAATTCTGCCCCAACTTCATTAGTCAGTAATTAAAATCCTGTTCAACATTTTCTCTGAGGCTACAAATAATTTTTAACTAACTTTCATATTATTTTGGCCTAATGTACAGTTACTGGGGGCTATGGCTGTAATAGAATTTATATTAATAGATTTTAATTGTAATTGTATAAAAATAAGCAAAGCAACAATTTCTATTGCTACAGACTTAAACTTTTGTGAACATGGAAGACTTGACTGTTGTAAAAGAGCTCCATCTAGTGAAATACTGGAAAAATACAATTGGCATTATTTTGTTATTTCTTCCATATCCATCTGACTCTGTTTCACAAAGCAGCATCAAACATTAAAATTCATCTAATCTGAATATACACACATTTTGTTGTCTTTGCACAAGATTAAGTAATTTAATATTGATTATGTTTCTATTGTCTTTATGTCTCTATTATCATTATGTATCCATTGATTATTGATCACTGCTGAATATGGAGGTAACTCTGATTTCATGGACACACAAATCAAAGATCAACAAGTGGAAAAAAGACTATTTATTAATGAAATGTCAGTTTTACCACAGCAGGAAAAACAAATAAAGCCCTGTAATCACCAGTGTATTTGGCAGTTACAATGAATGACATTGTTATATTACTTCCCATCATTATAAACAAGCTGCAGCAACACAAAAAACAAACAAAAAAACCAAACAAAAACATTAAATCAACCTTATGTGAGTCTAATTAGATACAAATACTGTAACTTACTTCTTCTGAATGAAACAAGGTTCAGACTAAAGACTACAGATGTCAATAAAAGAAGGTTTCAATTGTATAGTGCATTTTTACTATTTTAAACCTTCATAAAGAACATATTTATTCTTCATTTTTATTTCAAGTTTTATTATCTCCTGCACCTTATTTGGTTCTATACCTTAAAAATATTGATGGCATCATTTTCTTTTACAATTCATTTGGTCAACCGTGTAGTTACGCACTTCTTGTAGTCTACAGTGAAAATAGTGAGTCAGTAAAACCTCCTTTGTATCACAAATATTCAAAATCCTGCACAGAAGATACCGTGCAGCCAAACAAAAAATAAAGTTACACTTATTTATGGTTTTCAATCACCAAAAATGAAATTAATGAGAACCCTGACAAAAGAAACTCAATTTAAACGATTTTATGCCTTAATCATGTAGTTAAACAGCATCAATAAGCTGTTTGTTGAGCCCGCCTTATTTTCCAAACTTCTGAATAGCAGTCTAATTAAGAATACACTGAAACTTTACTAATAAAAGCCTCAGTCGTATCGATCTGCAGCTACACTACATTTTACACTCCCAGTGAAAACATTTAAATGTCCTTCATCTTTGTGACTTTTCTAAACTATTGCTACTTTTCAGTGAAGGATGTTTAGATTGTCGGATGAGATGTTACCCTTTTGCTTTCCTTAAAAATGCCTATAACTTTCTTGATAATAATAAGAGAACATGGGACAAGTTCGATGAAAAGGACGGATTATGTACAATTCCACTTCAGCCAAAACATTATTGACTAATAATTAATTTCTTTCACTTAACAGATATCAATTGCGGCTTTTTGACAAGAAAAAAATGGAATACCTTAGAAGCTAAATACACAAAAAGTTTTACAAAACTGAACTAAGATGAGACTTAGCATCATTACTCAGCCAATTCATTTAGCAGCACTACTATAAAGTATTCTATATCCCAGATGTATGATTTAAGTTTATAACTAGGGCTAGAAGAAGAACTACAACTATGGAGCAATACAGTAGACGAAAAAAAAGAAGAAAAAAGAATCAGGATATAAATATAATCTTTAGCAGAACCTGATATGGAACACATTCAAGAACAATTGCTTTACCCTAACACAAATAAAAAAAAGCTAAAAACTAATAGTGCAGTCAATATTTCAATAATATGCAACCCATCAAATCAGTGCTTTCATATTACCCCGCAGTTAACATTTTTAAAAACACAATAGACAAAGATGGAACAGACAAATTAAAATATATAAATTTGCTTTGATCGTACAAAAAAAGAGCTTGATTTGATATGAAACCATTTTCCTCAGACCAATAACTGTTTTGAAGTTTAAAATAAATACCCAACATCTTCCTGTACACAGCTATCATTGCCTTACAGTATGTAGAATATCATTTCTATTAAGCTACTTTATTAACGGAGCCCTTAGATTTGAACCTTTGCAATAACTAGCAGAGCACTTGCAGGTGTATCTGTACATAAAACTAAAACAATCGACTACATTTGCATTGTCACACAGTAAGGCATGGAAAGACCCCATACTTGCACCATATATTACTGTATCTTATAGCCTAGTAATGAGCAAGTAATTGAAAACAAATTAAAACAGCTGCATTGTTCATTTTACTTCACTCTCACTGATCTTCAAACTACATTAAATTGTTTACTGTTAATATCACACTGACACCAATGTGAGATGGACTACCTGATTATGTGCTAATCAGTCACATATACCTATTGTAAAGGTAAAACCTAATGCTTGCAGGGCTGGGTATAATTTTAAAAAATTACGATACCAGTACAAATGCCAGTACCCTTAAAGTGATACTGATACCAATAGAGTAATTGTTTTCTACTTCATTCTAAACACATGAATGGAAGCCTTCAGTTGTGTAAAATGCCACCACTCCTCCCCATCCAAATGACTTCTACATGAATATGTTTTGAAAATATTCAAATATGTATTGAATAACTGTACAAAACTGTAAAACGACGTATTATCACCACACAAATGTTGTATGAGTTGTAGCTGCTGTGGTAGCGGGCCAATCACACGCCTCGAAGAACACTTGTGGTGATTGGCTGGGAGCAAAACCATACAAATAACACATTTTTTCTAGATCTGGGTACAAAAAGGATCAAATGCAGGTATCGTTTGACTAGAGAAGTTTGGATACTACTTAGTGCTGGGTTATTTAGGTTGGATACCCATCCCTAAATGTCTATTACAATCACAATATGTCTCTTAGCATTGTAAACTGATTAGTTTATGCAAAGATGATCGATGGCCTGTGGCAGCAGAAATAATACTGAGCTGAACGTGTGCAGAAATGTGTCTTGGTTACAAAATCACAAGCATAACGAGCTGCAACTGTGAGAGTATTAATTTTTCTTCATGAAAAATGCTGATCCTTTCTCTTCTTCAAAAACTTTTTGGAGAAGTCTAACTGTAGTCCTTCAACCACATCCCAAGTAGTTTTTTAAAAATCTGATCATTTTGAGGATTTGAAAAGAACTGAATTTCACTGTAAACTCTATACAGTCTTTGAAACAATGTACACAAAGTGCAAGTACTGTATACAAGAAAATACCGAATTTTGTCCATGATGACATAAAAAAAAAATTCATTAAAAATCCACGACTCCTTCATAACTTATGTCGACTACATTTTCTTCCTTGTTGTTCTTACCTGTATTCAAAATTAGAGTCACAAAGAGGTGGGAGAGGTGCAACACAAGTGTCCAAGTGTGCCCCTCAGACCCCACAGTCATTGGTTCTGTCTTGGAGTTTGCGAGTGAGGATGAGGAAGGTGGAGAGGAAGGCGACAAAAATGTGGAAGATCAGCTGCCACACATTTCTCATGCCAAGCAAGTACAGGTTGCATAAGACGATCACACTCAACAGAGTGAAGGACTTGGGTTTCTTTAGAGATGAATGGAACAGGTACAGGTGGCACTACGGGCACAGAGAGGTCATTCACATCGACAAGCGTTAAAGGGAGTTGGATATGAGTGAGTACTAGTTTGTGTTAAAAATGTGAACTATATTCACCTGAAAAACACAGCAGACAAATGCCAGAAGAAATGCGACAACGTTCCATATTCCTTCATAATCATCCTGTGTAAAGACAAAGGGTTGCAATTATCACACTTGTGATTAGTCATTCAGGTAGAAGTTAATTTTATCTAAAATGAACGACATTTATGACAGATTATAAACTAATTCACACAAGTGACAATCTGTGCAGTTTTGAGTTGTGCACAACTCACCATATTTATATTCTATGTATGACAGACTTCTGCTTCCACAGCAAAATGCTAATCCTCAGCAGCCAGCTCAGCCAGCTTAACATATCTATAATTAATGTTAGCCTACATATAACTTTTTCCAAACAAAATCCCCCCCCAAAAAGTTCAGTATAACTCAACAAATGGCTCTGCTTACGGATGAAGAAAACCACAGTAATTAATATACTGGCAAGATATGACACATCAACATGCCTTTTTAGATTTAAATAAAAAGTGATTTAACAATAATTTATTCGCAGTATTTTTGATAAGATCCAGGCGCTGTTCATACCTGAAATGTGTACTCTATGAGGTGCACGCCACGGATGATGTTCAAAGATGCACACATGATATTGAGAACCAGAGAGAGGATGCCTGGTGCTGTCACTGGTTCAAGTCTTACATTCTGACCTGTCAAACAAAAGCAAGTGACCATATAAGTTATGTGAAACAATAAACTGAAAGCAATGTGTGGTGTTCCCCATTCACTTCTGAATGACTTAAAATGAAACTATCAGCCTATATTATATAAAACGTATGGTGCTGTCAAAGGCAGCAAGCTCCGTATTGTGCTGTATATGCTGTACTGTCTTACCAGATCCAGGAACTTGTTCCATATGCCCATTTGCTGTGCCATTGGTTAGCTCCACTTCCTCCAAGGTAAGAACTTTTGGTGGGCGGATTTGCAGATCCTGCTGGACCTCTGCCAATGTGATCTCTAAGGCAGGACCACCACTCTGGTTGTATTGCTGCTTGAGCTTCTGAATGGTGCTGTCTGTCAAATGTCAGCAAGCAAAACACATTGGGATAAATCCACTTAAGATCAGAGTTGTGTGTGTTATTTAACTCATCACATTTCCTTTCCTACTTACCAAATTCCAAAAATGGATATGGCCTGGCTGCCAAGGCAACAACAGTGCTTTTGTAGCATGCAGTGAACTCCCAGCGCAGATCTTCCAGGAAGCAGAAGGCCTTAGCAACAGGGAGGCTGCAGTGGCACACGGTCATGTAGGATACACCCTCTGAAGACACGAAGCTGAACAGGTGAGAAGAGAAAAGGTGTTTAGTAAACAAACAGCCTGACACAGCTTGACATGGATGCCCTTGTGACCAAATGGACAACAATCTGTCCATCTTCTGCATCAGTAAAGCAGATACACACTATGCATTGTGTCTTTGTGCAGTTACACAGAGCATGACTGAAACGGTCTTCTGTATCCTTACTATATGTTGAGCTTCTGGCCCTTGACCGTCCCTCTGTCAGGGAAGAAGGCCAGCGCCTTGCTGATAGTCCTGAGCTGCTGCTTCCTCTCCTGGAGCTCTCGATTGTGTTCAAAGTCTGTGGAGGCTGACAGGGGGAGTCCATCCCTGACCCGAACCACAAAGGCAAACAGGATCAGAGACATGATCCACTGGGTCCATGAAGAACACACTGCCTACACAGGGTAAAAGCAAAAGCAGATCAGTATTTGTTCTCTATTAGGTCTGTAAATAGATCATTTCCTTTGCCAATTATTTGAATTAATTAATTATTTTCCTCAATTATTTGATAAATCTTTTGTTTATAAAATGTAACCATGGTCGACCAACAGTCCATAAACCAACAGGGATTCTGATTATTATCACAAAAAACTAAGTAAAGCAGCAAATTCTCACAACTGAGAGGCTGGACGTCAGGAATGTTTGGTATTTTTGCTTTAGCATTTCTTAAATGATTATTGGACTATCAAAATAGTTGGGTTACTTGTCTGTCAGATGACTTTAGCTCTTCATTTGAAAAACAATCAGTTGCCAATTAATTGGGTACATCCAGCTAGATTAAAACAGTCTGTAAGCCATAAAGATATATTCAGTTCAGTTCAACTTTATTGTCCTTTTAGAGGCTGTAGTTTGTGGTGCTGTTGCAATGTATAGATTTAATGCTGAGAGGTGTTTCCCATACTTTGTCCCAAACCCATCCCATGTGTACCACTCAGGGAAGACTAAATATAAGAAAGGAAACATCTCCCAACATAATGCAATTCAATCCAGCAGCATCACAAACTACAGCCTCCAAAATAATCACTAAGGTTCACAGTTATTATTGTCTTACTTAAAACAGCAATCAGGTTTCCACGTGAACATTGAAAGAGGTTTTCCTTGCTATATTCATTCCTCCTGTTCATACTGGCTATTAAAAGTGTGTTTTCAATGTAAGCGATGGAGGCCAAAATCCAGAGTGTGTCCAAACAGTCGTTTTGTGCAAAAATGCACTTAAGAGCTTATCCCTCTTTGTGTTTCCTTGGACACTGTTTCCCTGCTGAGCTGTGGTAGAAGTACAGTAACAATAAGAGGCACTTTGGCTTTTAAAAAGACTGTAATGTTGAAAGATATATCGTCTTGATTTGACTCAATATTAGCTTCAGATAAACGTTTAAATACATTCTTACACAGAGCGCCCCCCCCTCACCTCACTTCACCTCATATACACTGTACAAGTATATGAAGGGGTCTGCTACGGGCCAGTATGAACAGGAGGAATAATCAAAGCAAGAACAACCTTTTACAATGTTCATTTACAAACCCGCCCTTTAACCTCTCAAACTTAATACTAATCATTAGCACCTTGGTGGCGGTCGGATTCGTTGCAGAGCTGCTGCATTAGTTTTAGCTTGTGTACACATTAAAAACTGGCAAGTAGATTGCTTATCATTAACTGCGTAGATTTAAGTGCCACTTTGAGAGGAGATTACAGTCATAATTTTAACAATAAACATGTTGTAACCGCGTTGCACCTTACCTCATTATCATGGGTTTCATGCTGCACCTTAGCTAAGTGACTGTATGTTAGCTGACTACAACATCATATCAGAGAAATACAAGCTCCAGCTTCAACATGCGCCTTATGAGTGTAACAGCATACGTTTTAATATCCCCAATTGATACTGAAACCCTGGTAATTGCTATGCAATTACGTTCAAATTAGCAAACAAGCTAGGTTCAATTCTTCTTCTTCCTCGAAACAAAACCACAACAAATCTTCTACGGAGTACGGGAAGGCGAGAGGGACAAAACTACTCTTTTAACAATCGCGAGTTAGCGGCTCAAGCGCACACAGTCGACCGTCGGTGACTTGCTGATTACATGCAGTAGCTAATTGCTGCACAGAGGTTGGTTTTGTTTTTTAGTATTTTGCATAGTTTGTGGCATGATTTTAATCATTGCTTGAAATGCGAAGCTAAAAAAGACGTAAAAAAGGTACAGTGGCTGTTAGCTTCACCATCCTACAAGTGCTAACAGTCTGCTAGCTGTGGATCCGCAGTATGTTAACTTTTCCGTGTTTGTTCCTTTCTCTCAGTTTAGATTTAGACAAAAGCTTGTGAGGAGATTGTGTTTGCTAGTTGACGTTATAGTGGTGATTGTGCACATGTTTGGGTGCAGTTAATGTTGACTGTATAGTGAACAGCTGCTCCTAGCTGAATATAATTGTGGTTCATTACAGAGGGCGTATTAGCAGTATTTCCTCTTAAATAACTTATTAGGTTTATTAACTAATTGCGCAGCTATCAAGTAACTGCTATTATTATTACTTAAAAGGCATTTAACGTATATGCACTGCAGAAATCTTTCATTTAAGTCGTATTATAGAGAATAATAAATTATTAATATCGTCACAACAGCACTGTCCAGCATTCATTACATACAACAATAGAATAAAACAGTTAAATAATGAAATAGAAAAGGTTGTTAATAGACATTGTGCAATAATTATATAAGTGTTATATAATAAAAGGAGAGTAGTGAGACATAAACATATCATTATCCATTGTGCAACATTATATACTTAGTACATAATTAATAAGGATTTCACAAAATGAACAAAAGTAGGATTATTATTAGTATTATTATTATAAGGTGTGCTATAGAAACACTATTATTCATTGTGCCTTTGTTACTAACTGTGGCATTTGTGTATCTGCCTCTCTTTTTATGTGTTGATTTACTGTAAGTATGTGTGCATATACATTTATACATATGACCTAATTAGTTTTGTTAATGAATGCACAGCAAAATAAATTGCAAATAGCCAAATTATATGCTTTAAAAGAAAAGGCTAGGAATAAGCTCTTCTAAGTGTGTGTTCCTCTGTAGGTGGAGATGTTTCATTGTTGTCTATAATTAGAAGGAAGGTTTTACAGTTAGATAATGCCATGCTCAGTCCATCAGCACAGTCAAGGTTAGGAACATGATATGAGTTTGGCTATTATTACAATGCGGTGCTGTTTTAGGTTTGAGCTGTGGTATCTAAGGATTTTTACTGGTGAAATTTGTGAGTGCGAGTGAGTGAGTTTAATTTAGCTGCTCTGTCCTAGTTTCTGCAATCCTCAGCGATGAAATAAGGTACTATGTACTCTTCTGCCTCAGGTAGTGTTCATTAGTTTGCTCAAGATTAAAGTCTGTTGACACACACCCTCCCCTGCTGTCAAATATGATTAAGTGTTGAATACATTAAATATCTGTAATTCAAATATAAGGGGTTTAAAGTTGTAAATTAGGGGATTTGCCCCTAATTAACACTCCAAATATTTCCCAGCTATACTTCATATGTTTTTGTGGATCTTTTTAAAAGCCCTGTGTTGTGTCACAAAGGTTGATCTTCATCAGTGTAGCCGGAAGGGCTGGTGCACATGGACAGGTGTGCAGGCCAAATTAGGTTGCAGAAACACAGGTCTTCTTTGTACCAGAGCTTGCTGCTTTGTGTTACCTTACTATTGTTTGATAAACCTTTCCATCAAGCGAAAGCCACGTCTTGGTCAGTGGCCTGAAACTAAGTTAAGTCCTGTAATGCTTTTGATCTGTTCCCCTTTTTAGACAGCTGTATATGCAAAATTACCCCCCCCACCCCACCCCCACTGATTACTGTTGCATGGCAGCACAGTGAAACTGAATGTTTTAAACAAATATCCACCTTGCACTAATGTACAGTGTACTTAGGAAATAGTATATAGTATAGTTATGGTTATATCTCTATTTTATTTTTCATTTATGCTATTGTATTTTTACATATTGTTTATATATCTATCTGCCTATCTATTCTAATCTAATGAAAATAAAAACCTTTTATTAATCCAGATATTGCTGACAATTTGTTAGTGGACGTGCATATTTATAATTATGGATGGTTTATTAACATTTTGAGCACAAACTGAAAGTGCTCTGCTATTCAGCCGGTCTGTTTGGCAGTAGAGAAACACCAACATTGACCAACCAGTTACCAAAAGAACACTAATACTTTGGATATAAATTATAGGCAGATTGAAATCGTTGTCCAAACAAAAGCATTTGTTTGTAGATAATTGTCTCTAATCAGGCAGAACAGGGACAAAAACAAAAGAACAGAGTGGCCCAAGACATTGGTTGTCTTGCTCTGGGTGGTTCTCTACCCTCTTAAAGACTGATTCCCAAAAAAAGAAAAAGCAGAGGGAAGTATTTCAAATCCAGTATCTAAATCTAAGAAAAGCTTATAAAATGGTGTTTTCCTCCTTGCCTTGTTGACAGGAGACGCAGGTTGTACCGATGTGGATTTGTGAAGTGCAAGCTCCACCTGATCAAAACATGTCTTTGCGTTTTGGTTTCACTTTCACCCTGCTCAGCTTTTAAATCGGAGCCATTTCTGCCCGTCCCAGTTTCATAATGTCACTGAGGAGGCTCAGCGGTTGCAGCAGTTTGTGACATTTCTGTCTAGTAGCTGTGACACACAGATATCCAAGCGGACTGTGGAAAGAGAGTTAAACATGTACAACGAGGGGGCTGTGCTGCGCTGCACTCAGATTTGCATAGCCAGTACATTTCCCCACAGACTTCTCCCCCTCTCCTTCCATCGCTCTCTCTCTCCTCCCCTCTCTGTCTCTCTCCTCCCTCCCTGTCTTGGACTCTATATTGTTTCCCTTCTCAATATGCTGTATTTCGTCTGCTTACATTGACAGATGAAAAGGGAATGGGGGTGCATACTTCTGCTTTAAGAAAACACAGACTTATTATTGTTTTTCCTGCTTAGCATTTTTATACTCTTTTTACATTTTAGGTCACACGGACTTTGATCACAATGGGGGTAAAAGACCGCCCTCAGTGTTACTTTGATGTGGAGCTCAACCGGGAGCCAGGTAAGAAAAATTAATATTAGTTCAGAGGTATAAAGATTAGTTAGTTATATAAACAACCACACCTTACTTTCATAGATGATTACTTTGAACTGATATCTTCAACACAGTTCACTGTTTAAAACTGTTTGCATGTTGTTTGTTATTGACTCCTTTGGGCTTTTGACTGATTTTCATTTAGCTGAACATAATGAAAGTGGAACATTGAGTAGTGCATTTGTCTTGATATTGGGGTGTGAGTCATTAGAGCATTATGTGTTTTTCTAGCAGCAACTATGTGCAACTGGTATGAATGTAAGTAAGGATGGACCAGACCAGTTTGGTAACCTCCAAGTTAGAATAGGTAGTTGGCTCATTTTTGGGGAGGGAGGGACAAATCAACACACAGTCATGCTCGTAAGAATAGTTTAGCTATGGGAAAAGTTTCTTTAACGTGTGAGCTTCACCACAAAACTCTTCTAATTATGTGTTAGAAGCCAATTAAAATCGTGAGGTGTAGTAACATTTGGGATACTTGTAAATCTTAATTGTATCCTTGGCCTATTTTTTTCCCCCTCACCATTGTTCATTGTTTCATATCACGCTGAGTTAATATTGAAGATGCCTCAACATTTCTAATAATCAGTAAATCTGATCTGATAATCAAGAAAACTGAACTGATTCTTCTTCTTCTTTTGTGTTTTGTAGTTGGGCGAATTGTCTTTCAACTTTTCTCGGATGTTTGTCCCAAGACAAGCAAAAACTTTCTCTGTTTGTGCACTGGTGAGTATTGTAAAACCTGTTTTTACTCAAATATACTTTTGGGACATTTAATACATATTTTAGTTTCTCATAGCCAAAACAAATCATCAGAACAAAATAAGAGATTATTCTGTTTTTTGTTTCTTTTTAGTACAACTGACAACTGCAAAATCAGAACATATATTACATTTTTACAGTCTCAAAACCAGCTGGTTACTGTGTTATTGATTATTTTAATGAAAGCAGAGAAATTTGGAGATAAGTGGTGTCAAGTTGCCAAGGTTCATACCACATGACAAGATTTTTCTGGGTTATGTTTTTTTGTTTCTCTCTCTGGTATTTTTCATGAAAATAACCAGAGTTGGGTTAATAACTGATACTGAAGTGAAATAAGAGCCCTGCTGGTCATGTTATACAATAAGGAAAGGAGGTATAGCCATTGTGTTAATTGCCTGGTGACAGACGGAGTCGCTGGACGGATAGATAGAGGGTGCCGGTCTGCTTTCCTGGATATTTCATTCCACTGAGCAGAACAGAGTGTACTGTAGTCGCGGTGGTCTGCCTAGAGATAGCCATAAATCTGCAAGCAGGCTGCAGATCGATCCTCCCTCTCATTTTTCACCCCACCTGGCCGACGGGAATGTGATGCTGGCAAGGGCAGACACAGGAGATGGCTGGTTAGTCTGTTCCTTTTCCCGAGAGTACGTACACACACAGAGGCCACATAACGTAACAGTAATATACACCAATTTGCTCTGGCGTTCTCAAAGTCTCAAATGTGTCCTTTTTAGGTAGGGGGATCAGCTCACACCATCGAAAACCAAACCCCCTGGAACAATGCTTGAGCCAGTGAAGCAAAATACTAGGAGATTAGCAACCAAAGCTGCCAGTTTGAACAGCCAGCCCTCTGTCCTCTGAAAGCACCCTTAAACACAGCAGCACATCTAATGAAATTTCTGCCTCCACGTCTCCTTTCACCCCAAAGGAAGGGGAATCCAGGGGGTAATAGCTTTAAGCCAATGTTCTTCCACCAGTCACAGTCACTCCAGTGGAAGATTTCTTAATGAATTCTGCAGTCCTGCGCTGAGTATTAACAACAGGATGCCTGAATAAAGGCATCTAGTTAATTCTCTCTCTCCCCCCAACTGTGGTTTCATTCCCTTGTTTAGACAAAAAAAACCCATGTGGCAACATTCAAGGCCAGCGTTTCTTAACACCTGAAGGCATCTGGTGTACACAGAAGCACTTTGAACAGTAGCAGGCCTGTTTTTTGTTCATTGACAGCTCAGTTAACGTACCTATGTTTGCAGGTGAAAGGGGAACTGGCAAAATCACAGGGAAAAAGCTGTGCTACAAAGGCTCCACATTTCACAGAGTTGTAAAGAACTTTATGATCCAGGGAGGCGACTTCACCGAAGGTAATGATGTCTAACGTGTCACTCTGAAAGTGTGTTTCATGGCAGATTTAACCAATTTCACTGTTAATTTGAGCTGCGTTGACACCATTTTCAAACTGCTGGAGCCAGTTTTAAATAACTGAAAGCAAATCTTCTGAGTAAAACAGTTATTCAAGAAGTGTTATTTATCATGGTTTCATAGCATATAAGCAGTTAACACTTAATAACATTAGTTATACCATGGGATAAAAGTGGATTGAAGCTTTTAAAGTGCCAATAAATAAGCCCATTGACTTCATTATGGATATTAATAGTAGGAATCCAGGAGCCACTTTCAATAAATGAATAAATTCATCATATAAATAAAGTTAATTGTCTTTTTTTCTGTCCATAATGATGATGAAATAGCCCTTTTTAAAAGTTACATTAAGTCTGACTTTTGGTTTAAATATTACTACTTTAATCTCTACAGGAAATGGAAGAGGAGGAGAGTCCATATACGGTGGCTACTTTGAAGGTAATCTGAAGATCGAGTTTTCCAATACTCAGTTTAGATCTCTGATGTCTCATAAATGTCTATCTAAATAGTTATGAAACTCCAACTGAGCTACTTTGCATGAGAATAACATTGTGTGTGCCTGCTGTTGTAATCATGGATTTCTTGTGTATTTTCCTATGTATGACCTTCACTTTTCCATTGTTTAGTGCTGTCTTCTATTTAGTTGTGGGCTTAATCAAATCAGCATGGAGAGTAGGCATTCTCTTTATTGAAAGCTACAATCTTCCTGCCTAAAATTTTCAACATATTCTTTTATTTATAGAGTGGTCTTTTGCAAAATGAGAAGGTAAGAGATGTACACAGCTCAGTAACACCATGTCAACACTGTCCCCACCTGCCACCTTCTTCAGTCTGTAAAAACAGTACAAATGTTTGCAAAGTCGCACATGCAAATTTCTACTGAAGGGATCTGACAGGATTTTCCATCCATACAGCTTCCCTGTTAGACCCCCCACTGCCTCGGGCTGCTCAGATTACTTTTTATGTTACATGTGATATTTATAGCTACAGTACCCTTACAACATGACTGCCATGACACGTAGGCACATGCAGACCGCAGGTTTCTTTGCTCAAAGTACCACAGTGGAAAATTTAGCCTTTGCAGCACAGATTTAGTATTATGTTGATACCAAAGGTTAAGGCATGGGAAGGCATTTTATTTTTCATGTTTTCCAAATTTGAAGTTTAATTTATGCAAATAGCTATATAAATATATTTTAATGCTTGACTGAAATCACTCCAGCATGACTTCTACACTGTATGTAGCAATTATTGATGATTCTTATATTTTCAGTCTGATATTTAAAGATTATGCAGATGTCTTTTCATATTTTATTCCTGTAGGCCATTTTCCCAAATATTTCCGGTTGTTTTTCTAATGATCTGTTATTAAATGTTTTATTTGTTTTCATAGGATATGAAAATATCCTTGTTTGCAAACATTGAGACTTGAAACTTGCTTTAGATACATGATCATCACAGTTGAATATTTTTTGTGAAATGTACTTCTAAACAGGGACCATTACATATGCGTATTTACACATTTTCAGGAAATTGTAAGTAATTGCAGGTATTTAACAGTTATTAATTTGGTTATGTAGGTAACTGCATATTCTTATGTAGTTGTTTAATAATTCTTATTAAATCATAGTCTTAACAATTCTTTAACTGGCAGAAATTACTTTTACACATTTTACATTGTCAAACAATATAATAGCTTTTTTTTTTCAATAAAAAATTAAAGGACCTCTAAAGTTAAGGATTCCTTAACTTTTTAACAGCATAGCTTATGAATATTAGCCAACTCATCATTTTAAAGTTGTTCCAGCTCAAAAATATTAGTCCGCTTGATATTAATGTAACCTTGATAAGGAAAAAAAAGGCAATAAAAATTTCTCTGTATCCTTTATCTCAAGCAAGTATCGAGTCCAAGCTATTTGATTACCGGAGCATATTTAAAATGAATTTAAAACAATATGATATTCTTTGAAACTTGGTCAGGATAGTGTAAAAATATTTGTGATTTGGAGTTAAAAGCCTAAATCAAGTAAAGATTAGTCAAACAAAAATGTCAGGGAAGGGCAGGTTGGTGATGCAGTGATCAGGTTTTTGCTTTTTCCTACTCTTCGCTAAATGTTTCCATTATCACTGATCAGAGGACGCACTCTTGAGACTTCGTTCCTTGTTTCTCTGCTCCACACAGATGAGAACTTCACTCTCAAACACGACAGAGCCTTCCTGTTGTCGATGGCCAATCGTGGGAAAGACACCAACGGCTCACAGTTTTTCGTGTGAGTGACATTCATTAAACCAAATCACTCTGCACCCTTTTTAAAAACTAAACCATTTAACTGACTGGTCACTTGCATTATTGATTTGCTTTTTGAATGAGTGTCACATTTGTTTGAGCTTTTACTTTCTGTCACTTCTTCTGTTTTGAGATCAATCCCCTCTCTGTGTGCAGTTAGATTTCAAAGTGCAGAGAAACATGGATTCAATCTCTTTTATCTACAAATGTGTTACATTTTTTCTCTTGCCGTTTTTGTGTAAAATTTACAGAAACTCTAGCATCCTGCTCTTCCAAGGTAATGTGTCTCCAAGGCTGTGTTTCTCTCTCTCTCCTGACTGTATTTAACATTCATTAGTTTGTATTTGCAAGCATATTGCAGAGTAAAGTGTTGAAATGTTTAAGCAGTATTCACAAATGGCTTCAGGTGACACGTTATCTTTATCACAAAAACAGGTCACCATAAGTTAAAAGTCCTCCATGAATGAAAACTCATGAAACATGAAGGAGGAAATTTTAATATACTGGTTTTTTGTATGATGTTTGTATGAAATATTTTAATGTATGTACCCACACTCTGTTGTTAAGGGTTTTCATTGCCTTTTTGTGGCTGTTTTTAATTCTACAGCCAAAATTTGAAGTGATTTCTGAATAGATTTACAATCAAATATCATTGAGGGTCTTACAAATTTTGCACCTTTTTTGCGATTGTTTCCATGGTACAGTAGCACCCACACTTTGTTGAAGTTACTTGTTCTCATTCTTTTCCTCTTTTCTCTTCCTTTTTCATGATCCAACCACTGCCAATGGTTGACCCTCCCTGGCTTGATTGCATGATTTTCCACAAACAGCACAACCAAGATGGCACCTCATCTTGATGGGTAGGTTTGACAAAATTTTACTGCATGTTAATATTTTTGCAGCATTTCCTTTCTTCCTTAAAGATACCAAATTAGTACCCAAGTCACTGTGTACTTGTGTGTGAATGAAGCAGCAATCTTTTCTGCCTGCCTGCAGAGTCCACGTCGTCTTCGGTCTAATCATCTCCGGCTTTGAGGTGATAAAGAAGATCGAGGGGCTGAAGACTGATTCAGCTAGCAGACCATACGCTGATGTGAGAGTGATGGACTGTGGACAGCTGATCACCAAGTCCGCCAATGATGGTAAGTTGTGTCATGGATGTATTGTAGTGGAGTCTGTTTTTTTTCCAGAATTTAAAAAAGCAGAGGCTGAGATAACTTGACTTTCAGTTGCTAATGTGAGTGAGGTTCCAAAAGCACCAAATCCTTCATTTACCATAATACAACTGGATAGCATTTGACTTGATTTGTTTTTGTTGTTGCCTAGCCTGAGATTACTCTGATTATATCATCAGAGGTTGTTTTCCCCGATTCCTCCGGAGCCACAGAAAACATCACACAGCTGTTTTCACTGGAGTAGTACTCCATGTGAAACTAAACTGACATGGATTTGTAAAATTGATCTAATACTCCTTTCTACAGTTCTCATATTATCAGTTAGTTTCCAGACCAATTATACATAAACATACACCTTTTGTTTTCTCTTGTTTTTGTCTCCTGTGCAAATGGTTGTCAGTGATTCATACTTTGAGCTCGCTCTTTAAGAGTTTTGCATTTCGATGCCAGCATGTTCCCCATCCTGGCATTAGGATGATGCGTGTAACCTGATCTTCTGGTTAATGAGGATCAGTCAGGGGCCTCTCTGTGGAGTTCAGCTGGCATCTACCCATCTGACTCTGCCAGGTCTGCTTACCTCCCACATACTGAGAAGAGTAAAACAAAGCCTTTGTTGTAACTGTGTCATACCACTCTGAAAATGACTCCAGACATTTGAACTCTCCTTCATCCATTTACTTATAATAAATTTATCGGTGTTGTAGTTTTATTCATCAGCCCTCAAGTCAAGGTCCCAAATCTTGAATGTTATATTGGGAACTTCTGTGGTTATGGTTTTTGTTTTCAAATCTTCTCGACTTTTACATAATTTGACAATCATCTGATTTTATTCTTTAAAAAAAACAAACACATTTTTTCTTGAAATTACATAAATACTGTTATATTTCTTACTTTAGTTCTTGAAGGGAAGAGGAAAAGAGCCTCCCATTCTGCTGACTCGTCACTCAATTCACACGACTCGTCCTCTCAGTACTCCTCTTCAGCGGAGTCTGAATGTGAATCTGATGAAAAGGGCAAACAACACAAGCACAAGAGACATGGAAAAAGTAAACAGTCAAAAAAGAAAAGGAGGGAATCAAAGAATGAGAAGAAAATTGATGTTCTGCCCTCCAGACAAAGGTAATTTTGATCCTTGTTTAATGTCATACTTTTACATGCTTATAGAATTAGTCACATGTATCTCAAACGTACACAATTTATCAAAATACTTTTGATCAAGTTTAAGCTGTAAATCCACTTATAAATACAAGTACTGACGTGAGTCACTGTCAGCTAACAAAATATTGTTTTGCATCGTGTCATGTTGTCACAGTCCTGTGGAAAGAGATATGTTGGCGGGAAAGATTGAAGTGGAAGGAGAGAAGGAACAGGGCGGGAAGAGAGAAAAGCCTGTAGTTCGACCGGAGGAAATCCCGCCTGTGCCAGAGAACCGCTTCCTGCTGCGGCGGGACATGCCATCTCAGGAAGATAAAACAGAGATGTTAGTTTTTAGTTTGACTTCATTCTTGGTAGTTTTTGGTGGGAGGGCTTGCATACATAGATGATTTCAGACAGTTGTCTACTTAGAAATATGATTTTTTTTTTGTTTTTGTTTTTTAAGAGTTGAGAAAGAAGAATCATCTCTTTCAACTGACCAAAAACCAGCAGTCTCCAAGTCTGGACGGAAGATCAAAGGCAGAGGAACAATGGTAAGCTCATCTCAACTACGATCAGAGATTTGTCACCTCATTCAGATTTGATGTTGACATATTAAAATGATGTAGTCTTCTTGCAAGACTGGTTTAGTTTGTCTAATCCTAAGGGCAGAAATCTGTAAGTGTACAACATAACTGCTTTTACTTCTTCAGGACTAAAATATAGCAAGAAAAATCACTCATGCATGCAAGAGTGACAACGGGTCACAATTAGACATCTCTTTCTTTTCAAGCTGAAAAGGTTGTGGACTCCTGCTGTTAAGAATTTACCTTCATAGCTATTTCATTGACCACAGAGACACATTACTTATTTTTGTTCATCCTGCCTGAATAACCTTTTGCCACTAATCTGTACTTTGAAATTATTGTAAAGACAATCATACCCGAATCATTATCATCATCTCTTCAGGCAAAGAAGCACAGCCAGAACAAACTGTGTGAATAGTTCTGGTATATTCATATTAATATGACTATATGATGATAATGACTATAATATGATATTAAATTTTAATATAAAATCTCTTTTCTTTGTCTGCAGAGATATCACACTCCCACAAGGTCTAAGTCCCGCTCTGCATCTGTGGAAGAGCATGGAAGCAGTGAAACTCCGCCACACTGGAAAGAAGAGATGAAGAGAACCAAAGTTTATCAACCCCCGAGCATCGAGAGATGGAGCAAAGGAGACAAGTATGACTTCATATTTTACTTTGTGATATCTGAGTTTCTTTTTTTTTTGCTTCATACATCTTTTGACTTAACAGATTGAATTCCTCAAGCAGATGGGACGACAGAAGCGACTCTGCATGGTCCCGGTCTGCAGAGCACTCTTCAGACCGCAGTTCTGAGAGGTCCAGCCTGCACCGCCAGCAGAAGAAGGAGAAGAAAAAAGCCAAACATAAGAAGAAGGCCAAAAAACGTAAACATGGCAAAAAGAAAAGCTCCAAGAACAAACCTCAAGAGGCTGTCCCATCAGAGGTTGAAAGATCAGTTTCTTCAGGAAAAAGGTCTAAGTCCAGGATGTCCCGTTCTCCATCTCGTTCCTCTTCAAGTCAGCGTCATTCGTCATCGCAGAGGAGACGACCTTCTTATAGAGACTCACGATCTTACTCCAGATCCTACACATCCAGCCGATCCAGATCTCGACGGAGGTCCCAGTCTTATTCAAGATCCAGGAGCTTTTCTAGGTCTAGAAGTCGGTCTCGGTCCAGATCTCAGTCCTATTCTCGATCCAGGTCAAGATCAAGATCAAGATCCAGGTACAGATCCAGATCTTTGTCTCCATCTAGAAAGAGGAGTTTATCCAGATCTCCAAGAAAGCGAAAAGCCAGCAAGTCCGAATCAGACGCCATGATCCACATATCAGAGAAACTTCCAGAGAGCAAAGTCGCATCTGTCTCCAGACTCCCTGCTGTCCCCGCCCCAGAAAGTGTCCCTGTGATCCCACTGAGCGACAGTCCTCCACCCTCACGCTGGAAGCCCGGTCAAAAGCCCTGGAAACCCTCTTACATCCATATTCAGGAAATCAAAGCTAAAGTAACTCCCAGTAACATCTCCTCCACAGGTGATAGTGTTGTAGAGAAAGCTCAGGCCTCAGTTACACCAAAGTGTCTGCCAGGTGACCCCAAAAGTGACAAAGCACACAAATCTGCACGGCATTCACGCAGCAGGTCTTCTAGAAGTAAATCCTACAGCCGCTCATACAGCCGCTCGTACAGCCGCTCGTACAGCCGCTCAAGGAGTAGAAGTTACAGTAAGTCCAGGTCCCGATCCCCCCGTGGCTCTAACAGCAGGTTGTCCTCCTGCAGCAGATCAGATACTGAAAAGTCCCAGAAAACAACTATCAACAAGAATAATTCATTAGACAAAGAATGGAAAGAGTTTCACAGTTCTCTGAAGAGGATAAAACATTTAGATAAGTACATTTCACATACTGGTTGTCAGGATGGTCTCCCAGAATCAGAGAACAGAGAAAACAACAAGCCTGATATCAGTGTCTCAAGGAGAAGTGGCTCTTTGGAAAAAATGAAAGAGAAAGGCAGCTCACAGGATCAAGAGACCAAACACCACAGTTCAGTGCAGGCAGAGAGCTTTAACAGCAGGTCTGAATGGGATAGCGACAGTGATAAAGTGAGCCAAAGCAACAGTGCCACCCTAAAAAAGGAGAAACAAGGAGTTCAATCCAGGGAATTCCTTGACAAAAAGTTGTCTGCTCCTGCAGGATGGAATTCTGAAAGTGATGCAGAAAATATAACAGGCAAGACACTGGCCATATCTGAAAAAGAGGAAGGAGAGGCGAGTTCAGAATCAGACTGTGAAACTTCCAGAAAGATGTTGGAGGCAGCCATTGCTTTGGCAAACAAGACTGCTGCTGCTGCTGCTGCTGCTGCTGCTGCTGCTACTGCTACTGCTACTGCTACTGCTTCTGGTCAATCAGAAGAAATTCCTGAGAAGGCGGCAGAGCCGGAGAAGCACAAGAGCAAGAAGAAGGCCAAACGTAAGCACAAGCACAAGAGGAGAGGGGAGAGCAAAAGTGGTTCCCATCGCAGCAAGGACAAGACAAAGAGATCTAAGAGGAAACATCAGAAACTGAAAGAGACCTTTCACTGGCAGCCACCTTTAGAGTTCGGAGAGGAGGAAGACGAAGATGAATCCAAACGAGAGAAACATAGTCCAGGTAGAGTTGCCAAAGAAAGGACTGGTGTGGATTGTATGAATAAAAAGGACCAAAATTCAACCTCTTTAAACAAGGACTCAACTAGAGAAGAAGAAAGGGGGCAACAGACGACAAAAGAATGTAACAAAAACCCCAGACAAGCTGAATCTCATCATCAGTCATCCAACAGGAATGGTGCCAACACTACTAACTTGTCCAGCGTCAAGGAGGAGCAGGAGTCATTAGATGATATGGACATTTGTACTCCTGAGCATGACACCGAAACACTTGTTGAGCCTTCAGTTACAAATGAATCTTTTAACAATGTCTCTGAATTAACCCTAAAAACTACCTCAAAGTTTTCAGATCTGGCAAGTAAAGATTTACCTCAGCTTCACAGCAAAGAGCAGTCTTCTGTTACCTCCGTGACAACAGCTGAAGGCCTGAAAGATGACGGAGCTGCTGGCAAACCTGCTGGCACTGCCATTAATTTCAAATGGAGGCCTTTGAAAGGCATGTCCACGCTACAGAATGTGAATGTGAATGTGGCACCTGTTGCCGTGAAAAACACCCAGCTTCAACAGAGCCAGACCCAAAACACGCAGGGAGTGAGAATGGAGATTAAAAGCAAAAGCCGCATCCGCCCGGGATCTCTGTTTGACGAGGTCCGTAAGACAGCACGGCTCAACCAGAGGCCAAGGAACCAGGAGAGCTCCAGCGAGGAAAGATCCCCCTCTGTAGGAAAGACCAGGGGTACGTCACGCACGCGGTCCCCAAAGAAGTCGACCAGAAAGTCCCGCTCTGTTTCCAGTCACCGGTCCCGCACCAGAGGGTGGTCCCACTCCTACAGCAGGTCCAGAAGTAGATCCCGCAGCTCCAGCTACTCCTCCAGGTCAAAATAAAAGCAGTTTGATTAAATGAAGAGCACGAGGGCACCATCAATATATCTTTGTAAATGTCAGATAGGCTTTTTGGACGCTGAACAAGATTGTTGTGAAGTGATAAACTTGATAGATGTGCGTTTAGTGTTTAGTCTAGAAGCCAAATCTGTGTCTATGATACAGACTTCTTGTTTTAGTTTGAGGAAAATGTAATTTATAACGCAACTAATTATTTTAGGAGCCGGAGCAGGAGTCGACGGAGACGTGGGAGGGGACGGTCACACTCCCGCAGCAGCACATACCGAAGTTATAGAAGTCACAGGTACCACCCTCAAACACAGCTAATGGATCCAAACAAAAAAGTGTTTTCAGCAGGGTCAACCAAACAGAGAAGAAACCCTGGAGCTCCTTGGGGTTTCAGTATCTTACTCTTCTTTGCAGCCAGGGAGACCGATCAGTCAAAAAACTCTCTTGAAGATTGTTTTTCAAAGACTTTACATTGTATTTTCCCTTTGTGTATTTTAATACAACAGGTATGATTTGTCTTTGAGTCTGTTTCATCTCACGGTGGTTCTTTTTGTTTTTATCAGTCGGACATACAGTAGAAGCCATTCCAGGAGTCGCTCATATACTCGCCGAAGGAGATCCAGGTCTGTGAGCCTCCTTAATTCACTGATTCTTAATTTAAAATGTTCTTTAATTGTTTATTTTTAGCATTTTAGCATTTAGTTTTAGTGTCGTGTGAAGTGATCATTAATGTCTAAAGTCATTAATTAATTAGGAGTAACAAATACATTTGATTGATGGATTATCAGAAAAAGACAATTAGATAATTTTGTGCTGTATAAAAAAGGAAATAGGCCAGCGATGGATTTAAAACATCATCATCATCCTCATATTTTATGCTTCTGTTAAGCAAATCAGTGTGAATCAAACACCATTCTAGAGATATCCCCAAAATAATATCACTGCTGTCACACGGCTGTATGTTAATGCAGGTCAGACTCCTCTGACAGCTATTCCAGTCGGAGTCGGAGTGCAAGCAGGAGACGAGGGCGCAGACGAAGTGACAGCTACAGGAGCTCAGACCGCCGATCCCGGTAAGACACATACATCCCTGGTGAACCTCAACAGACTTCGACAAGGTGGCAGGTCTTAGTTCAACCTTTTCACCTTCCTTTACTTCGTTCCAGTGGGTGAACATTACAATGTGGCTTGACACCATGGCATACTCATTCAGACATTAATGCAAAAGGAACACCATCCGTCAATGCCGCTTTTTTTTTTTTTTTTTTTTTTTTTACAGAATAATGTAACCATGAATCATTTTTGTGTTTTACTTGTTGTATTTATCAGTTAGCTTGACATTTTTTGCCCTAAATGAAAGATTACAAAATTTTCCCTGGACTGTCTGAATCCTAGCTATCATAATCTCTCCCATGGGTGAAAGTATTTAATTGAAATTTCCATCTTCTGCAGGTCTTACCGCTCCTCCAGTCGCAGTTCTTCCAGGCACAGAAGTCACAGTCGCAGCAGTCGGTACAGTTGAACCACACCTCGGGCAGGTTGTTGGGTCCATGTCTGCGGAGAGGAAACAGAACAACAAAGTCTGGACACTGTACACACAAATAGCAGATGACTTTTAAAGCTACACCTTGTATAATGTTTTAATACTGTACTATATGTCCTCCTACATAGTGATGCCAGTATAAAAGCTGATGTTACAGTCTTTGGGAAAATGAATGTCATCAAAAGATGAATGAATAAACCACTTTACAAGCTTACACAAAGGTAGATCTCTTTTAGAGACTACAACTGAGAATAATTGGGTTCAATCTCGTCAACATGGCCACTCTGGACAGAAATTTTCTATGTGAAGTTTATACTTCTTAGAAATAATAAGCTGTTAATATTTTTATTATTGTATATTTGTGTATTCTTTTTTTTTTACTTTGGTCTTTTTATACACTGAAACAACTAAATGTACATTTATTATAAATGTATAATCCTCTTCTCACAGCTGTGCAGAGTTAGTGAGTATGGGTTGAGATGATGCCTTAAATTCAGGGTAAGCAAGATTGATGATTGTTGTCTGGGAAAGTCCTCATTCAATGAAAAATAACTTGTTGGTTTCTGTAGCTGTTTCAAGCTGTAATTTGTCTTTGTTGCATTTGTTTTGTTACCGTATTACGAATGTGCAAACTGTACTCAAAGTATAATACATCTGATTTCAATTTTATTCAAAGAGTTATGAATATTTACAGTTAATAAACACCCACACATCTTAAGCCTCTGTTTCTGTTTTTTTTCGTCATGATGCAGATCATAGAATTGTAATTGCAACAAAAGATTGTCCTTAGATGGACCAGGGGGATTTGAACCTCTCAAATGGCGCCATCTACCTTTCAATTCAGAACTGCAGGTGGGGTATTGTCTTCATCCTGGCAGATTTAAGTGTATGTATTATCTTTATGTCAAACACTATAAAGGGCTGCAGTGGTCAAATAGTGGTTTCAGTTTCCTGATTAAAAGGTTCCGCCATCATCTTTTTCAATTAGATGTCATGCAGTTAGAAGAATCAGAGTAATGCACGACTTAAGAATTCTACTCTCAGGGCTGGGCACTTCATTGGAATAAGATTTTATTTTAAAAAAGAGATGACTCTATTAAATTATTAATCGTACTCAGAGCTAATTGAAAATTTGGTCCCCTCCTTGCTAACATTTGCATACACTTAAAGCTATGCTGGTGTGTGAGCTCCTTTCTCTCTTGTGTGGCGCTTTTGTGAGCTGCATGTGCATACAGGAGACTAAGAACTGTCCATCAGATACAGATCATACTGAACCACTACAGTGGCTGTGTCAGATTTGTCTGCAAATGCAGACTGTAAATATATATATATACTGTTAAATTCAGAACTTTTTTGTATGGATGGTTCAGTACAATAATCCAGGAACATGCATGTGGATTTATACTAAGATACAATGACAACACTGCACACAGGGACTAAATGAATGTATATGAGACTGACAGGAGAGGTAATGAGAAGCAAGTCCTTTCTTTTTAAACACTGTACTATTAAAAGTATTTCACATGGTGTATATGTATATTTAACCTGCCAAATTACAGGGAAGGCTAAAGCACTGGTTCCTAATGTATAATGTATATGATTAAAGAAACAAAAAATATTTATATTTCTGTTAAAATTATATATAATATCATGATGTTTTTTCCATTTTTATGAAATCTTATTCCACCTCTTCAGGCCTTCAAAAAAACACTCTTAAGTTAAATTCATCACAACTTATGTCCACACTGAGATCATATGGGTCATAAATGGACATTATCTGAAGGGGTCACAGCAACTGGCCTAAAACATACGGAATAATAGAGACCATATCATGTTTCCATTATGAAATGTGTCCTATGGCACCCTCCATGTTAACCAGCAGGTGTTGTAAATGGCTCAATATTGGATTTTTTTCCACATGGAAGCTTCACTCGAGTGCCTGAGGTTTCATGATAAAAAAAAAAATCATTAGGCTGTTGTCACTTTTTTGGAAAATAGATGGTTCACTTTTTACTTGAAGGAGTTTCTCCTCTTCAATTTTTCCTTGTCTGAAATGTTTAACTGTGTGAGATCTGAGATATTGAACTCTTGTTGGCAGCTACAGTGATCCAAACATGATGACTTTGTTTACACTTCCATATACCATAGCTTAAATTACAAATCACTAAATTCTTTATGACTTTTAAAGATTTTTGTGACATTAAATGTTCAGTCTGGGGTTTTGACTTGGCAGCCTCTTTGACTGACTGTATCCACACTGATGTTGTGGCCTCAGCTGAGTTCTGGACATGAGGTGATAAATGAGACCTGCTACAGGTTGTGATGAATTTTTCCCTCACCTTGTTATGAGCAGATATCGACTTCTGCCCCATATAGGCTGCTCAGGCATGAGAAATGTGGTCCAGAGAGGGCTTTAGGGTGAGGAAGGCAATGCTGAATTACAGACCAGCAAAAGTGAACAACTGTCAAAGGGCCCCATGACCCTTTGGGGGCCCAGAGGCTTCAGATTTAGTACAGCAATTAGAGCAGAAAATAATTTGTTAATTATTGGAGTCATTTTTCAAGCAGAAATATCAAACATCTGATGGTTCCAAATGTGAGGACTTGCTGCTTTTCTTTGTTTTATATCATTTTAGAATTAATATATTTGCTTTTTTTGACTGTGTTTTGAACACATGGAAAATATTGCCTTGGACTCTTGTGATATGTAACTGTGACTTTTTTTAACATTATTTTCAGATGTTTCATAGTTATAAATAAATAAATAAATGTGTGCTTAAACAAAGTATCACAAACTACCAATAATTACTTCCTAATACATGCATCATTGACTGAGAATTAAAAAATGACAACAAGACTTTATGTCAATGAAATACAATTATTGTATTGCCTGTGTCAACATTGCTTCTAAATATTAATAAAAACCTAGAAATCTGCATTTCATGAAGAAAATGCATATGGCTGCTGCTGCTGCTGCAGACAGATTTCCATCAACATGTTTCATTTTTCACAAAACTCTGAAGCTTGCAGCAACTACAGCGATTAAAGCACTCTTACATGTCAGCTCCAAATTCTCGCAATATTCCGTGCTGACTGCATGACTTTATTGTGACAAAGAATGGGAGAAGCGGGGCATGAATTGGGGCCTACATCTCATTTTGGCACTGGGGCTCCATAGCAGATGAACCCAGCCCTAGAGAAGGAGTTTGACTTTATTGAAGTGTGTGAGGATGATAATAGGAAGAATAATTTGAGATGTTGCACTCTTTTGTGGTTTGCTCCTAATGAACAAATAAAACTGTGGATATGGATAACTGACTGTTGACATGAAACATGATTCTGTACCAGTTGTCCAAAGGCTGTTGGTCTGGACTGGTTTTCTGTGGTTTCTGCAGGCCTCTTGTAGATGACTAACTGGACTTTTTTTTACCATCTTGTTGGAAATGTTAATACCGCTAAACCAAACCTTTTTACCACATATTACTGTTTTAGCCCAAACCATGATCTTCCCTAACCAATTGATTGTTGTGCTTAAACCTAACGATGTTAACCCAAACCATGAGACAGGTTGATGCATCACCTACAAGCGAAAACCTTCCTCCATTTTGAAGCAATTTGAAATTGAATGCGTGATCCTGCACAATCAACCTTAATGGGCATGCGTAATCATTCCTACCAACAATAAAGGGAAGTAGGAATCCTTGCTAATTGCCACTTCCTTAAAATAAACATAGAGGAGCCAAATTTGTGTCTTAGCTTTCACAATTTTTGACATGAATGCTGTATGAGGAGCTGATAGGATGCACTTATTTCCAGTTTGGGACTATCTGTTGTGTAAAAAATGAAGTTATATGGACTTCTGCAATGTGCCAAATGAATGAACTCCCTAACCTCCGCAGCTGTTTGCCCGTGTGACGTCACGCTGTTGCAGGAGCGCACAGTGAGAGGAAGCGCACCCTCGGTTTGCGCCATATGTCTCTAAATGTCCTTCTTAGTCCTCGTCCTCACGCCAAACGCAAACAAGCAAACTCAAGTACAGTACAAAGAAATGCGCCCTGTCTCGCAACTCCACGTTAAACAGTGCCGTGTCCCTTTAAAAACGTCTGACAAAAAGCCCATATGATCCCCGAGCTCCAATCACCAATTCCTTCTGCAAAAGCAGCCTCTGCATTTTTGTCTGTCTGAATGCTACAGTAGCACAGGAGGGGGGGAGAGAGAAAAGATTGAGGATAAGGCAAAAAACTGGAGAAATGTGAGAAATCCAACGGTCATTTTCATGGCGAAGGGAAAACTGGTGCGAAAGGAGTTATTCTGGGACTCCTTTGAGCCTCGAAACGCTGGATCAAAATGGTAGGCTACAGAGGAGCGCTGCATTTTTGTTTATTTTTTTTTGTGTGTCCCTTCTTGATCTCTTGCAAATTTGAGCTACTCAGCAGGCCGATCAGATCAAACTTAACACACTTCTTTACCGTTGTGTGTTGTGTACCACCGGCTGTCATACGTGTGTTTTGTGCCTCGTATCCGCTGCGGTGAAGTTTGTAACTTGCCGACATGGCACAAGTTCGAAATTGAAGCTGCTGAAAGAATGCAATGGCTACAATAGCTACATTGATGCAGAGAAGGAGTTAAATTCTTTCATATCAGGGCGCTTCTGCAAAAAGAAAAGGGCTCTCAGGTCGTGACTGGTGTGTATGTGGACAAGGATGAGTGAAACTAAGGCAGCCAGGGCAGGACAAGTTTGACATTCATGCATAAATTAAGATCATCTCCTCTTGTGTAGTTTAATAGAGAAGTGCATGTCACTTGTTCATGTCTCAATAACTTTAGTATGATCCCTGAGAAAGAAGCTGCCTTGTAAAAATAAATGCAAATCTAATGTCAGGCTTTGATAGTCAAAGCACATCGCCTGCAGAAAACACTGAACAGTAATATTTTATTGGCTTATGTCTGTCTGCTGCATGAAGTCCGTGTTCCTTTCTTCACTTTTACTGACTAACTTACATTTTCAACCAGACTCCATGCAGTTTTTGCACCTTTTTTTATGAGAAGACATGAAGATGGTGCCTCTGCACAGAGCAGGCAAGGCAGAGTTGTGGGAATAGAGGTGAGTTAGGCAGACAGTCAGCTCTGTCTCCAGGGTCATTTTAGGATGCCTCATTAGGAAAGCATGTGGAGCTTGATGCAGTGGTGGAGTAATCCCAGCGCGCGTTCACATCTGGAGGCTTGGGTTAATATCTGGGTCAGGTCAGCGGGGTTAGCCCTGGTGCTCGCTGGGTGGTTTCCGGTGGGAGCGAAGAGGGAGAGAGAGACGTTTGGTTATTTCTGTATGTTTTTCTGTGTGTTTTGTTTGTTTTTGCATGCATGCATGAGAGTAAGCAGCTATAAACAAAAAGTGCAAAGTGTGCTTGGCAAATGCTGAGATAGTGGATATGTATTTGAATGTTGGTAAACACAAACATGCTGCAGATCATTTCTGCAATTACTGCAAAAGAGGATTAGTCTCTGCAAATGTTTGCAGTATATCCCACAAACTAGAATGAAATGAAAAGACTGTATTTGTTGTTCCTTTAATTTGCCGCCTGTGAACTCAACATAAAGGGACACTTGGCTTCATGTTCTGGGCCCTCTGATGCAGTTTAATTTCAGTCAGTATTTTCAGGTCCTGAGTAGCTCCTTCTCTATCCTCACAGTGCTGTGAGTTTTACGTAACTGCCTATTCAGGGCATTCCTGCCCACCCTTGACTTTGAGGCTTCACTGTCTCTGGGTGCCGAGCAAGGAACTGTCTTCAGTCCTTGTGACAAGTGCAGCCATTCCAGAGCTGGGCAGCAAACTCCAGAAGACGTCTTCGCCCCCTCAGTAGGATGCCGCTCTCCTTGGAAACTAAAACCATAGGTGCTGCTAATTTATGCCCCTGAGATTAAGAATTGTGGACAAGCAAGGTCAAACTCTCTGGGCTTATGTAAGGACTCTTTTGTTCTTGTTGGTTCAAATGGCGCAAGTTTGTTTGAAGTAGCCTCTAAGTTTTTACTCTTGGAATAAATTCACAATTTGTTTCTCTGCAGTGCCAGCCAGCAATGGTGTCTTTTCATCAGCGGAAAACAGTTACTGTAATTTAACCCCTGTGGCACTTTTTGCAAATGACTTTGAACTCTGTTATCAAGGAGGCCAAACATCTTGTTCTTTTTGTACAGCTTGATATGAGGATTTCTACCAGTCTTTCATTGTCAGGCATTTGAAGATATTAGAGGTTTTTTTTTCTTCTTTAAAGAGGACCGTCTAAAGTGTTCTTATAGCTTTTAGCTGAATTCAGGCCAGCGAGAGAGACTTAGGAGGAGCTTTAAAGCAGATGGGAATGAGTTTTCGTGCTGTTTTCAGAGAATTGCTAAGCAGGGAAAGTAGGCATCCTTGATCTGATAGTCATCACAAATATTTGTTTGACATTTACTCATACGCACAGATTAATGTTTTGGTTTTATACAGCCATCCATTTATCCGTTTTTAGCTCCCTATCTGTGTAAGAACGCTACATAACAAATATGCAGACATCAGTCTGAAAATCATACTCCTTATCCATCACAGTATCAAATAAGGACTTATTCACTTCAAGTTTTTTTATCTTTTAAAGGAATAGTGTAACATTTTAGAAATACGTTTATTCAATTTCTCACTTAAATTAGATTAGTGGTTCTCAACCTGGGGTCTGGGCACCCCCAGGGGACCTTAAGGGGATTCCAGGGGGTCCCCAGAAAAATGGGGAATATTTTAGTTTAACTTTTAGAATGTAGACCTAAAATGTATAATAATGAGTTTTCTGTTCATAGGTATCACACTCTTCACTGTTTATCTTCCAATCTACAAGAGTTATGGAATAACTAAATCTTATCAGTTTGGGATCCCTGAGTCTACATGTTATCAAATACGGGTCTGTGGCCTGATGTATATCAGTTTGGGGGTGTAAGTTGAGAGCCACTGAGTTAGATGAGGAAATGGATATCACTCTCATATCTGTCCATTAAATATAATTCTATAAAATATAAGGCCAGTTAGCACAAAGACTGGTGAAACAGGGGAAACAGCTAGCCTTACTCTGACCTAAAGTAACAAAATCCTGCTGCTAACACATCTAAAGCTGTCTAATTAACACATTATATATTATTTGTATAAAACGTACAAAAACCAAAGTGTAAAAACAACAATTCAGATGTTTTACAGGCAATTATGTGTCACATTATTTTTTGGCTCTAAGCAGTTGCTAAGCAATCAGCAAAGACTCCAAGAAGTTATTGCTCCCAGACAATTAGTAGGCCAGTAAATAACCATAAATGGCAGATTTTGTTATTCTTTGTAAAAACCTGGCTATCTGTTCCCCTGCTATCAGTGCTAGGCTAAGCTAACTGGCTGTTGCCATATATTTAAAAGACAAATACTAAAGTGGTATAAATCTTCTTATCCACCTCTTAACTACAAAGGGAATAAGTGAACTTCACAAAATGTCAAACTATTCCTTTAAAGCTCACAATTGTCATTTTCTCTGTTGTCCATTGATTGGTTGCGGCTATAGAAAGCCGATGCTCCTCCTCTACCTCTTCTTCCTATCTGTCCTCTCTGACCTTCTCATCAAACATATCAACTGCCTCCACCACACACACATACACACACACACCCACACGCACACACACACACACAAACGAAAGAGAGAGAGTATTGCCACACCAGAGAGATTCCTCTGATAAGGGGCTCTTTAGAGTCTTGTGTTAGCTTCTTCTCTCTTTGTGTCATGCTATGAAAGGGATAATGAAGATATCACAGTTTCAGCCCGTGTAATAGCCCTCGAGTATGTCTGCACCTGCTCGCTGTGAGACATCCAGATGATCTTTTGTCTCTAATAGATCCCTTCAAAGGTGCACCTTTCCGTCTTTGTTTCATATATGTGTCATTTGGCTCATGTGACTTAATTTTTGCTGGTGTTTGACTTTTACGAATCGAAATATCTGTTTGTGCAACCATCCACACTTTATGGTGCCACAGGTATTTGGCGTCACATGCCAGTGTTTGCTGATGAATGCATGCACAGCAGGCGCCCGCGTTGTGCACATGCGTGCACAGCGTTGGCATTGGGAACAGAGTGTTATGACTCCAGCAGAGCGGTGGTGTGTGAAGCGTTGTAACGTGTGTGTGTGAGGAGGAGATGCCAACACCACGGGCCCCTCTCTTGGCCAGGCTTCCTGACTCAGCACTTCCTCTCGCAGCTCATTGGCCCAGACACAAGCTTCCTGGCAGAGCTTCAGTGCGGAAGCTCTAACCTCATCGCTGCGCATCCCCCCCACCCCCCACCCGCCTCCAGGCAGCTCCTTTGATTATCCAACTGCTCGTCAGAGTCATCTCAGCTCCAGACGACCGCCAGTTGATGTCTTCTTTTAACATCTTTTCTGATTGAGAAGCACACACACACACACACATAGTCACACACACTGTCCCCATCTTTATCAGACTGATAAAACACACTGTCGTCCAGTTTGTTCAAAAGGACAAGCTGGTAAAGGACTTTGCAAATCATGCAACGGAGGCAATCCCGCTCACGCTGTCAAATTTTAATTTACTGTATGTCACCAAGATGCTGCTCATGCTGCGTTCTCATCCTTATTTTTGTTTGTGCATCCCAATTTCATGCTCGGGTAAACGCGTATCAGTTGTAGATTGGCTTGTCACCTGTGGTTGCATTAACATATAGATGGAAATGTATTTAAATCTAATGGTGAAAGCTGGTGTAGCTCCACTAGGGCAAGGCTGGGCAAGTCCAACCTGCTAGATTAGGACAGGGGAAAAGCCTCGTCTGTGCAGTGTGGAGGGGAGATTGGATGTCTGGGATTAGAGCAGCGCTAACACTGATAATATTGTCTTTATTAATTGCAGCCACCAGTGAACGCTGTGGTTAAGAAAGTTAAATGTTTTAATAGGCTGAAGGGAATAAAATAATTAGCTGGTGGAAAGAGAAAAATGAATAACCATCAGTATATTCATAATTTCCTGTTTTCTGTATCTGAAATTGTCCTACTGTACATTTTACCTGAAATCACATTTACTTTTTATGTATTGAGGCAGTTCAGATGTTCACACTCATATAGAGTTCATTTGACTTTTTGTCCTTTTAAGAATTGCATTAATCTGGAGGTTATTTTTCAGATCAATGAGGATGATTTAATCATGCACTTCCATAAGGCTGGGGCATTTGTGAAAAATAGATTAAAAAAACAATGACCAATATAGATAGAAGAGGTCAAGATATCCTGACTCAACGTAATATCCTTAGCAAATACGTTCATACAATTTTGTATTATTCAGTGCCAAAGCAAGAAGTAGTTTGTCTTTTATGTGCTGAACTGGAAAGTAAGGGTGTCATGGTTGAAGTGATGGGTGGAAGTGTAGGTTGTCTGACTTTCATGCAGGAGACCGGAGTTTGTCTTTTTATTCACTGTAATCTAAATCTCCCCATAACCTCATCCATGTGTTTTAGTTTCCTCAATCATAACTGCAATCTTTCCCTAACCTTAACCATACTGTAGTTGCCATGCACACACTGAATTTTCAGGTTTTGTAGAATTGTCCCATTTGATATATGGATCAAACCCCAGAAAGCACTGGATCCCACACTTTCTATAATTCATTTTTTTAGTGCCTTTCATCAGACAATCCCTGATTCATAAACACTCTTTCAAAGTCCATGTGCCCAGTTTGTAATGCAAATTTTCCACTATAAATTTGTAGTCCAAACCCAAAGCGAGAAGTCTCCAAATGACATCACTAATTATTTTTTCAGACTTCTCAAAACTCCTGTAGAGACACATTAGATATTATACAGCTGTTTTCATAGGCTGAGTAGTACTTCTCATCTTTATGTGTAAAACTACTGCAGTGCCTCTATAGTTGATACATCGTTTAGTCCTGAGGTTTTCAAAGTGGGAGGCGGGCTTCTCCAGGGGGGCTCCAAACAGTTTCAGTGGATGCTCATTGAATGGAAGTGAAAAAACTCCATTGTGGAAAAGTCGTTTTTACATTAGTTATCAAAAGGAGATCATGTAGAGTAACCTAAAGAGATAGTTCAGAGATGCAGTAGTTCTGTGGAATTTTACTGTTTTTCCTCCTTTTGCTACTTTTGCAGAGTCAGAAACTAATAAATGCCTGAGGACAGACTTTTTATGTATTTGGTGAAGTCTGGAGTCATGTCAAACAGCAATATCAGGCTATCTTGGATCAGTTGTTGAGTGTCTATGTGATCAAATAACATAATCATGATCCCATAGGCATCCAGGAATTGAACAAAACTAAGCAAGTAAATTAGGGGGGCACCTTTTTCCAGGCGCTGTCTAAAGGGAGGCCCATAGCCTCAGACATCAAAAACCCATGGTTTAGTCAATACGTGTCAGAAAATGGTGAAAAATGTCCATCACAGTTTCCCCAAGCCAAGGGTGTCGACCTTAAATGTCTAGTTTTGTCCATCAAAATTAAAGCTCATAGTACAATTCTCCTCCAGTTCACCATGCTTTATTCATCAAAGGTTTCCCTCTAGCTCGCCTTCACCAGGATGGTGCCTGAGGCAGCTTCTGTTTCCCTTATATACATTACATATCACTAATTAATCATGTGATCAACAAATCACCATGTATTGGTATATATATATGTATATATATGTATATGTATATATATATATATATATATATATATATATATATTATTTTAAATTGGTACGTCGTAGTATTCTTTAACCTCCTATTTAAATGAATTATTTTAAATTGGTACGTCGTAGTATTCTTTAACCTCCTATTTAAATGAATGTATATATATATATAATGAATATATATAATGTCAATGGCCATTCAACCAGAACATCTTGTTCAGTTCAGGTAATCAAATTCTGTATTCAAACTAGTATTTTCTGGGTACAGTGTATTTACATAATTTCCATGTGTTTGCATTTATGAATAATCCCATTAAATTACAAAGTTCATCGGTACATTTGAAGTCAATTCTTTCATCTATGCACAGAATTGCCAGTTGTTTCCACAAAAAAAAAAAAATGTTTTTGCTTTTGAAAACAAATATGACCTACTAGACTTGGTTGTTACAGTTACAGTTATTATATATATACATTTTGTCCAAACAAACAAACAGTCCAAAACCCAAATATATTTAAGTTATAATGATATAAAACTAATATGTTAGAGACTTGAACCACAGAATATTTGGGATTTTTTAAATTTAAAAACTATTTAACCAATTAGGTAACGTGTGAGCAGTGTGTAAATATTTGATTAATATAACACATTATAATATAGATATAAGCAGATTTGAGGACATTTTAAGAGCGTATTCATGTGAAGTGTTTGTCAGCAACATCTTTGTAAAGACATTTTCTATCTACTATTATACTTTACTTTATTCATCATCTGTTTATACACCAGACCTCACTTATGGAGTTATACTGTAGATGCTGAACATGGGGACTACTTTACTTTTAGAGTAAAGTGGTACCCACAGTTTTCCTTCAACATTACAACTGTTGCACTTTAAATGTTGAACTTAACCAATATTAAATAGGTGTGGTTGCTATTTAACAGATTAGGTAAGTGTTTAGTCTTAAATTCAGATTTCCTGCAGTCTGTCATAATACAGCTTTTCACTGATTTATGATGCTTGAGCCTCCACCAAACTGCATCACATGCACCACTGGTCTATGGGATTATGTAATCCCAAAGCCTAATATCACAAGGTGTAACTATCAGCCTTAACACCATTATTATCCGATAAACAGTGCCATCCCAGCAACTATTTAACTCAATTTTAATGTGGCAGAGCATGTGACCGCGCCGTGTGTGACCTCAGCCGCCTGTCATTATGGCTCCCCCTTTTAGTCTTTGAACATTGATTTTTATTGCATTTTTTTATCATAGTGCTGTAATGATCCCTGCAGGGCTTGTTAAAAGCAGGACCGTGTCACTTGTGCTATTAGCAATCTGGCTGATCTGTGCATTTGCAACATGTTTGATAACAGGAGTCCAGTAACATTCATTCCTCTTTTCATATCTTTGCATCAGCAGTGTCATCACGTACACCGAAATGTCTTTATTTCCTGTTTACTGATGCAGGCACAAATGCGTGATTATAATGCAGGTATGCCTGCGCAGGCATGTGTGTGGATGTGCTACTGTATATGCTTTTTCTACCTCAAGGTCAGTGCCGGGTCTCCGTGCTGATTGGATTTAGAGGAGAGGAGAGGGAGTGCAGGCTGCAGCCAGAGGAGAAATCTTCCACCAGACACAAAGACTGAAAGCAGGGAGAAAATTTGGCAGACTGCTTTCCGACCATGCCAGTCTTGCGCAGCCGGTAGCCTAGACCACAAAACACCCCGAGGATTAAGCCGTGCCACGAATCTCACCCAAAGAATCAGAATTCACTTCTCTGGCTTGACTAAACCTGTCTGTTGTTTGGCGTCAGCAGCAGGGAAGGTCTGCTGAGCACACAAAGGACACAGCGTCAGTCATTACCCTGATGACTTTTTAATGGCGGTCTGATTGGACTACGCCAGAAATGACATGCCCTTGTCCTGATCCGTTTGCTTCTGTGCTTTTGTGCATGAGCTGATCCCTCTCCCGACCATGTAAAAGCACTCTGATGTTACTGCGAGGCCAAACTCACTGCTTGTAACTGGGTGATCTCGTTGTAGAGATTTTGTATTCAGGCCTGTCATGCTCTGCTCTCATCTGCACTGATGATGACTCAGGGATATATATGTGTGTATGTGTGTGTGTGGGGTTGAGTGTGAGGGCGGGTGCTGCTGTCCTACTATCTCCATGCCAGTGAGTGAGATGAGGCCTGACATGGTGCCCACTCTCCTTCCTCGGGGTGTCAGTCACGCCATGCCCTGCGCCAGGCCCCTCAGCAGGAGGCCTCGCTGTGAAGAGGGCTGCTGAGTGTGCTCTTTACTGGAGCTTGTGTGCTCCGTGGGTGGAAGTGGCAGAACCCTCCCGACCCCCCCCCCCCCCCCCCCCCCCCCCCCCCCCCCCCCCCCCCCCCCCCCCCCCCCCCCCCCCCCCCAGCTGGGCCAGGGCATGAGTTCATGGGATTGCTGTCATGTCTGTGGATGGTTTGGTGCTCTCTTTTTGCTCCATGATGGTCTTTTCTAAGTGCAGAGACATCTCTTGGCGTATTGACATCCTTACATTCAGCTAACAAGTTACCCCTTTTAAAAAAATGTTTAACAAGCACATTGTGGCCTAAAAGAATGAGTTTTAGAAATGGAAAAAAGTCTGTTTGTGTTGAAGAACCACTCTTAAATACATTGGAGAGAGGTGTATAAGATGTAGAGCTGTAGAGTAATTCAGTGGGGTTGTTAATGTTCTTACAATGTCTGAATTCGGGTTAAAACAGATTTTCATCACAGATCAATACACTGATTACTTCTTGATTCATGAATTGATTGTTTGCAGTAGAAAATACCGTACCACAATTTTCCAAAGCTCAAGGTTTTTTCTTCAATTTAAGTTTTCGGTTTGAGCAAAACTCCCAAAACCCAAAGATGTTTAGGTCACTGTAATGGAAGACAAGGAAAGATGAGCAGAAACTCACATTTAAGAAGCCGGAGCCAGCCAGTTTTGATCTTTTTTACTTGAGAAAATGCCTTAATTGATCAATCCGTTATTAAATGAGATGATTAAATTAGATCAAGACTTATATGTTGAGAAAGTAAGCAGCAGAAAAAAAGAAAATTATTATTACTTGCAGCACTAGAATGAAATGAAACCTCTACTGTTTACATCACTATAAACTGAATCACAAAAAAACTGATCACACTTCAGTGTTTTCAACATTTGACAGATGGCTCATGGTTATTGATAGACATTTTATAGATAAGACTGTATCATCGCAAGATTGTACTGAAAGTCAAAGCCCATATACAGTATAAGTGTGCCACCAGAATAATAATAGACTTTTGCTCTGCTTAATTATAGTCAATTAATATATTGCTCAATTAAAAAGGCTATTATAATTGGATTAATTAAATTTGCATTTAAACGACAGATAAAACACAATAAAACAAGCATTCAATTTACTACTTAGTAATTTTATTTCTTTAAATGAAGAATTGATAAGTAATATTAAAAACTGAGTCACAAAAGGCATTTCAAAAAGGCATTTGTAATCAAAGTGATTATATGTCTGCCTCTCATATTCTTTCTCACCAAACATTTATTTTTCCAACATACACATTCTCCCTTTCACTCTAATTTCTTTTTAAATTTTCTTTTTCTTTTAATTTCTTTTTCTAATTTTCTGTCCTAAATTTAGAGATGTGTCGCAGGTTGCCACAGAAAAACTAGATAAGCTCTGATTGGCCAAACTCTGGCCAACACACAGCAGCTGGCCAATTGCAGCTCCAGCTGTTGCTTACAGAAATGCACAACAATATGTAGTGATATTCATTTTGTTTATGTTGCCCAGCTTCAGTGAGACATAACAGTTTAAGATGTATAAGAAAGCGATGCAAGAGGACACTGAGTTCAATCGGAGCAGTCTGTATGCAGACGGGGAGAAAGCTTTAACCCCCCGCAGTGTTTTCCCCCATGGGACTCCCTCCTGCCTGAATACAACCTGCCCTCCTTCGCACTATTGATGTGTCCATGACTCTGTGCTGTGCTCTGACATTGGCCCCTGCTAATGGCTCAGTCTGTTCACCGGTCAGCAAGCAAACAACACTGTCAAGGTAGACGATCTTTAGTACCCTGCTCATAAATCTGCCGTGCTACAAGGTGTGTGTGCACAAAATAGTAACAGAATAATGTTTCAAGGGAAAAAAACCATCTGTGCGGCTTTATTCTAACACAAGAGCGAACGAGGAAAAGGCTGAACATTTAAGACATTGTTCAGTTTTACACAAGCTACTGTCTAAGATTTATGTGCGTTGCCCTTACAGGAGGCCTCAGAGTCATTTTTAAAGCGCCCACTACGTTACAGTGAACAGACAGAGGCACTTTTAAAATGGCAGCTCTGTTGAGGTCGCTGCACACTCACGGCCTGTAGCTGAGCTGCACAGTGACGGAGATGCAGACTTTACAGAGTAGTAAATCTACATGCAGTGTCCAGTGCAAAGGTATGGGAGAGAAAGGGCATTCTCACCAGTGAAAGTCAAATTAAAAAGAGGGATTTCACTCTTGCTAAATTCTCAGACTCGGCTCTGGCTTGGGTCCATGAGTCGGGCCGCTGCCAAGTGCATACCACCAGCCCCAGCATGGCTGAACTGGGTGAGGATCTACCAACCACTCCATAAAAATCTACTTCTTTATTACAAGCTTTGATTTGCTTTGGATTTTAATCAAATTATTGCCATCAAATTTTTATTCCTTCAAATTTGGGCAAATTTGATGCCTGTTACATTGAATGACAAGTTTTTTCCTTTAATGCAGCACCCCATTAGACTACTTGAACAGTTGATATCCGGATTTGGTTTTGTATGAACTGTCGAGTTTGAAATTTTGACATATAATTACAGAGCCTCTGTCAGGCCAATTAGTGTTATGTTTGAATGGAAAAGACAGTGAAACAAGACTCTACAGCCATGCCAGCAGCTCTGGGAGACTGAACTTTAAAGGCACAGCGGGGCTTGAGTTAAATGCTAACATCAGCGTGCTAACATGCTCACAGTGACATTGCTAAAGGACAGGTTTACGATTTTCAAAGTCCATCATAAAATGATAGTCAAGTGCCTAGATTAATATCGAGATAGGTTTGTTGCAATCATTCCTCCTGTACATAAGACCATTGAAAGATTCCTTTCTAATGTGCTTACAATATAAGTGGTGATGGCTAAAATTTACAGCTAGTATGAAGCTTCAACCATCCAAATTAGTCAAATCAAGTAGATATCTTTCAAAATTACAGTCTTTTCAGTGCCAAATTCCTTCTTTTTGTTACAATCCTTCCATTTAAATAAATTTTTGCACAAAACGAGGACTTTGGACTTTGGACATGTCAGTAGTTGTGACATTGGCATCTTACTGTTATTCTAAGCCAGGCTTGAAAAACTTTTGAACCTATCTTTTATTATACGAACATTAAGCAAGTTTAAGGTTAAATGTTTACCATGTTGACTGTGCTAGGATGCTAACATTTGCTAATTACTACTAAATACCAAGTACAGGGGAGGTTGATGTCATTAGTTATGCAGATATTTAAGTACTGGACACATTTAAATTGCTCTACAGTACACAACATTGTTACATTGTTATTTGACTGAAGCACATAACCTTGAGAGGAGCCTTGTGAAACAGGCTCTCTGAGGCCTCTACAACGCAAGAGGATCCCCTCACTTTGTTGTGTTTGGCAGATGATGAAATGATCTGCCTGGAAAGGGTGTACAACAGCTCTTTGATTGAAGCCTGTTTAAATGACACCTCTTGTTGGGTGCGTCAGTAATCCCCCCCGGTGCGTGTTTGTCACAGGTCAGGCCAGATATGAATAATGTATTGGGAGACATCTAACTGAGAGGCTGGTTAAAGGTGGCGCTCCCTCTAATGACAGCAAACAAACTCTCTCCCTGACATTTCCACGGAGAGGGGGCCGAGGGGGGCGGAGAGAAAAGGGCTGTGGGAGATAATGACAGACAGAGATCGAGGGAGTTAGATGCAGTCTTTCAATCCAATGTACTAAGTCAATTTGTTTTTGGCTACAGTATGTGATGAAATTTGACAAGATGACAGTTGCATGACTGTTTTCTATCGGATTAAATTGTTTAAGGCATCAGTCTGAATAAAAAAGTGTAATCCCTCCCTGATAGAAATCTTGTCATTCAGCAGTGCACACTTGAACTTTTAAAGCATCTGCATTTGAATGTGTTGTTTTCATACTACAGTATGTTCAGTGTATTGTTAAAAATCACAGCATTATGGAATTCTATTTGCGCCTCATTTCTGAGCTTGCAATTGAACATTATGAGAATTTAAAACAATTTTGCAGGAACATCATTTATATTTTGCAGCAGAAATATCACACGAAGAATAATTTAAGGAAACAATGTGTCTGTGTGTATTGATTTTGTATTGTTTGCTTATTTGCTCTCTCTTTTCCTCTCTTCCCAACTTGACAGTGTGTTAAAATAAACAATACAGAGTTGAAGTAGGTTAATTCTGATTTGCTTGCTTTTGTCAAGTATAGTTTATACTATTAGGGTTACATACTGTCTAGTTTTATTAACATTCATTGAAAAAGGTAGTTATATTGTATTATCTTTATTAGCTTAGAACTATCTAGCTTCTGTTGCTTAAGCTAACCAAGCTTAAGTTAATTGCTTACTTGATAATTCCCAGGTACACAACCTGCAATGCATTATAAATTATATTATTATTATATGTAATTATTTTGGAAGAAACACATTTTTGTGTACAGATTAAACAGCAAAGATATGTGTTAATTAGTGAATTTACAGGTTACGTGTGGACTGAGCCAAGCTCAAGTTTCCAGTCTTTATGCTAATGCTAAACTAAGCTAACTGCTAGCATACTAACCTTACATCTGTGATTTTATGTGATTGGCAAAAAAGCTATTGCTTTAATATTGTTCAAAAAACTGAACTCGTCATATTTGGCAACCATCATGCTATTCTCCCAGTGTGACCCTAATTTCCTAGTAGCTAATCATCCAAGTGTTGACCGGATTAGAGAAAAAACAGCCTATTATTGTTTGTTTGATAATAATTTCTCTACAACATGTGCAATCAAATGTTTCTGTGCTCAAAGTGATCCAGAATTGAGGCACAATGGGCATCCACTCAAGCCACTTAATTTTTCTACTCCTGTCTCTCTGTACTTTTGACAAATCGTTTAAGAAAAATAATGGCACAGATATAATGCCAGACAGCATGAATATGTGTGCCCACAATGGTGGAATCACTGGGGCATTGATTTGGGGGTCCTGTGTTCCCAATATAATCCCAATTAGTTAACATCTTCTGACCTTCTAGTGATGGACTTGATATTACAGTCATGAAGAAGAAGGGATAAAGGGATGGTGGTGATCACTCAATTTGATACATGACACATTAAACCTTTTCGAATTACTGTTTTGACTGTAAGCTATTGAGGTTTTGTATTTGTTGATGCACTGTCCTATTTGAATCCCAGAAGAAGAAGACGATCGTTATCTCTAAAGGAGCATAACCTCCAGTCTGCCAGTCTTCCAGATCATATTTGATCTGATCCGATCTGATCTGATTTGATCGCTCCAGTGTTTTGCCCTTGGGCGATGTTTGTAGCTTCGCACAGTTAGAGATAACCCGATATTTACTCATCTCTGGCTCGGAGTCCAATTTTGCAGCTCAAAACTATGAATAAATCTAACACTCCCTAATTGAATTCTTCAAACAGGCCAGATTTTCAAGGTTAGGTCCAAATGCAAATCCATTTTCCAGCTTGAACATTGAAAAGTCATTTTCATTGATCTTAAAGAGAAAATATAGGCAGCATAAAAAGGCAGTAAGTTGCCTCCTGTTTCATTAAAGGGAAAATGAATTGTAGTGTGATACATACTCATTGTACAACATTGATGCTATAGTTCATTTTCCTAAGATAAATGAATTATTAATTTTCTATGTTGTACGTGCCCCATTGTTGGTCTTGCACATGCAACTGGAAACATTGAAAAATAGGAGATGTAGAGATGTAATTATGCAACATGTTGACCAAAAAGTATCAATAGTCATCCTATTCTGCCACTAAAGAGATGCCTTGAATGATAAATTCCAGTAATTGTTTGCAGGGTTAGTTAGTATTTATTTGGCATGGTTTCCCTAATTATTTCTCCGGACGTGTTTTGTCTTCTGCATAATTCGCGATTCCTCAGGGACAGTGTAGTGAGTGGGTGTGCTGAGAGAGCCGGCTAATGGGGGGAGATGGCGCTGAATACCAATGCACAGACCAGTCAGTCCTTGCAGAGACCAGACAGTGTGTGTGTGTGTGTGTGTGTGTGTGTGTGTGTGTGTGTGTGTGTGTGTGTGTGTGTGTGTGTGTGTGTGTGTGTGTGTGTGTGTGTGTGTGTGTGTGTGTGTGTGTGTGTGTGTGTGTGTGTGTGTGTGTGTGTGTGTGTGTGTGTGTGTGTGTGTGTGTGTGTGTGTGTGTGTGTGTATTTGTAAGTTGTGTGTGTTTTTTGTGCATCATTGCACATCACATATGCGTGTGTATACTTGTGTGTGTTTGCTCTGTTTGCTGCTCTGTCCCCACTCACATCCCGTCTGGATCGAAACCCTGCCCTTCCTGTGCTAAAATAAACCCACCTTGGGAAGTTGAGGACCTTGCACAGAGCGTTGAGTGTTATACCTTTTGATTTTTCTCTGACTTGTATCGTGCAGCAAGTGTAGAGCCTGTGACTTTGTGCAGACTGCAAATTGTAAAGCTCACAACATGATAACTTCAGCAGGATATATTTATATTGAATTTAGTTCAATATTGTTTATGGTTTTACTTTAATATTACATGTGAGTGTCACAGAAAAATAACAATGTAATGTGATTAAAATCAGTCATACATTCTTGACCTTCACAATAGTCCACTCAAAGTCCACTTATTAGCTTTTTTCCAGAGCTCCATCCACTTATGAAGACCATAAATGTGGTAGAAAGCCCTGATAATACATACATTTCTGGATGGTTTTAAATTTGCAAATTTAATGAAATGATCAAAACTCAAGATTAGTTTAGTTTTAAGTTTAGTTTTAGAAAACAATCTCGCCAAAAAGTCCATTTAGTAGCCGTTTTGCAAATTTCAATCACATCACATGATTTTTGTCAGCAAGTGAAGTTTGCCTAGTTGTCATGTTTAACTTGTTTATGTTGTGAGAAAAGCTACTAAGTGGAGCTTTTGAGAGTATTTTCTCAGTTGCTGTTTCCAGAGTTGAGGAAGTGAGGTTTTAACCACAGAGATAGCATATTTAGTTTCTTGAGAGCGTAGCAGTGGTGAGATATGATCACCTTCTAATCCTAAATTTCCAATGCTTAGCTGTAAATAATAATAATAAAAGCCTTTCAGTCTTAATCTTTACTTCTCTCTTTCTTCTGTATTGTCTCCAGCTCATAGTGGAGAAGACCACAGACTTTCCCTCTGCTGAGTTCTCTCTGGTGGAGGATGTGGCTCTGCACTTCACCTGTTTGATGGACAGGCTGAATGAGCAGCGCCTCTTCCAGCCTGACCTGTGTGACGTCGACATCGTTCTGGTGCGTCAGCACAGCACCTTCCCCGCTCACAAGGGCGTGCTGGCGGCCTACAGCCCATTCTTCCACTCCCTTTTCGCCCAAAGCAAACAGCTGCGACGGGTGGACCTGTCGCTGGATGCCCTAACGTCACAGGGCCTGCAGCAAATCCTCAACTTCATCTACACCTCCAAACTGCTGGTGAGCAGCCGCACTGTTCGTGACGTGCTGAACGCTGCTACACTGCTTCAGATGAGCGACATCGCAGCTTCCTGTCGTGACCTCATCAGCAGCCACTCGCTGAGAACCACCTGCTTAGATATGGCCAATCAGGAAGGGCTCAGCAGCAGTGACCCAGCTACTGTGGCGATGCCCCCCAGTCAGCTGTACCGGGAGATCAAACAGGAGTCAGAGCTGGGCAGGGTGTACACACGGGAGGGCAGCAGCCCGTTTTCTGTTAAAGTGGAGGAGGCGGGCAAAGGGGCTTCCCAACCGAAGCAATACTACCCGAACAATGAGGGGTCCGTGGGTGGGGCTGGCACAGGTGTGGTCGCTTTGTGCAAAGTTGAGGGCAATGGGGAGGAGTCAAAGACCACAGAGGGCCACACCTCCTTCAACAGAGATCAGATCATTGTTGAAGTCAACCTCAACAACCAGACTCTCAATGTGTCAAAAGGGTCAGAGGGCAAATCAGCAATCGCTGCAGAGACAGCCACTATGTTCAGTCATTGCTGTGACAACAAGATAGATTCAGAGGATGATGATGAGAATGAGGCAGAGAATGATGATGCAGTTGGAGACGAGGATGATGATGACCTAAAGAGGGCCGACATACTGGGGCAGAGCAGCGAAGAGGAAGATGAGGAGGAGGATGAGGAAGAGGAGGAGAACACCCTCAACATTCCAGGTTTCGAGCAGCCAGCAATGATGGATCGACCTCGTCGGGGCACCAGAGCCTTGACCATGGCAGGTACAACTGCTTCCATGCGGCAGACGCTCACAGAGGCCACGCTGGCCAACCAGCGGCCAGGTGGGAAGAGGACGCTGGACGCAGAGGGCCTTGGCCAGAAAGTGAGGCTGGAGGAAAAGCAACATTTCCCATGCAAGAAATGCCCTCGCGTCTTTAACAATCGCTGGTACCTGGAAAAACACATGAACGTCACTCACAACCGCATGCAGATCTGCAATAACTGTGGGAAACGCTTCCTGCTGGAGAGCGAGCTGCTGCTGCACCAACAGACCGACTGTGAGAAGAGCATCCAGGTATGATTCAGCCATGATGATAATGATGATGTCACTGTCACTTTTACAGTTTAACAATTATAATCTAAGTGACTAAAATCTGTCTAAACAGTGTCATACTGTCTTAATCATAATAAGAGAAGTGAGATATTGCTTTTGGGACTTTTTTGCCCTGGGTTTGCCTCTCAGGATACACACAGGCTGTCCTAAACCTCTGATTGATGGGGCTTTGCAGTAAGTTCTGATCCAGCACCAAATAATACGAGAGCAACAATTACCAATGTTGATACCAAAACCAATACTTTTTATTGACTGTTATAGGAAAGAGACACATGTCATGATTGTTTTACTGTTCCCTGTTATTACAGAATCAGATGCATGTTTAAATTCAGGAACTTAATGGTTTTTAATGGTTAATAACAACCATGGTAAAATTAAAAATTTTTTTAGCATGTCAGTTCTCTGAACTTACAAGGCAATTGTGATGCGTATGCACATAATAGCAGCAGAAAAGCACTTTGCTTAGAAGTGACCAGAATGTGATCTAGTGTGAGATGGATCCAATTCAGTAGTATTGACACATATGGTATCAATCTGCTCAGCCCGTCTTGACAGGAAGCTCTGCAGACATTACTCAGGGCTAAAATAATTACCATACACACACCCTTCAAGTTATAAATCACTGAATTTCTGTTTTTCTTGACAGGATTGGTCAGAATTTTTTTTTCAAATCTATCATTTGAACATTGAAATAGATCTCTCTTGTTCTAATTATATAAAACTAATAATACACAGAATTTCTAAATGTTTTGCCATTATAGTGGAAGGAACAATTACTATTTTCATCATAATATCTATAATATAATGATAATAATATCTATCTATTAAATACCTATAAATAATCCTCATTACAATACATCACTGTCACTTCTGACACCAAACCTATGCACTTGTTTAAAGCAGTTACTGCTTTGAATGCTTGTAATACATAACTAATCAGTATATTATATATATATATATATTACTAATAAGTGCATGCATGTTACAATTGTATAATTATGATAAAATTGATCAGAGTCAGTTACTCAGTCAGCCGGCAGTCAGTAATAATAAATTCTGATATCCCTCAGTGCCTCTACCATTTCCTCTCTGCAGTGAGCAGCTGGACTCCTGCTGTAGTTTTGAAGATCATTTTCTGCTTTAATCTGCTGACTCTAATTGCTTTTTTTGCTACAGTGCATGCTCAAGTGTCTGTGTAAGCATACACACCTGGATATGTGCATGTGTTTGTAAAGACTGTTGATGGTAATGACTTTCTTAAAATCTCAGTAGTTGCTATATTTTTCCCCTTCGCTCTGTTTTTATTCTCTAAGTGTGTAACATGTGGCAAGGCCTTCAAGAAGCTGTGGTCGTTACACGAGCATAACAAGATCGTCCACGGCTATGCAGAGAAGAAGTTCTCCTGCGAGATCTGTGAGAAGAAGTTCTACACCATGGCTCATGTCAGGAAGCACATGGTCGGTGAGTGCCATTAAAATCAGCGATCCTGGTTAGTCACTTTGTTCCCATGTGTTACTTTAGGCTTCCTTTTCTACATCCCACACCCGATTGTCGTGCAGGATTTGTTTTGGGTGTTGCTTTCCTTTTCCACTTTTTAGGGAGATAAGCATCTTATTTCCCAGGCGGGTTCACCTCACTCTCTGTGTATATCCGCATTTCAACAGCTAAAGCAATGCTTGTATAAAGTGCAGTAAATCATTGAGTCACAGTGACCCTTTTTACTGCAGCACTGACTATAAGAGTTTGAGGTGTGAACATTAGAGAAAATATCTGATGAAACACATCAGCTATCCTCAATATTGAACAGCATTAACTAATCTTATACTGTTTGTTTGTGCGTGTAGCTCATACGAAGGACATGCCATTCACCTGTGAGACGTGCGGGAAGTCGTTCAAGCGCAGCATGTCCCTGAAGGTTCACTCTCTGCAGCACTCTGGAGAGAAACCCTTCAAGTGTGAGGTTTGAGCTCCTTTTTATATGCAGCTGATGCTGCTACTGCTGCTTCTCTCCACTTCACCTATATTAACAGTTTAATTCCAAAAATGAGATATCTCCAATTTTACTACCTGTCAATGTTTAAATGAATAAAGTCTGGAATATTATGTAAATGATAGTTCAATTATGAATCTCTTTAAGACCTTAACTTGTAAGATACTCATGTTTAGTGTCAAGGAATGATTATTAATATCGTTAACATATTGTTGAATTGTATTCATTATTAGTGTTTCTTTTCTGGAATCTTTCTCCCTTCACACCCCACCCTTGTATGAATAATCCCCAGCTGAGAGCTTCCCGTCTGCACAACCAGCAGCAGTATCCACCTGGCTACTGACTGTAGCTTCATATTTAGCATAAAAACTTATGTGGTATCAATCTTCCTGTCTAACTCTCACCAAGAAAGCAAATAAGTATGTTTACCTATATGTTAAACTATTCCTTTAAAGCAAAGACTTTTAAAATTCTTTGCATTGTCAATCCATGTTAAGTTTTGAAACACCACAACCCAGATTTTCTGGTTTTCTGGTAGGTTTTCCTGTTTATAAAATTGGGGTCATTCTCATATTTGAAGCTGCATAACTTAACATGTGTAAAACTAATAATACGGCTCGTAATTCATAGCAAATACAAAAAATAAATAGTCATGATCTGGAAATGCATTCTATTTTATGACTGACATCTGTCACAATGTGTTTTACAGAAGCACGGTTTCTCACAGCTTAGATTTGAATTAAATTTGTCACAAGAAAGACTCCCGTTTTGAATATCATCTGTTTTTTTTGGGGGGGGTTTGCATATCAATTTCAATTCAGCATACATTTTTCTCCATAATGATTGGAATAAGACCTATTCAAACAGTTATCAATACACGTGTAAAAATGTTCACCGTGTGTCATTTCAGAACTGTAGCGAGCGCTTCCAGTATAAATACCAGCTGCGTTCCCACATGAGCATCCACATCGGACACAAGCAGTTCATGTGCCAGTGGTGTGGAAAGGACTTCAATATGAAACAGTACTTCGATGAACACATGAAAACACACACTGGTGAGTCACTTTTTGCAGATCCAGATGATTTTCAAATCAAAGGTTACTAACATACTGTAGCAGTATATAGCAGTTGTAGTATTATAACTTCTATTATATAAGGTAGGGGTAGTGTAAGAAATACATTAAATTAGTTTATTATAATAAATGACAAATATCTGACAACACTGAATGTGATTCATTATGTCTTCTAGAAGAATTTGCATTTATTGTGCTTGTGGGATGGATGAAACATTTCCACACAAAAACCCTTGCTGACCAATAAGTTGCTTTCCTATAAAAGTAGTCGGTTGATCAGCAAGGTGTGTTTTTTCAGCTCTTTGTGTCCCTCTGTCTACAGGAGAGAAGCCGTACATCTGTGAGATTTGTGGGAAAAGCTTCACGAGTCGGCCCAACATGAAGCGCCACCGCCGCACACACACCGGGGAGAAGCCCTACCCCTGCGAGGTGTGCGGCCAGCGCTTCCGCTTCTCCAACATGCTCAAGGCCCACAGGGAGAAATGCTTCCGCGTCAGCAACCCCATGGTTACCGACGGCAACGACCCCCTCGGCCTCGATCAGCCTCTGGCTTCGCCCACCGTGGACTCTTCTGGTCAGGTCCAGCTGGGGACGACACTCCCCGCCCCACCCGTGACCACACCCGCTGCTGCCTCTAGCCCCCACCCTCTCCATGGCACCCAGCTGTCTCTCCCCCTGCTGCACTCCATGGGGGGGCTGCCTCCCACCCCACATTTACCCCCTCCTCCTCCCCTGTTCTCTGCCGGTAGGATGAACTCCAACAACTAACAAATCTCTGTAGCATCGAAAGCACTTTGTTACTTTTGTTTTATTATTTTTCTTTGAGCTTTTGAGAGGACTCCTGCAGAGGGAGAGCGATGTACCTCAGTGACATTTACATTGAGGGAGGAAAAAACTGAATGACGGCTACATGAAGGCCTCATTTAAGAAAATAAAAATAAAACACACATACACCTGCAGTACCACAATAAGAAATAGTTATTTTTTACTCTGTCGAATACAATAGATAACCTCAGAGTCCAGTTGGACGTGTCTTCACCATACTTCCCCTCATGAATTTCATAACCCTGTTCCGGTTTCAGTTGGGATTTTTCCGACACCAAGCGCATCTCTCCAGAACCTTGCACAATGCATTGATTGTAGCATCTTTTACAAAAGTGGGAGGAAGAGTTTCCTCAATCTTCACTCATACAGGGGTCATCAGTCAAGTGAGAACCACACGAAGATGAAAGAAATGTTTTATTTTCATTCTCTGCCAAGATGTAGCAAGTGGTTCTGGTCTGACCCAGCAATAACCAAATGCTGATTTGTCTTTGAGCATATACATGTATATGGCATTGCCAATAACCAAATCCTGTTAGCTCACCTGCTATAGTTAGGTAATGTTATAAAGCATTTATAATCAATCCTGCACCTTACATTTAACTCTAGTGATATTTAAAATGTACTCCTAACTGTCTCCATTTTTATAATCGTGATCGTGTGTAATTTGTGGCACGTTACGTCATTCGTGAGGACTTAAGAGAAGTTGCGACACGTTAAGAGTCGGCCGTGCAATGCTGTGTGTGTGTGTGTGTGTGTGTGTGTGTGTGTGTGTGTGTGTGTGTGTGTGTGTGTGTGTGTGTGTGTGTGTGTGTGTGTGTGTGTGTGTGTGTGTGTGTGTGTGTGTGTGTGTGTGTGTGTGTGTGTGTGTGTGTGTGTGTGTGTGTGTGTGTGTGTGTGTGTGTGTGTGTGTGTGTGTGTGTGTGTGTGTGTGTGTGTGTTAGAGAGAGATGTGAGGTAGAGATGAGTAAAGGTGCTGTCAGAGGTGAAATGTACACTCAGCCAACCAACGCTTGAGCTTCCTTAAGTCAGGAGATGGAATAATTTGTTGACTCTCATCTTTTGCTTACATTAAGCAGGTGCACCTCTCTCCTGTAGATCTGGCTTTGAGACGATATGGCACTTTTCTGTGACTTGTTAGCAAAACCATATGTACTCAAACCTACAGTATATTTATAGGTTTAAATCTAATGTTAATGTTACAGCTCATTCCCAATTTAACCCAATCTGTGTCATTTGTGCAGAATACCAAGAGTGTAGGACTAGAAAAATTCACAACAACCCGCTTATGTAGCTGAATTAAGTGTGCACATTTCATCTTGATGTGACAGTATAAAAGGATAAACACTTTATTATATACCAATGCCTAAAACTCTAAAAGAGCACTGACAGTGAGTTCATCACTTAAAAGGCTCCTTTCAATTACATTACTATTATAAGATGGTGAACAGTGAGTAGAGGCTGAATAAAGTTAAAGACATGCAGTATATTATACCCTTCAAAACTTATGGCTCTATGTGCACTTTTGTGAATAGTTTGTCATAAATCTGCTGGAGTAGAACTGAAAGAATCATAATAAAATACTTTCCAATTAAAATCTCATAAATTTATATCTAACATTTTTGGGAATAACGCCTTTTCGTTGTCTTGCTGAGAGTTAGAGGACAAAATTGATTCCTCTCTCAGATGTGTCTATTAAGAATGAAGTTACAACTAGAAGCTGGTTAGCTTAGCTTAAAAACAGCTAGCCTACCTAAAGGCCCACAAAAAATCCACCTATCAGCACCTACAGCTCACTATTTAACACATTATATTTGTACAAAAATGTGTAAAAAAGACAGTTTGTGGTTTTACGGGTAGTTCTTCAGTTTGTAGTCAGCTAAAGACTGCTAACAGTTAGCTTGCTCCGTTCAGCCTCTCTAAAGCTCACTAAACAAAGACAAAGTTTTGAACTCACTTTTAAAAAAACACAAATAGTCCTTTTTATACTTTTGTGTTAGCTGGTGAGCTTTAGAGATGCTGGAGAGAGATTTTTTGTCACTGAGACAGTAAATCGATCTGCTTATCTAACTCTTGGCAAGCAAGCTAGTGCAAGTATTTCCCAAAATGTCAAACTATTCCTTTTAAATCTGACATTTCAATCAATTTCCTATCCAAAAGGAGTCTGTGCACTATTGATGCACTCCCGCTCACTTTATCTATAGATTGCCTACTTGTAGTGTAGCATTAACCTGTAAATATTGTGTTTCTTCCTCGTGATTAATTCCTCATGTTTACATTCAGAAAGTCAGTTGAATGTGCCCCCACATGTGTCTTGGCTGGTACTACAGAAAGTTGGAATTTGTGGATAAGCTTTTGTAAATGTGCTGTTTTTATTGTTTTATTTAAAAGACAAAATTAAGCACCTTAGTGTAGTCTAATGTCTTAGCTCACCCCCAGTTACATTTTTCTTAAACTGCCATGGTTAAATGGTTAAATGTCTTGGGCCACACTAACTGTTATTTGATAATGGTACATTTTTGTTTTTCTTTTTGTACTTTAATTTGCTGCTTTTGTACAGGGTCCAGTTTGAGACTGCCCTTTAGACGTCAAGTCTACAGCTGTTGAATTGTTGAATATATTCAAGCTGTGATAAAATCCAATTTAGCCTTACTGGACAGTAAGTAAGTCAGAAATGAGCTGACAAAAAGAAACAAATCAGACATTTGGCATAGTTTTTTTTTTTTTTGGGGGGGGGGGGGGGGGGGGGGGTAACTGCCAACATTTTATACCCAGCTCCTCATTTAATGTGGTCATTGGTAATTGGGGGTACTGACTGTTGACACAAGGCGGAATAAAAGCAGTGTCAACGTCATACAAACGACTGTTGCTCTCTTGTGGCAACTTGGTAAACTGCACTCTTTCAACAATCCTGCACCTTTTATAATGCAGGTGAAATATGTGTCTCTGGTTATCATAGAAGAAGCCTGTAGTACTTTGGAAACACAAGAAAAAGGTTCAAATAGATGTAATGTATTTTCCCACTTAACTGTTTTGAGAAGCACTAGACCAAGAGACAATACTGACATACTGTGGTTATAGGTTGTGATGTGTTATTGTATTTGCCTTATACTTGGATGGATTTGAATGTTTTTGTTATGGATAATGATAGTAATTGATGGTAAAGGAGGGGGGGATAGTAGTTAATACTACTGATTTATGCACTTTGAATTTGATGCCACACTACCCCGTCATTTGGGATATGAATTCAGAAACAAGGTGAAAGTAGAAAGCAGAGATGTGTGCTGGTAAAATGATTTCCACAAGTTCCAACATTTCCAGAAAAGTTTAAACCCAAAGGCATTTATTTTACATTGTGATGTGGACGTTAATACTCGGTTTCAGTCAGTTTCTGTATATTAGAGATTGATCAGAGGTTGTGGTTAGTAAGTGGCAGAGCTGGGCTTGACCTGCGTTTTTTTTCCTAGAATAACTTTGCGGATCATTAGCTGTGGTGTGGCACCGTGCAGACCGAGGATAACTCAGCTGTGAGGAAGCAGACGTTTCAACCTGCAGCTAAACTGGTCTTTGTGTTTTCAGTCTGCCTGTTTTGCACTGTGCTGCTTTTTAACAAGTATTTGTGAGCTCTTCTGAGGGTGCATACAGCGACAGCTGTTTCTGATTGGTTTGTATTCCGATCACTACATTAATCAAGAAAAATTAGTTTTAGGTTTGCTCCGTATGGGGCCTTTGACTTTTATATTTCATGCGATGAGACATTGTAAAGGAAAGTGTCAGTTGCCAAATTGATTAATTAAGAAAATATGAATTATTGTGAGCACTTTATACCCAGCTAGTGTGGTTTTAAGGCTGATACAGTTGTTTGAATTGGAAGCTGTTACATTGATTGCAGATGATTTATATTTCTTTGTATTCAAACGTTTCTATGGAAAAAGATGATAGGAAAACACAAAAATGAAGTTTCTGCCAGAAATGTGTCCTTGGCAGGTGTTCATCTGAAACAACATTTAGACTCGAACAAACATCAGAACTGTTGGTTGAAAAATGGGAAATTTCTACTGTATGTACCTGCTAGGAATCAGATCGAAATTTTAAGGTTAGAGGATCCAAAAACAATGCAGTATTAATCAAAACTGCATAATATCAACAGTATCTTGATGAAGATAAATGACACTGACAGATATTTTTTAAAGACTGTAATTTATCTAATAAATTGATAATATAATAATTTAACAAACTGCTATAGAAAATAAATCATTTACCATAATGTATCTAATAAATTGTTAATTGATAAGCAGTAAAAATTGAATGTAAACCAAAATGATCTGTTTTAAAGAACTTTATAGGAATACATTAATTGTATATTTGCATTTAAAGGAGGTTTGGAGAGTTCTACGAAGACTAAATCCACTCGAGAAAGCAGCATTTGTATTTGTCTTGGATTATTTTGTCTTCTGAATACAACTGTAGAGATGACATCATCAAAGCAACACATAACAGAGCCTGGCAGCACCCCAATACTGAAACACCATAACACATAATCTTTGTTTAAGTGTCTTTTTTTAATTTTTTTTTTTTAAATTTGTCGTTATAAAGTTAAATAACAGTAAAGCTAAGATTCTAGTAGCAGAGAAGTGGCAGTTTGCACAGTGTTAAGGAGTCTGATGTTCTGAGCAGGTTGGCTTTATGTCTTCTAATTAGCCAAATTCTCCTTTACTGAGGTTAGCAGCCAAAAGCTTGTATTAGATTAGGAAAAGGTGGACCTGTCCTTGTCCTTAAATGAGCTGTTGTCAGAGATGAAGTGGGTGCCTGGCCACCACAGTGACTGTGCATTCTGCATTGCACCCAAGGCAAATGTTTGTCACATAATGAGGCATTGAGAAAGAAAACTGGTTCCACTGTGGGATTGCCATGTTGTGTCTCTACTTGGACTGCAAGTTTTTTGGGTTGAGAGCCGAAGTTGTGCATCCAAATGGATTTGATTCAGTGGCCTTCAGCTTGAATAAAAGTGTTGGGAATATTGTATTTGCAATTAAAGAAATGTGTTGCTCTGTTGAAGACATAAAACATGTTTTGTTTTGTTTTGTTTTGTATTGTTTTTTAAGAATGGAGGAGCAATTTTGTTTTTGTATTTGCCCTCGTTTGGGTGCAAATTAGAATATGAAATTGGAAAACGTGTTGTTGGTTATTTTGCATGTGAAGGTTTGGCTAGCTCTTCTAATACAATTAATTTGTTAGATGGTGACATTTCCCCTTTTTGGGCAAAGATACATGTGATGATAACCATAGGCACCAATGCCATAATTCAAGGATGTATTATCCACGTACCCTCTACATTTCCCATACTTACTCATATTGCAGCTGTGTTAAAGAAATCATAATGTGTACTGTTATTTGCTGATTCTCTACTTTATAATGTAAACACTATGTCTTAGTTAACCCTGGTGTACAAAGACCATGTGTAGGCCGTAGTTGTCCAGTTCAGCTATATTAAAATACTAAAACAGTACAAAGACAATAGTGTCTAGAGGTGCTAATAACATTAGACTGTATTTTCTGTCTTTTATTGTATTATTGACTAGTGTTTACTGTCTGTAACACAGCAGAGCGTAATGAAAACATTTCAATATTAAACAGTATAGATATATTATTGCAAACTGAGACGTGTGCTGTGTTTTTGTTCCTGTGTAGACAAGTTGAAAGTTTTTAAAACTGTTTCATGTTCCTATGTTGTTCTCCAAAGGAGTCGTCATTATGACTTTGCTGCCACCTGTTGAGAAATACACACTGCTGCCAACACATTTTCCATAATCATCGAGAATTTTTGTTGGTGTTAAATAGTTAAATTTTATTACATACAGTGCAAAAAATGTCAGTGGGCTGCAGATTGTTTATAGTTTTAAAATCACTGAAACACACAATTATAAAAATGTCTTAATCAAAAAAGGATAGTCCTCCTTATTATGCCAGAATCACAATTACAGAGATATAATTAAAACAGTGTAAAAGAAAACAAACGGAACACCAAACAAGCTTATTCTCATTATCCTTAACTCAAATGAACTGTTGAAAGTGGGTAACAGCACAGATTTCTGATGACAAACATGGATCAAAGGGGGTTTTTACATCTTGGTGAGACGCAGGGTGTTGAGTCGGACCCCCAGAACAGTGGCTCCTGAAGCATACAGGATCTCTCTGAGGACCCCGGTCCACTTTTTCTCTGCCTCATTGTACCTGAGGAGATATGCATGAACAAACATACAGTAAGTCATAAAGGGTAAAACTGGGAAAATATGCACTGGGATTATTTTTTTTTAAAAACATTAATTACAATGTACAATTTTGAGCAAATGGAAAGTTGGATAAGTACCTTCTATCAACAAGCAGCAAAGAAAAAGAAAGTAGCCCATTGGCAAATAGAAGCATGTGAATGAAAGAACTGTGTGTTATTATGACGCACCTCCAGATGTCATTCATCTCTCTTGGAACAAGCTCGTCGCTGTCCTCCAGAGGCATCATGGCAAAACCTCCCACAGCGAAGAGTGATCCGGCCAACGACACCAGGTTGAGAGAGCTGCGCTCCTGGGGAAATGCTACAGAGTCTGACCACCTGAAAAACGTAAATACACACACACACACACACACATACACACACACACACATAGAGGTACAGTTCAGTAAAGACCAATAAACTCCAGGAAGCCTCAGGTAGCTTGATAGGGAAATAACATTTTCATGGCCGCATCAAAACCTTCATAAGATTTTTGAAGCTTTAAGGTTTTTTAAGGTTTATAATCAAAAAGGCAATAGAAATCTTCCTTTCTGCAATATGTGACATATAATGTTGTTTTTTCTCAAGAAAATTAACTAAATGATGGACAAACATGCAAAACAACAGCTAACAGCAAGTAAACCCACTGAAAGAAAATACACTAATACAGTAAACTGTATCTCTTTTCTGTGTGATTCTTTTTTCAGTACAAAAGAAGCACATACAATCAAATTTATAATTGTAATTTTTAGGCCCACTGATGGCCACAAAGATCTAAACATTGACTTTGTCGTTCAGACTCTTCAGTAATTTGAGGAACTCACTTGTTGGTTACGATGTCGTACACCTCCACTGAGTCTGTCAGGCCGGTGTCAGTGACTCCAGCTGCCACGTAGATTTTGTCCTTATGAACAGTGGCTCCAGATAAAGAACGTGCAGTCTTCATAGGAGCCAGCTCCTTCCATTCAAACCTCTTGGCATCATATGCACACATCCTTTTCTGACAGTTCCTTGTCACACAAAACAGACAGAAAATAACACCTTTGAGGTATGCTGTTCCCCAATGGTCCTCTTCATTTTTATCAAGTATATTGTGGAAATTTGCAATGGGTTCATACTATTCTGCATCATCAACTTTACATGATGTTTTATCAAAGTTTAAACATGCCATGAATCAATATAAATATTTTGTCACACTATATACTCACTTGTTTTCTCCCTTTCCGCCAATCACATAAACAACATCCTTGTGTGATATCATTGCGTGTCCATAGACCGGGTAAAGAAGAGGCTCTGACTCCCCCCATTTGAAAGATCTATGAATGAGAAAATAGATACATTCTTTCATTCACAATCAAAAGTTTCTTATATTTCATTTTTTATCTTAACTTAGACCTGTACTCACTGTCTGTCATAGACCAGAACTGAGTCCAGCGTGTGCTCCTGCTCCTTCAGTTCCCTCCCTCCCATCACAAAGATGGAGTTCTCAGCCTCGCCCAGCCCGAAAAGGAAGCGGGATGATGGAAGAGGTGGCATACCCAGCCAGTCAGCACCAACTGGGTCATACTGAGGTCACAGAAGTCAAATGTTTGTGAATGAGTAAAGTCTGCACCACCTTAAGTATACTGTAATACACATACTGCAGTACATGCAAGCTGACGTAAATGCATCCATGTAAATGTGCAAACACAACACTTTATGCTTTATGCTCAGCTTTAACCTATTGTCAGAGGTTTGGAGTTTTTCCTGACTGACCCACCAGTGCAACATTTGGTTTAACAGTTTATGAATTAAATGCAAATGTTGAGCAATTCCAAGCAGCTTGTGGGTCAAAGTGTTGGGTTAGGGTTGCATCACTTTTTTTTTGCAATTAAGGTAAAACAAGCATATATTACTGTGGTCATGTACAGAGATGCTGCAGGGCCTACAACAACATACAAACAACTGTACATATTTAATACTGAGTTAATTATTTAAGAATGGTCTGAGCTGAGGTCAGTTTGTGTCACAGCAGATTTTTTGAATGCTTTATGGTGCATTACTCCTACCTGTAGGAAGTAAGAGCACATTGGGTTTTCCTTGTTATGTTCATCAAAGAAAAATCCTCCAGCCACAAAGATCTGATTCTCCCTGGTGACCAGGCTGATGTGATTCTTGGGAATCTGTGTAGAGAGCGCTGCCATAAAACAGTCGTTCCCTGCTGGGTCGTAGGCCACTGCACCTTTGTCATTGACCATCAGGATCAGGTCCCTCACAAACATGCCAAATCGCAGGTTATCATTCAGAATTCCTGGAAGTAAAGCTTCCTCGTCTTCCCCATTATCCTCATCCTCGCCATCTTTCTGCGCTCCACCCTCCTCGTTCTTGCTTTTGCTTTTTTTAACCTCTGGCATTTTCCCAGCCCGAGCATCCTTAACCAGCTGGAGTTTCTGCTGTAACTCAGGACTGGAGGAGATGAATTTGTGATTCTCCACTTTTTCTTTCATGTAATCCTCAGTGATCAGACGGAAACGCACGCAATCCAGCAAACCTGGCAGTTCCTTCTCCCTGCTCTCTGTGTCTCGGGACACCCAGTTCATCAAAGTCTCAAAGACTGCCTCCTCGGTGTCTATGTTCAGCTTGTCGTTTGATAAAATGGCTGCCAGCTCACTGGGGAGCAGTTGGAGGAACTCCTCATCTCTGGAGATGAGATGGAAGTGCTCGCAGGCATAGTTTCGAGCAGCAACAGCCAACCTGGAACAGTCCAGCATCAGACCGAGCCTGAAGATAGCCAGACAGTTGCTGAGACTCAGGCGCTTCTGTAGGAAAGACACACATACAGTGAAAATAGAGGGAATCTGGTAAATGTTGGCCACAGCAAAGATATCCTGAACATTCTGCTCGGTCACATTAATTTTGGAGGTGTACAGGTACTTCAGGATGAGCCCCATGACACCTGGCTCCACATCTTCCAAGACAATCTCTTTCTTTTTGCTCTCGTCCAGGTCAGACAGAAAGATGGAGCGGAAGTACGAGCTGCAGGCACACAGGACCAGCCGGTGGCAGGGGAACTCCTTGCCTTTGATCTTCAGCACACAGTCGACCAGCTTCTCATTCTCCAGCAGGTCAAACAGGCCGTCCTGGAGCAGCGTCTGCTGGTACAACCTGGGCTCGTCCATGGGGTTTATAGGTAGAGCCATTGTTCCTGGCAGAGGGTGAGTTTGAAGAGCCTTCCTCGGGGCTGCTAATCAAACAAAAGTTCTTCCTTTGTAGATCTTCTAACTACAGTAGAGTTGTACTTATTCCTAGCCTGGAAAGAGAAGGCAGAAGCACAGTCAGTCTGGTATTAGCCCACACCAGCTGAACCCCTGGGACAGCCCACTCACTCAGCTGTCCTGACCCTTCAACTGAGTTCCAACTGGTAGGCTATTTATAGTCTGGGTGCATGCTGCGGAGCTATGGGCTTCATTCTGGAACATGAAATGCAATATCCATGCTTCAATCCTCTTTCCCCACCTCCAAACCCACCCCTCTACTCCTTACCCACTCCCCAGCTACATTCACCCACTCTCGGACAGCTGACGAGTTGCTTCATGGGAAATATGTCCGTCCCTGAGTCAGAATCAAACTAGAGTAAACTGGTTATGAGACTGTCCCCTTAAGAGTTATCATAGCTACAATGTCACACAGTAATTTTGTTATATTACCACATTTACATGATATTTACATCCCCGTAAGAGCTGATATAAAAGATCTTGTAACCACATTGTAATTTTGTCCTTATACACAAACACTACTGTTGTTCCCTTTAGCTCAAATTGTTATTGTAACGTGGGTGAATTGTGGAACATAAGGATTGTCTTGTTTTAGGGTGGACTTTGCTGTAAATTGCCACATGATATCGGTAGTTGTCACTGTTTTTATGTGGGGGGGAATATATTTTGAATCAAACTTTTCTAATTCACGTTGGTTTTGAGTTAAAGGAGAACAGTGACATAGCTTTGTGCTTTGATAAAGCTCAGGGAGGCCCTGCAATGAGTCAAGCTGCAAAAATAATGGATCTTACTCTTTCCATTCTCCAGCTTGATGATATCTTTCATTACACCCTCCCTGCCAGATAAACATCTAAGTCTTTCAAACTTCATGCCCCCAGTTTGTACCACATCCCTTTTGTCACAAGGAAAGTTAGATATTTTGGGAAATATCCGAGCACAGCCCGGCCTGCTAGCTTAGCTTAGCATAAAGACTTGAAAAATGTGGAAACCGCTATCCTGGCTCTAGTGGATTTTTTTTAACCTTTGGACAGTGCCAGTTCTAGCTGGTTCCCCTTGTTTCCAGTCTTCATGGCTGCTAAGCTCACCACTTGCTGGCTCCGGTTTAATATTAAACAAATATGAGAGAGGTATCATTCTTCTCATCTAACTGTCAGCACGAAAACAAATAATTATACTTCCCAAAATGTCTAACTACTCATTTAAAAGACTGTAATCTCAAGCCCAAACCAAGATCAAGCCTGATCTGGTTATTTACTCAGACTTTACAAAGTCTTTGTTTTTGTGTGATGAGTAAACTAATCTGTATGTGTGAAATCTGAAGAACTAGATTTGGTTGTAGAGGCTGGTTTGAAATTATGTGAAATCAAACAACTTCCGATGGAACAAATGTCCCCAATGACCTTTGTAGACATACAGTAGTCACACCAGTGTGTCACAAAAAGGTTAAAATACCTCTTCTTTGACGTCAGTAAACACCTTTTATCACACTACTCAGGTCCAGGCAGTGATTCACTATAAGTGTGACCACAGTCATTTCACTGGACTGTGTTAAAAGTGTTTCCAGTGAGGAGGCATCGAACAGGAATCAAGCTGCTAACTGCTGATGTAACGCTACAGAAATACCACACAGCCCTCATGACAAGACTCAACACTGACTGAGTCACACAGTGTAAAAAGCCTCTCTCTAATCTATCTAATCTGAAAGGTCAAAAACTCCCCATAAAGACACGGAACATGATATTTTTGCTGTTTATTTGCTTTAATGACAGAGGTTTCAGAAAAAATTTAGTTTTGAGTAAATGTATTTCATCAGGGTCTATTTTCCCTTATAAATACAGTTGGTAAACTTTATTTACAGTTAATGCTGTTTTATACATCAGCAGAAACAGAGCATCTGTTCAAAAGTCACATTATAAAATCTAGACTGGGGATAACACTGTGATAAAACTACTTGACTCCATACATTCTACGGCAGATATCTACTCTGCCTTCTCCTTGCTGGGATCTGTGGCAGGCTGAGTGGCAGCGGCTGCAGCTGCAGTGCTGGTTGGACTAGTGGCAGCGGTCGGAGGTGGGGTGGGAGGGAGAGGATCAGGATCATCGATAAGGGCCTGTCGCCTTTCTCTCTCCTTGATCACTTGGATCAGACAGTAGGTCACAAACATGACGATGATGGTGGTTATAGGGAAACCTGTGGAGGCAAGGAGACCAACAACTTCACCGTTAATACACTCCTTAAACAAATGTACATGTTTTAAAAGGAAAAACCAATCACCTTTGAGGAGCAGCCGTTTGGCAACCAACTTGGCAAAGTCCAAACTGTTCAAGGCCAAGATGTTGAAAAGCACAATGCTCCAGAAGTTGAAGGTATTAAAGATGCCTCTGATCCTGCGGGACATCGCTTCTGACATCGCCAACTGTAAACAAACAATGTTTTAATCATCAAAGTGCATTATGTGTTAAAATCCTAACTAAAGCATGAAGACAGCCTCCACTAACTAACCTCAAAAGAAGCAAAAGGCTCCATGGTGAAGAATTTGGCAGCCCACAGCTCAAAGTTGAGGCCAAAACAGTTAAAGAAAGCCCAGAGCAGCACAACTTCGCAGGGTCCCAGCCAGAGCATGGTGACGCCAAAGGTGCAGAGCGTGGCCACCAGCTCCTCAATCACATTCTCATGCTTTCCACCCAGGTAATCATACACATACCTGTGGATAATGACACAGGATCACAATCTCTGCATTTTTCAGCATTAACAAGACTACTTTAATTTGTGTTTTTGCTGAGACACTCACTTGCACAGCCAGTCGTTGATTCCTCTGTCAAAGTGTCTGCAAGGTGAAAAACATCAAGAACAGCTTTAGTTTTGCAGTACAGTGCATCTGGTGATGATCAAATGTGATCAGCTTCACTCACGTTTCAGCAAACACGTAGAGCATTGTGATGCATTTTGGTGGCTTGGGTGGGTCCAGGTGATCAAGTCTGGACACTGTATTGATAACTCCAAACATTACAGCTGCTTTTACCCAGTCATACACCAGGTTTAAGTACGCCAAGCCCACTGGAAACAATGCAATCACATCAGTTCAGTAGTTATATTATTGTCACACAATACTGGTGTTTTGTTTCAGCTTCTCAAATGTGAATGTTTTCTGGTTTCCTTATTCTTCTATGACAGTAAACCGAATATCTCTGGGTTGCAGACTATGTGCTCTAGGAATCAGTAATTGACATTCAACCTTTTTCTAACATTTCATAGACCACTGACTAATTGATTCATCATGAAAATAATTGACAGATTAATCGCTAATGAAAATTATAATCACATGAAACCTTATTTGATTCTTTCAAAGAATGTTAGAGTCCAGCAGTGTTGATATTTCCTCTTTATCTTATCATCTATGCAACCCTGCAGCCAAAGCACTGGCAGTTAAGTGCTCTTCTGAATTACATGAATATAAATGGACTGTACTTATAAATGAACTGTACTTATATAAATATATATAACAATCCTCTCAAGTGTAAAAACTGTCTCCAGATTTGAACTGAAGAAGAACATTAGTGGCCTGCAGCCCATACAAAAGTGATTCAATGTAGAGGGAATTTCGGTGAGCTGGCACAGACCTATAGCCCAGTCAGAAAGGTGCTTCAGCAGCTTTACGTCACTGGGGATGGCGAGGATATACATGAAGTGGAAGAGGACATCCACCACAATGATGATCCCCAGGTGGATCAGGCCCTGCAGACTAATGTTCCACATCTCCCGCTCTTTCCTGGTCAGGTCTGACTTGTTGGCCTGCAGAGGGCAGCAGACACACATCACAATTACCAAGAACTTCAGGGATCTCTAACCTCTACACTGCTTCTCTGCAGCACATAAATCTCTTATATCAGACTGACATTGTCGTTGATTCTGAAATAAACTGAGCATTGATGTCTACTGAACCTTTCTTTTACATGTACACAGCAATTAGGATAACTTCATCTACATTTCCCCAATAATTTATTCTCATATTATATCTAAATTATTAACTCTCTTTCGTGTATTTCAATGAGATGCCATGAGAAAACATACAGCTGTTGTTTCCCATATTACAAAGACAAGAAAGGCATCTGCTAATGCAGTGGTTCCTAAAATTATATTTATTTTTCACGTGTTCCTCAAGTATTTTTTCTTTCCTTTTTTCTACTGGATAATTTCATTTGGTGTCTAAAAATCTAATAAAACAGGGGGATGAAATAGCCATTGGTAGGCAACTTATGGTCATGGCTCATAAAACAAACAGGCAGGGAATACAATACTACTCAATGCACTAAATTTAGGAACCAGAAATGCCTTTAGCTGCTGCATGACAGAAACACACACAAGAAATTGGTTTAACTCACTTGAACAAAAAATTTATCAAAGGTCATGATCGGCCCGAAATAGAAGAACGGGAGGTAGAAGTTGTACTTGAGCAGCTCCAGGATGCTGTAGTTTCCGTCTTTTCGTTCACAGTTCTCCAGAGCAAAGCTCATACAGCGCATGATGGTAAAACCACAACCTCCATAGAACAGAACATGACGCAGGTCAAAGTCTCCCTCCACAAAACCTGCCTACATGAAGCAGAGACAGAGACAATAAATGATAAAAGAGACACTAATCAGTCACAACTAATCTCAACAAATCAAATTTCTTCCACTGTTTTAGTTTTCACTTTCTGACAGTAGAAACATATCTATACCAAATATATTTTTCTACCAAAAGTTTTTTTTTTTTTTTGGTAGCCATCAGTTTACCTGCCAGGACACGAAAGGTTCACACTTGAATGTAGCAAGGGTACAGAGACCAGTGGCGAAGCAAAGCCAGCGTATTTTTACTAAGGAGATACTGTAGAGCAGAATACAGTGTGACAGGATGAGGGTGACGTAGGTCCAGCCCATACTGGTCCATACAGCCAGGAGACCGTACACCAAGTACACCAAAGACCTGTACTGTGGGAGGGAAGAATAGACATAAACATTAAATGTACTGTAATGATGCAGCTGGAGGGAGTGTAGATTTGTGTCTGAATGAATGTGTACATTTTTAAATGTTAATTACTAAACTATTAAACTATAAAGAAACACCTTTACACTCTGCCGTATCGATAGAAAATGTCTATCAGACTTTATGATTACATTCTAGTGTAAACCAACTGTACACACATTAAGTTAAAGGGTCGACTTTTGTTCTGAGACTCTGCTGACACATGATATGTGGTCTAATGCTGTTAACCAAACCAAACTGGCATAACTGATCTGACTAAATATAGAACTGCACTTCTGTTTGTTGCTCTCTCATTCTTCATCTACACAGTCATCCCTCCTTCTGACTCTCTTCTGTGACTTTTTCTTTCCACTTGGTGCAATTCATCATCTGCTGTTTGGTTAATGATATAAAAAGCTACTTTGCAATGTTGCAAAAATAAATTAAGAGTATTCATGGCCCACAACACAGTGAGATAGAAATTCTACACAGCAGACAACCTGATTGTTTTACACTGCAGACACACATCAGATCTGCATCCTATCATATATTACTCTTCCCAACTCAATCAGTCAATTAATCAGTGAATCCGACAGTGGAAGCACCTGTTGAGCCAGCATGGTGCAGATCTTAGCGAACAGCACATGTCCAGAGAGAGCAAACAGGATGTGATCTCTGAATGTGGAAAACCACATCATCCACTCAAAATCAGTTGTATCCTGCAAATAAATGAGCAAAAAAAAAAACAAATTAGAAGATGTATGCACCACCAACATGATTTTTGATTAACTATGAATGCGTTCTCACCATTTTTCTTCCAAAGTAGTACCATCCTGGCTTCACGTTGGTTTTGAATGTCTTTCGGTTTGCATTGGCTGGAATAAAAAAGGATAATAGAAGATGAGAAAGAAAATCTATTTTGGGAGTTAAAAAAAAAAGAAAGAAAAAGAAAATCAATTTCACAAGCTCCTCTGTAAAATAAAGCTTTTTAATGGAAGCCAGAGCAAGACATAAAGTTCACATTCGACCACCTGTTATTACATGACCATGTCCATACTGAGGTGGTGTGATGACAAGTGAGCCATTGCCAGGACAACGACCATGAGAAGTGGTTGAAAGATCTGGGTGTAGCTATGAGTGGACCTTGAGATATGTTTGTCATCTTTTGGTTCATATCCTATACTTTTTTCTTTGTCCTTTAGAACAGATGTGAAACTGTTTGTTACAAGTGACACTGAAACTTACAATAAATGCAGGGCCTATTTTCTTCCTCTGCTCTGTGGTATTAATACTGACACCTGATCTCCTCTGCGTGGTCCGCAAAGCTCCGACTCCTCACCCTCACCCTCACACAGTGACACTGTGCCTATATTGTGTCATCTGCATTTGACTGCACTACAGGAGGCATAAGCTGTAACTTAATTTATCCATCTCAACTTATTTTATGAGTCAGTTGAGCCTCAGTGTTTGTTTTGCTTAATTCTACTTTCATTCAAATAGACATGAGGAAGTTTCTCCCTAGTCTACTTTTAGAAAATAAAGGATTACAGAGGTGTTTACAGTTTTACTTTTATGGTGCAACCAGGAAGATATTTAAATAATGTTTAATTCATGTTTGCTTATTATTTTTACTGCAACATAATGATGAGAAAATATGTTAGTAGTATCGGCTGGCTTCATACTGAAACATCTACAGTCATGGTCTTTAATGTTGACCATGACCACAACTAAAACACTGCATGATGAATATCATCAGCTATGCCAAAGATATGATGGTAATTTAGCAACAGTGTCACCATAAAATTTGAAAAGCACACTGTTAACACATCACTTACATATATATTATAACCTTTTATATGGCAGATTTATAGCACCTAGTTGCCTATTAACACATCTAGCAGACATGAAGGAACATTTGAATTATATGGAGTCAAAGTGTTTCTGGCTACCAGATTAACTTAAGTACGATATAAATTTCCCTTTTAGTTCTGTTTTGTTCTCCACCAACTCCTGAGGGAAATATCTGGCTCTTAAGCTGCTCAAGGCTCCACTACACTGTTGAATATACAGTGCCACAGTACTATAGAGCTAACTATGGTCCACCCACACAGGTGCTTTCTCTTAATTGTTTGACTTGTATAGACTGTAGTTGATTGACATATCCTTCACAAATGTTGTGTTGTACAGGGTGCATGTGTTTCAATTTGTTGACATGACATTATTGACCTGACTTGGTTGCAACTAAGCAGAGTTTCAGCCAATCAGCCACAATAAATGAAAACACCTGTATCTGTGTACAAACACGCCAAATGTAAGGGACCTTAATCAAAAGTGTTACATCAAATAATATATAACTGTTGTCAAATATTAATATTGGAACTAGCCTCATAAATCCAGTACCAATTGGACTATAATGCTAAATAAATAACCTTTAAAGGACTAGGCTTTAGCTACTGTCAACAAATTCCATAAAAAGACCGAAAGCAGAACTCCTCGAAACTGTCTGTGGTTTTTTAGCTCCAAGACTAGTGTTGTCTACTGGAGACATTAATCCTAAAAGTTTAGTTTAGTTTTTAGCAAATATTATTCAAACCTAACTGCATTTTTATTAGAAGAGTGTTTTCAGCTGCAGATTAATACACATTTAGTGCTCCAGCAGGACTATAGTGTCCATGTTCATTATTTGGTCTTTTCATGGGATTTGTTGTACTGTAAGTAAGAAAAAAAAATTTGAATATGACTAGACCTTTCCTTAAATGAGAGTAGTCTTCAAACTGTTAGATTCATCCATTTTACTTTCACTTAGTTTTCAACACACATGATTTAACTTTTACTTACATACAAGTCAGACGAGTTTGAAAGTTAACAGCCTGTACTGGAGCACGATGTTCTACTACTCACCTATAACCTTTTTGGTTTTGTGTGTGTGTGTGTGTGTGTGTGTGTGTGTGTGTGTGTGTGTGTGTGTGTGTGTGTGTGTGTGTGTGTGTGTTTGTGTTTGTGTTTGTGTTTGTGTGTGTTTGTGCTCCCCCATACTCACAACTGGAGACCTCAAAGATCCAGCTGGTGGCCCAAAACATGGCCAGACAAAGCACCATGTAGTAGAAATAGATCTCATACTTGGGAAGTGCAGCTTTGATCCCCATGGCGACAGCGACAAGAAGAGCTCTGGAAGCTCCTGAAAACACAGCCCACCAGTCATGACTTTATTTGTACAACTGAAACAGGTTCTGCATCTCAAATGACACCTCAGGACGTGCTTATCCACTTCTACAGATAAGAAACACATGCTGATGGTTATCACCTCCTCACTTTGTCTCATTATATGTTTGATTCTCACCTCAATCACAATCATTACATAATGAAGTAGGGCGCAAAATACTGATTAACGTACTGCACAGTCCTGAACCAGCAGCTGTAAAACTGACAAGTAGAAAGGAAGGTGTAGTGTTGCTATTTCAGCATTTGAATGAGAGACATCTGTTTAAACTGTAACTAAAGATAGACTTCTCGACGCGTCAGTCATTTTTGATTCAGGTCAGCATCACGGGTGAACTATACTGTACTTGCTGAAACATATTATCAAAAGAGGAACGTAACAAATCACATTAACCTCCTGTAGTATTTAAAGTTCTTAACTTGGGGTCCAGTATCAGTACTTTTAAGTAAAGTTTCTTTTCTGTGAGACTTTATACTTGATTTTGCTCATTAATATGACCACTGTAATTAGAGGTAATTTTGCAGGTTATGAAAACAAGGTCATCTGATTATCTACAACTTTATTATACGGCTTAAACATTAACACATCAATAGTACTTTTGTGTTTGACACTTACAGTAAGAACATGTCAAATACTTGTCCTACTAATAGAGTAGTTTCACATTGGAGCAATGCAAGTATTAATATCTTGTACGTGAATACAAGTACCAATAACTTAATGTTAAAATACTTTTAAGTGAGAGTACTGCATTCCAACAAGTTTATTAGTATAATCTAGTCAAAGTATCAGGAGTAGAAGTATTCATTTGAACTACTTACACTGCTGGGTACTGTAGTTTAATCTATACAGAAACATCATCTATACAGTATCACAGGCTCATCATAGGTTTTTCTGTTTAATACATGTAACTAGTAACTATAGTTGTCAAATAAACATAGTGAAATAAAAAGTACACTTTCAAAATAAGTGGAGAATAAGAATAATGTAATATTAAGTGAAAATGCTACAGTAAAGCACATCAAATCTGTACTAAAGTAGTTTTACTGCTTCTTCAAGCTTCTTAAGCCAAATAGTATTATCTATATCCCCCTATAAAGTGCAGCTGCATGGCTTGATTTTCTGCTCTGTAACATAAGAGCTAATTTTCTCTCCAACATTCAAAAGCTATCAGACCCACGCAGACCCAAATCATTATCTTGTGATCTGCAAATCTGCTGCAAATGTTTGTATTTAAGCACTATCATTTAGGAATTTTATCTGCCCGACACATTCACATTTATCAAGGAGAGGACAGTGGAGGAATGTTTAAGTTTCCACTGATTAGAAATTCAAAGAGGTAAATACATCAACAAAGTGCAGCTGTCTGCTATTTTTACCCCAGCAACCTCTCTACAATGCATTTGTTCTGTAGCTCCTGAGCTGCTTCCAAAAATATGTATGGGTTTGTAAAGTAAAGAACAAAAAACATCCAAGACTGCCACTGTCAAGAGTGAAACATTTTTAGATCCCATTAATAAAAGTCTCTGTTTTCTATTCACATACTAACTGAGATGCCTGCTGTTGAAATGCCACACGGTCATGCACTCCAGCTCGTCCTCCGCAGCACCTGTTGTCATACTGACCTTGAACGCAGCAGTAGCAAGTCGGAAGAAGTTGCTAAACAAAAGTTTTCAATTTTCAAACACGGACTAAAATGTCAGTGTTTAAAAAAAATTAAAAAAAGGTGTGTAAGAAAATGTAAACTGTAACATGTGCTGTGCATCTGCAGGGCGCAGGCAGGCTGCAGGTCCCTCTGACTCCCTGAGAGGGAGCTGCCACCGGTTAAAGGTGACATGATGTATTTATACTTTGACCACTGACACAGAGGGGGGCGGCACAAGAGGGCTGCTAAACCAGTATAATAGGCTATAAACCACACACATTAGGAGTCAATAGGATCTCTTATCTTGGCATTTTATGACAGAGCCTACTTTCCTGAATGATGCAGCCACAACAAAACAGTAGATACGGTTTCATTATGTGCTAAGTCTGTTATCATAAGGCAAATAACTTTGAGCATCAAGCACAGTCCAATAACTGTTACATGCCTGCATTGTGATTGATTGGGTTTGCCTTTTTTGACATACATTCAAGATTTTGTGAATTTATTTTACATCTTTCAACTGAAAGACCTGTTGTCTCTTCTATTCTCTCATCACTATTTTCCATATTCCTGGTTGCCAGATCTGTTTTTGGAGGGTCTAAGCCTGTTGCAATTTTGAGTTGCAGCCAAATGTCCATGCCTCACATTCTACAATGCACACAGAGCTGTGAGACAACATGCAGTGCCGTCTAGTGACAACATCACAAAATACAATACAGGGAATCCCGGTGGTGAAATTATGGCTGCTGCCCTCCTACTGGAATACTTGAAACAAAGAAAATGACTATATTTGGTATATTTAAAAAGGTCAGCCAAGGCATATAGTATTCCAAATGTATGAAACACAAGTCTATGTAATATCTATGCTGCCTGTTTTCAGTATTGCACACCCATTGGGATTTATAAAGAAAGTTGCTCAGGTGTTAATAATATGGTTTCAGGGTGGAGACCACAGAGGACTGTTAGCCCTGCAGCATGTTTGTGAGTAGTTTTCCTTCAGTCTAGAGTATGTGACACATTTAAATCTCCAGCTGCTGCTACATAGTTTATATGTATATTATAATATCTAAGTAGATGTATAGATAAAGACAAAATCCCTGGAATTAACATTATACCCCTCATAATCATATAATAATATGGTAATGCCTTTTATCATCATTAACAATTCCCCGTGAAATATAAAGCTTTTTCCTGTATGTAAACATGTGGCATATTAGATGTGGTATTTGAAGAAATTATGACAGTTCAGTGTAAAATCTTTATTAAAAATTTGGTCCATGTGTGTAGAGGAGTCCCAGTTTAGTTACTCCTTCTTGCTGGACTCCTGTCCTTCAAAGATGGGGTACTTGCTCTCCACCTCAGCCCATGTCAAGCTGCAGTTAGCCAGATTTCGAACCATCCCTGGCAACTCAGTGACCTGCAGAATAATTTTTTTAATTAGTACAAAAAACAAAAATGTGATACTGTACCAGCCTTACATTTTGTTAATTACAGCAATAACACATGTTATACCTCAGCCCTGATCTGCCTCATCGAGTCACGGTCTCTCAGAGTGGCCGTGTGAGGCGTCTTTTTCACAGTATCGAAGTCGATGGTAATGCCAAAGGCCACTCCGATCTCATCTGATCTGGCGTAGCGCCTCCCAATGGATCCTGAGGAGTCATCCACCTTATGAGACACTCCGTTTTTGGTCATTGTCTCAGCTGGAAGGAGAAAGAAGACATCGTCAGTTTGAATCAAGCATAAAATAAAATATTCACATGAGTAAACTGAGTTCTAAGTTAGCATCATACTCACATAATTGGTGGACAAAAGGCTTAAACTCCTGGTTCTGGCTCAAAGGAAGGATGGAACATTTGTATGGAGCTACAGTGGCAGGAAAACTGAAAAACTGGACAAGAAATATATCATCTTAAATTAAAAGAAACAGCAGTACAATCAAAACAAATATATGACTCTGATTCCTGCTTTGAAACCATCCTACCGTCCTCTGTTCATCCCCCTTTCGGGTGTGGAACGAGTGCTCGAAGATGGAGTACATGATTCGACCGATGCCAAAGGACGGCTCGATTACATTGGGAACAATATCCTCCACTGTGGGAAAACAGAGACAGTTATTTTCCCACAAGAACAAAATACTCTTCTACTATCCGGCTCTGACACCAGGTTTGGTGTCGCCTCCTACCATGCAAAGTCTTCTGGAACCTTTTTACACTGACCATGTCTTTGGTCAATTTGAATGTTTTCCCCTCTGTCTGAAAGCTGAACTCCCTGCAGACATAAACACAACAACAACATCACCAAATTAACTTGGCATATAAATACATAGAAACATTTCTTTAGCAGTGATCAGTGCAGCCAGAAGTTACCCATTTTCATTGAGAAGCTTCTCCTGATCACTGATATAGCATTCATCGCAGACAGACAGGTATTCCAAAACAAACTTGGCATCTTTCTTGTATGCCGTGCCTATGGCGCCCTTTTTGGGCTCAAACTGGATGACATTTACTATTTTGTAAGAGGAAGTTAAGGAATAAAGCAGAGGGAAACAAACTGGGAAAACAACACTGACATATCATCACCTTTTCAAGTGATATATTGAACATGTGAGCAAACATTATTATTTTCATTGTCATATATGTAGAGTTGTGTTTCTGTCCACCTGGTAAATGTAAGTCCAATATTTACATTCTTTGTAGCTCTGAATCCGAGTGTCATTTCAAACACCACACAGATTTTTAACTGTACTTTATCCAGTTTGAGCATACATTCTCCAAACCACAGAATTAGTCTTGCAGAACTCCAACAATTTTTAGTATTGAGATATAGTCAAACAGTATAGTCAGTGGTGTGCAGTCAGGGGCAGCAAGGCTAGCACTGCTAGCCCTGTCAAAAATCTATTTTTTCTGTTTTTTCCATAATTAAAAGGTCATTCTGAAATGTATCTGGAGTCAATTACTTGTTCAGTATGCAACTTTATCCAGAAAACGAATGGTTATATTTTGTGGAGCTCAAATCTCCTATGTCCTATAAACGCATCACAGCTCCTTTCCTCTGCTGGGGCCAGCAGTAGTTGCATTGCTAGCCTCTGATCGAGCTGGACGCTGCTATTGGGTGCGTAACGTTGAGTGACCGTATCACCAGCCAATCAAATTTTGATGTGTTATTGACAGAACGCCTTAAGTCAAGCAGAATTTCTAGTGCTGGCCTGGGCGTCGTCATTCAAATGAGCTTGGCTGATTGGCCCATGGGCAGGTGCGTGATGACGCACTGTCTGTTATTCTGGAAAGGTGATGGCGGTTGATTTAACAGCAAGATCGGTAGATAAAGATATGATTGCGGACCTGCTTCGGGTGCCTTTTTCATCATGAAGGTTAGCAGGATGGATTTCATCAAGTAAACGGTGAGTGTTAGTTTTTTTTTCTTCTTTTTTTTCTTTTTTTCTTTTTTTTAACTTTCTCTGGACAAGATTGGCGCTGCTGTTGGGCTCACATCTCTCTCTCTTTCTCTTTGTGAAGTAAATTTAGAACCGTTTTTGGAGCATGTTTGTGTCTGTTATAGAAATTGATTTTACTTTTGAAGTGATTTAGAAGTTTCCTCTAAGAGCAGTCGGGCAGTATGTGCTGTTTTTGGATGGTGTGTCACATCATGGTATGTCCATTGTAAAATGGGCAGTGACCTAAGGGAAGATGATCTGATGGCGATGCTGCACATTGGTGTCTTGATGCATTGCAGATGTTGATCAGCTGTCATGTTGGTGTCGATTAAGTACTGTTGCATAATAGTGGCCTTACATTGAATTTGCAATGTGTATGTATTGTAGGACATAGGCCTAAATGTGTGCGGCTGCTCTGTTGGCTGTATCGGCATACAATACTTTCTTTTGGGGCGGGGGGGTGGATTTTAGTGCTGGCCCTGACTGAAACACCACCGCACGCTACTGAGTATAGTCAAGTTTGGGGTTTGAGAGAATTGAAGGATATGGGTTCTTTCAGGGGCTTTTCTGCCACTAGAGGGACCTTGGTGGCTCTGGTGTGACATGAGAGGTCATAGCAGGAACGGTCAGCACAGCCAACAATCTCAATCCATCCCTGAGAGAAAGAAAAAAACAATCATAAAATGTAAATGGTGTACACGTATTCTTATAACTGTTGAGTCTATGAGTGAGAATACAAGAGAAAAGATTTACATAGGAGGTTTTGGACTCAGCATCCCAGCAGTCACATGCATAGTGAGCCATCTCGTTCTCCATGTGCTGACGGAAGCGCACTTTATCTTTCGACAGCCCGACTTTAATTAGATACAAGTAGATTCTTCCAATGAAGTAACCCAACACAGAATTGTTGATCACTCCCTGCAGCAGAAGCAACGTTAATGTTAATGTTAATGCATTGATTTTTAACAATCTAGTGGCTAATTCTTGACCATCAATTACAATGTCAACGTTAGACTAATCATAATTCTCAAAGAATAAACACAATCCTAATGTTTGTTATGAACTTTTTCCTACCTGCTCCACAGCATCTCCCAGCCTCATGATCTGTGCAGACTGGCCACTGGTCTGAGCCTTTGAGGAGAACAACTTGATATCTAGGTCGGCCACATTGTGGAATTTAGGGTGGACCTTGTCATTTGGATCCACAAAGTGCTCGATCTCTGCCATGGTGAACTCCCTGCAAGCAGGAGAAGTTTAAATATCTGTGTATGTTCATTGTAATTTACAGCTGATTCATTTTAAAGAGTTTCATACCTCACGCGAATGAGTCCAGAACGAGGAGAGATCTCATTCCTGAAGGAGTTTCCAATCTGAGCAGCACCAAAAGGAAGTTTTCCTTGGTTGAACTCCAGTAAACGCTTGAAATTAAGGAACATTCCCTGAGCTGTTTCAGGCCTCAGATAGCTGAAAAGCAGCAATGAATAGACAAAATATTTTTTTCACATAAGACACCTGAATCAGTAGATTGCACAGATGTTGGTTCTTGCTGATCCATACCCGGGTGTGTTTCCTCCTGGACCAATAGACGTCTTAAACATCAGGTTGAAGGAGACGGGAGGTGTGAGGTCATTTCCTGTGGAGGGAGACTTCACGTTGTATTTCACAAACAGATCAGCCAACTCCTGCTGAGTGTAGTTGTCCATCTGAAACAGGGTGACAGCAGCAGTGAGTAAGGGTCTCTCGGTTATTCCCCTCCTCGGCCAGCAGATATCAGTATTTTCATTAACATCTGCTTTAAACACAGCATGTGAGTGTTTTGAAGATTTGTTTATGGAGCATGCACCTGAGTGATTACATCCTCCATCTGGGTCACCTTCTCCGCTGAACATTTCTCATCCGACATCAGGTTTTTCAAGTGGGCTGTGAGGGAACAAACATCTCATTCAGTGGCTATTACAATGATTCCATTAAATGTGAGCTTCAAAAGAAATTGCAGGCATTTGCTTGGCATCGAGTGTGCTATGAACACGTGTTTTTAATCTCTCCAGACATAATTATTACATTTTTTCTGGATAAGTGAATAAAGATAACCACTTGTTTGCGAAAAATTAAAACATTTAAATCCTATTTTTTAGCATTACACTTCACATATAAGATGCTTTGATGAATATTTTAATTTTCTGCAAGCAACAAGCTTCTTTATGTCAAATACTTAAACACATACCTGAAAAAACAGATACCTTTGATATTTGAACTCCAGCCCCACCCCTGCCTGCCACTACCTAAAACCCCCTTGAGCATACTAGATAGTCCAGTAAGGCAGGTAAAAACCTGTCCTTGCAGATTTTTCTGTTAAAACTGCCACTGCACAAAATGACCCAGAAAAGTTAGCAAATGTGGTTAAAGATTGTTGTGATATAATATTTTGAAGTTAATGTTAGTGTAATTTGGACACAGATAGTGATTAGCATAAATATGCTTGGCATACAGGTCTCTGTAGGAGTGAAATCTGACACCATGTGTTATTGCCCTATTGAATGGGTGTTATCAGTGGTTATGAGCGTCAGATATAGGTTAAAAGAGGAAGTAGTAGTAGCTGCATATAAACCCAGTGGAATGGGACCATGACACCAACCAATAAAATGCCACTACGTTTCATTACACTACAAAATAATGATGAGACAATGCTGTGGTTTAGGTATGGTTAGGTTTAGGAGCACAACTCATTTGGTTAGGGTTAGGAAATGATCATGGTTTGGGATAAAATGATCACTTGAAATGTGGTTAAACATGAACTGTTGGTTCTGAATAAGTAGTTAAATGCGGTAAAAAACCTTATCAATGGTAAATAGCGCCCTTATGAGCCTACTATAGGTTCAGAAGGTTCCTATATGAGGCTGATAACCCCTGATAACATCCATTCAATAGAATGATAACGTTTGGAGTGGCTCAAGGGAGGACTGGGCGTGGTGGGGCTCATTTTAATCCTAAATGACTTAATGATGGTCAGATAAAGTCACCTTTGAGGAGGTGATCGGCACGGTAGCAGTCTCCTGTCTTGGCATCTTTCACCATATAGTCAGCAAATTTATCCACATGACCTGATGTCCTGAAAGAGGGAACAGATTATTTTTTCAGTTAAAAAAAATTAAATGTATTTTTCTTAGTTGGGATTTCACCTGTGTTTGAATACAATAAGTTCAAAGTGTCACCTACTTGAGGACAGGTTCAGGAGTCAACATGGTGCAGTCAATCTCCAGGATCTGCTCCTCTTGGATGAAGTGCTGCCTCCATACCTGCAGAATGTTGTTCTTCAGGGCGCAGCCCACGGGGCCAAAGTCGTATAGGCCACTCACACCTGAGACACAATGAAAGTGAAACCTGTCAGTGATATAGATTATGGTTACAGTTTCTCCTTTCTATTGTGACATACATTATGGTATTTTACCTCCATATATGGCAAAAGCCTGATCATAGAAGAATCTCCTCTTTAAAGTATCCTCCAGCTTCACTCTGTCCACTGTGTCCTCTTTAGGCTGCAAGGCCAGCTCCTACAAGTGAGATTACATGATTGATTGTTCCTTCTTTTTTTTTGAAGTAAATCCTTTTTTCAGAAGTAACCGAAATATTCTGATAGGAAATCAGGAAAGGATAAACCAGCAGTTGTAAAACTCTGACCTTCGTTTCAAGAATCTTCTTGCGGGCTTTCAGTTCTCCAACAGCTTTGCTCAGCTCTGGCTCTGAGGCACCCTGCTCTTTCAACCGATGCACCAATTCACCCTGCATAAAAATGACATTCTTTACCTTCTTTTCACACACAACCTCAGACAACAACTTAGTTTTACTTATAATTGTTTCACAGTTAGTCTTTCTATCATTAAAGTTCAGTTTAGAAAAAATAATTATTTCAAACATGCACATATAAAAACTGTAAATTCATGAAAATAAATGTTGTTAAATAAATGTCAGTTTTATACATCTATAATGTGCCAAAATTCACTTTTCAATGAAATCCACTCCACGATGGAGCTATTTACTACTAATTGGAGGAAATATTAGCCTCCAATTCTAGTTTCACTTTGAAACGTGGTTTTATAAGATCAACGATTTCTTGCCAATTCAAACAAATGTGACAAAGGTAAAAAATAAAGCTGAATTGTTTGTGAATGTTACAACAATATGTCCTAATAATGGGCAATTGCATTTATTTTACATCATGCTACTGTGAAAAAATGGTCTGTATTAACGTACTTCTGAGAGGATTATATAAAAATCCTACATGCAAACCCACACACATAAATCTATTTTTGACACTTGTACATTTTAAAAGATTAACACTTCTTCAATCAACAGTTAACCGTTCCTTTCATTCAGACTAAGAAAGGTTATTAGACTAAAAATGGTATTTAAGCCAAAAAAGACAACAAAAAAAGCTTTACACTATAAAGATTATAGATAAAGATTGTGTTTGCCCACCTTTTCTATGCAAGTGTGTAATCTGGTATAGTAACTCACCTGTTCCCTCACAGCCTCCCTCAAAGGTGCCAGCACTTCTTCCATTTTTACACGTAGAAAAGGCTCCCTGCACAATAAGCCAACTCACAATCTGCTCTGAACTCAGCTGTTCTCATTTCTCCTCAGGCTTTATGTTAAGAGGGAACAGAAAGGGGAGGTGCCTGCTTATGTAGGCTAGAGTGGTTTAAGCTGTGTTGTCTGAAACAAGCGCTTTCTGTTGCATCATCCAGGAAACTCAGTCAAAACTTCACTCATTCTGGAATAATGACAGACATGAGCAAATACCACCAGGCCAACCTGGAGAGTAAAGAAGAACTTAAAATAACACACAATATACAGCAGCCAACAACACTGTCAAAATGTTGGGGGATGCACAGGAAGCAGCTGGGACGAGTACAAGAGTGTGTACTCCATGTCTGTGCTGACCAGCCAGCAGTGGTACTCACACACATTTTCAACCTCTGTCTATCCTTATGCCCCACATCCACAAGGCTCGAATCCACCACCATCAAGACCATTCCCAAGAACCTACAGTAACCTGTCCCTTTAACCAGTTGCTCTCACCCGTTACTTCAAAATGGTTTGCACAAGTACTCACACACATCAAAGACATTGTCCCAGCTGATCTAGACCAAAAGCAGTTTGCCTACCATGGACTGAGGAGGCCATATGTGTTGCTCTCAGTACATAATAGCCCACTCTCACCTGGAAAGACACAACACCTATGTCAGGATGCTCTTTGTTGATTTCAGCTCAGCGTTTAATATCATTATACCAAACAAGCTGGTTGACAAACTGCTGCCATATGCAACTGTACACTGGATTTCCTCATCAACCACCCAAGGCTGTCAGACTGGGCAAGCACACATCCTCCACCCTCAACATGAGCCCCGTTGTCTCCCAGGGCTGTGTGCTGAGCCCCCTCCTTTAGGCACTCTTCAAATATGACTGCCAACCCATCTAAGACTCAAACACTACTAGGTTTGTAGTTGATACAACAATGAAAAGACCTAGGATATAACTGTGGATTTTAGGACTACCAAGAATATCACACACAGTCCTGTCTACATCAGCACGGAGGCTGTGGGGAGTCACCATCACAGAAGACCTCTCCTGGACTGACAAGACCTCAGCAGTGGTAAGGCAAAACAATGCCTTTATTTTCTGATGAGGCTGAGGCTAGCTCATTTTACAGAGGGGAAATCATGTGTTTAAATACATTTGCTAACTGTAATGAATACCACCTGAACTGCTTACATGTGGCAGTGTCACTGCTTTTGAATTTGGCCTTTAGGACCAATTTCTCTTAGAATCAGTGGCCTGCTGCATGTTACAGAGTCTGTCTTCTCACTTCATACTTCTCTCAATATCAATCAGACCTCCTCTCCTCCTGGCTACAATCAAGTAGGCTAGATCTTTTGTCTATTTGTAATGCTTGAGATTTTAATATGACTGGAGAATAACTAATTATACTGGATGTTTCACACACAAGCAACACTGAAATACTTCATAACTCATTCATACACACACTCTTCTATTATTACATCAGCCTGAAGGTTTAGTACCTTGCTCAAGTGCCAGGGGATTCCCATTATTGATGAACCATTTGGCGCCATCTAGTGGCTAAACTAACAATCACCATTCCAGAGCTGCAGCCACATAAGACTGACAGGCCCACCAATTTACAAGTGACAAAGTAGCAGAGATTTCCTATATTTACATCATTTAACAGCGGGAACATCTACTTAACTGTATTTTCTTAACTCTTTCATGACACATTTCAGAACCGTTAATTCCTGCCCTTTTTTGCTGGCATTGGAGGAGTCCAGTAGTTCTTCATTTATAATCTGACCTCATATTGATACCTCTGGTTCTATACAATGTGATAATCTCATTATTGTAATGACCACAGTAAAAAATAAACGAGAGTCATTCTGAAGCTGTAAACACATCATAAAAAAACATTACAAATATATGCCGGTGTCCAGTAAGTGCTGGCTGTTTTTATTGAAATTGTTAAATATCTCAATCCAGTCTGCCTGAAAAGCGGAATGGTGAAAGCCTCCTTCCGCTGAAGACTCAACAACCTGATTACATTTTTCTCCCTTTTAAAACACATTGGCATGGTCATAAGATGGATGAAGTGTTGCTCATCAAAGAAACAAGAGTCTTGTGCAAGCTTTCCTCAACTGTTAGATATGATGAATACATGACATTTTAAGTGATTGCAGTGGTGAAGAACACAAGGAGGGCTCAGTGCACCACTATAGCTTATCACATTTACAGTTGTAATATTCTTCCTGGTGGTGCATACGCAACAAGTCTGTGGATTTTCATGGATTGACAGGCGGACGAGTGGGCTTTACTCTTCGGTTGTGTCCTTCTTGCTAGTCTCCTGTCCTTCAAAGATGGGGTACTTGCTCTCCACTTCCGCCCAGGTCATTGTGCCGTTGGCCAAATCCCGAACAATAACAGGCAGCTCACTGACCTGAGGACAGAAAAGATTGTTTACTCGATCGTGTTAAATTAGGCAATCACAACTGAATAGAATAAACATCCAATTGGTTAAAAAAAAAACAACTAACAGTAACATGGACTATCCTTTAAATGTAAAAATTGGTATTAAACACATAAGGTTTTCAAAGCTCTGATGTCAGCACCTGTGACAGCAGCAGCAACTAGTGCTCCGTCTCTATCTAGTGTCACACCTAAACAGAGTGCGTTTAGGTGACCTGGAAATTTGGCAGCAGTCAGAGCCTAACATACAAACACTCTAATTGGGCGGATAAAATGGAGGAAAATAGACTTGAAGCATAAAACCACGCTTTGTGCCACATCTAAGCACATGTTGGGTAGGAGAAACACAAGGCATTACTTGTGCCCAAATAGGACGAACATGTGTCAGTGTGCCAGGTTATAGAAAATAGGTGCGGGTTGTCTAGCAAAAAAGTTGAACCTGGCTTAACTTCTGCTGTAATGCCATGCAGTGACACCCAGCAGCACACATCACTGGTGGAGAACTTTATAGCATGAACAAATTTCATTGTCTCATTTGCTTTTTTTTTCAAACTCACCAGTAGCAAACCAATCTAAAATAGATCATCTATTTAATATCACAATACCATTTGGGGTATGTTTTGCATTTAAAGGGAAACAAGAAATTAATGTGAGTCTACAGCTGAGTGAGAATGTTGTACCCATGATGATAGCTTATGTTGGAGAGTTTATATTTACACCATTCTCTGCAGCTGCAAAAGCAATTATGCAAAGTGACAAGTAAAATGCTGGAAGAGAGAGAAAAATTCTGGGAATCTTAACCTAATGTTGGGGGGAAAAAGACAAGTGAAGTGCTGTACCTCAGCCCTGATCTGCCTCATTGAGTCACGGTCTCTCAGAGTGGCCGTGTGAGGCGTCTTGTTCACTGTGTCGAAGTCAATGGTGATGCCAAAGGCCACTCCGATCTCATCTGTCCTGGCGTAGCGCCTCCCGATGGATCCTGAGGAGTCGTCCACCTTGTGAGAGACACCGTTTTTGGTCATTGCCTCAGCTGAAACGAGACAGAACAGAGGAAAAGAGAGTCATCAGTTTGAATTTAGCATAAAATCAAATATACACATGAATGAAGTGAGCTCTAAGTTAGTATTCATCAAAACAGCAGAGCATGTCATTTCTCCTCTAGACAAAAATGGGACATACAGTATATGTTATAATTATGTGGGCACTTACATAATTCCCTCACGAAGGGCACGAATTCCTGGTTTTGACTCAGAGGCAGGACGGAGCATTTGTATGGAGCTACAGTTGCAGGGAAGCTAAAGTACTGCAGGGAAAAAAAACAGAAACAGTCATTACATAGAAGCAAACTTAAAATACAATACATGCAAAATGCAACTTTTGTATGGTCTAGACAGCCAGTAATACATGCAAACTCAACAGGAATTTTGCTGATACTTTCAAGCAATGACAATTTTGTTTGTGTTAAAAGGGAAACTTCAGTATTTGTCAACCTATACCATATTTTCCCATCTTCTTCTATCTAAGTGACTAATGGGGACAAGCATTTTGGAAATTGGTCCAGTATTGAGCGAGAGCGCTCCAGCTGTGAAACGGGCTGTAAATGTAATCAGATGGGACAATTGTGCCCCATCAATGAACCTCCACTAAAAGTGTTTGCTTTTGCCACTGACAGGCTTGGTTTGGTATTGTGTCTAACCAAGGCTCGCTCGTAAATCTTGTGAGTGTCAGCCATGACTTGGAATATCTTTCAGATAACACTAAGCTACACTTTCAGGACTCCAACACAAACAAATAAATAAAAAAAAACCCTCTTCCCAGCACTCCTCTCTCCAACTCTGTCATGGCTGAATATTTATTTGATTTCAACAACAACTCAACTCTCGCAGGATTTCAGGACAAGACTTGTCCTTGAGCGAGACTTGATTAAACACAACAAAAAAACGAATCAAGCGGAAGGTAAAGAAAAACATTTCATTTCTCTGCATGGTTCTTTCTATAATGACACTCTAAATAACAATTTGAGCCTGTCAATGGCAAAAACAAGCACTTATAGTGGATGTTTATTGATGGGGCACAATTGCCCCAAAGGATTACATTACAGCCCTTTTTGCGGCTGCCAGTTGAACAGCTCTCACTCTCAATGCACTGCTGTGATTGTATATAATAAAGCTAATTGATAATTTGTAAAATATCATGCCTCCATTACATATTTTGTCTCAAGTGCTTAATAACCACGTTTGAGGAATCATTGCAAAAAAGTGTGTTTGTGTATTTGTAAGCTTATCGACTGATATGTCGATATCAGAATATTTTACTCCCTAATATATCGGTACTGGCTCTGATGTATACTATATAATGCATAAATTATATCTCCCACTCAGTGTACAGTTCAACACATCGAGGTCCATCTCAAAAGTCTACTCACCGTTCTCTGTTCATCACCTTCTCTGACATGGAATGTGTGCTCAAAGATCGTGTGCATGATCCTACCAATGCCAAAGGAGGGCTCGATTACGTTCGGAACAACTTCCTCCACTGTAAATGACAAAAACAGACAGGTGAATTGCAGCTCTCATTATCCCAAAATGACCATTATTCATCAACATCATCACATCTTCTTGTGAGTGAATCTCACCATGCAGAGTCTTCTGGAATCGCTTCACATTGACCATGTCCTTTGTGAGTTTGAACGTCTTTCCTTCTGTCTCGACGGTGAATTCTCTGTGGATAAAAAATGATATTACTGACTGTACTGGAAATAACAAAGCCTCAACCTTTCATTAGGTGCCCAAACTGGTTCCTCTGGTTAACAGCACTCACCCAGTCTCATTAAGCAGCTGCTCCTGTTCTGTAATGTAACATTCATCACACACAGACAGATACTCCATGACTATCTTAGCCTCCTTCTTATACGCCTTCCCAATGGCTCCTTTGTTAGGCTCAAACTGGACGACATTTACAACTTTGTGTGAAGAAGTTAAGGATTAAAACTAATGGGTGTATGATAACACATTTTTTGGTGTTTGATGGAAGAATTTTGCAGTGTTGCAGCTGCTGCAGTTTAAGGATATGGGTTCTTTTAGAGGCTTCTCAGCTACCAGAGGGACCTTTGTGACTCGTGCGTGGCATTTCAGATCAAAGCAGGACCGGTCAGCACACCCCACAATCTCAATCCAGCCCTGCAAGGAACAAACAATACATTAAGCAAGAGTACAGCATGTGGCTTACCTGACATGACAATGCATTTGCAAAACATGAAGAAACACTGCAGTAGAAATAGGGCTGTCACAATACCAGATTTTCACTACACGATTATCATGGCTTAAAAGAATTCACGATAATGATATTATTGCAATATCTATAGAATTTTTGATGAAGAAAAAAAATATTAGTGCTATTAGTCAAATTTATCTTTAACTTTGTTAATTGGGTGTTTTTTCTGGCAAATTAATTACACTAAAATACTAGTGTAGGGAGGTGGCGAGTGAGTCTGTAAGCATAAATGTAAAAAAAGAACGACGACACAGATGAAATGGTGTGTGTGTGTATTGTTGTGGAAAGGGATAAAAAAAGCAATAATTGAAAATAATGAATGATTTTAGAGGCGCTGGATTATTTACACAAAATTATCAGATGTGCATTATTTCTTAAAAAAAAAACATATTGCAGTTATCGTCAATATCAATACATCGCGCCACCCCTAGGAAGAACATACATAGGAAGTTTTGGTTTCAGCATCCCAGCAGTCACAGGCGTAGTGGGCCATCTCGTTGTCCATATGCTGACGGAAGCGCAGCTTGTCTTTGGCTATACCAACTTTAGTAAGGTAGAGGTAGATCCTCCCAATGAAATATCCCAGGACGGAGTTATTGACCACTCCCTAAATGAGAAGAAAGAAGTAAGGAATCTATGTCAGAGTTACATTCTTTATTTGCAAAAAAACATTTTGTACTTACTTTATTTATTCAAATTAACAACTGGTCTAATCTTTACTTCATTTCAGTTATTGAAAAATCAAGATGTGCATTTGTAATATTATAACACAATATTTTAACAATATAACCCTGCCCTACATAATTAGAAATCAAAGGATGTTGCTCTAAAGAGTAAATAATAGTCAAACAAATAATTCCTACCTGCTCAACAGCATCTCCCAGCTTCATGATATGTGCAGACTGGCCACTGGTCTGGGCTTTAGAGGAGTATAACATGATATCCAGGTCGGCTACACTGGAGAATTTAGGGTGGACCTTTTCATTCGGGTCCACAAAGTGCTCAATCTCAGCCATGGTGAACTCTCTGCGGGGAAATGTGGTGCAGTTAAAATTACTGTTTAAGTAGAGATACATAATACTTGGGAAAATAATAAGTGACCCAGAGACTCTCTCACCTAACGCGAATGAGTCCAGAGCGAGGAGAGATTTCATTCCTGAAGGAGTTTCCTATCTGAGCAGCAGCAAAGGGAAGTTTTCCCTGGTTGAACTCCAATAGACGCTTAAAGTTGAGGAAGATTCCCTGAGCGGTTTCAGGCCTCAGATAGCTGCAAATTTAGATGGATTTAATCAATTACCCAACAATAACATAAATGTGACAGCATAAAGGAAAATCTATACACAGTGTTGTTGACTTTTTACCCTGTCATATTCCCCCCTGGTCCAATGGACGTCTGAAACATCAGGTTGAAAGAGATGGGTGCTGTGAGGTCATTTCCTGTGGTGGGTGACTTAACGTTGTATTTCACAAAGAGATCGGTCAGCTCTTGCTGGGTGAAATTATCCATCTGAAAATAATATTAGGAAAATAATCATTTAGAGGCTTTTTAGAAACAGCTTTTACACATAATCCCCCAAAAGAGTATTTACTGTCAATCAGCACTGACCTGAGTGTTGACCTCCTCCATCTCTGCCTTCTTCTCTGCTGTACACTTTTTATCAGACATCAACTTCTGGAGATGGGCTACAAACAGAAACAATCCTTTTATAAACTGTTGTGATAATACTTGACAGACAGTAATATAATCTTGTTCCATTGATTTTATTCTACATGCTGATACAATACACTTTGTTTTAGACCAGATCTGTGCTGTCAAAACGCTGCTGGCTATATCTCAGTTCATACATAACAAGACTTGACATATTTCGGCTATTACATAACACTTTCATGTGTCATCATGTCATTGATTTTTTTCTGGCATTCCGGATTCATTACTCTCCAAGTCTTGCATGGACTGACATGTTCTCCTGACATCTTTCTGCCAGATTTTGGCACAGCTCCAGGCTCTGATCCTTACAGCTTGTATTGCTATGAAAGCCCTGTGTGATTTCTGCTGGTCCGACCACTTCCATTCTCCCTCAGGCACAACAGTGATATGTCAAGCTTAGCCAAACAGCAGCAGCCACTGACAACACAAGTCTGGACTGTGTCCATCCATCCCTCCCTCTGCAGAGATCCCATGAATAATATAGATGGAAAACTTGCTTTTGGGATGACTAATTGTTAGTTTACAAAGCAGTGGAAGCCAAGTCTCCAAATGTATTCAAAGACAAACAAGCAGATATACCTTTAAGGAGGTGGTCCGCCCTGAAGCATTCACCATTCTTGACGTCTTTCACCATGTAGTCAGCAAATTTTTCAACATGTCCTGACGTCCTGCATAAAAATAAGGAAATAATACATCAAATTTGTCAAAACTTGCTAAAAGAAATGTTATAAAAATTTCATTCCAATCACACAAAAGAAAAAACAACCAATGTATCTGCAACCGGGCTATGGAAGACTGCTATAATGACAGCTTCCATGCATAAAATTGCAGAATCAATGTGTGCCTGTTTATAAAAACCCACAGTTCAGCACTATGGAGCTGACTCTAGGAACCACCAGGCACTTTGTAAAACCTGTGTAACACCTATAGAGGACATGTAATGACTTTTGATTTCATTCTAATTGTGATAAAACCACATTTATATCAGGACTGACACAGCTGGACAAAAAAAAAGAAAAGAAAAAGCGCCAGTGCACCTACTTGAGGACAGACTCGGGGGTCAGCATGGTGCAGTCGATCTCCAGGATCTGCTCCTCCTGAATGAAGTGCTGCCTCCAGGCCTGCAGGATGTTGTTCTTCAGGGCACAGCCCACGGGGCCGAAGTCATACAGGCCGCTCACCCCTGAGGAGCATTACTGTATGGTAACAGAGTGCTTAAAGACTATGTGTATGGTGGTTTATGCCCTAACTGAAAACATGAATCCCCCTTATTAGTGGTCTTAATCTCACCTCCGTAGATGGCAAAGGCCTGGTCATAGAAGAATCGCCTCTTCAGGGTATCCTCCATCTTAGTTCTGTCAACAATGTCATCTTTGGGTTGTAGTGACAGCTCCTGCAATGACAATTATATTCAAAATATACAGTAGCTTCATTAGTGGAGGCACAATTTGTAGCGTTGAAATTGAACAAACCTTCACAACCACATCTTAAGCTAATACCCACGTTTCAGTCTGCTTGTCTACATAGTTGTTTAAAAGAAGGGATTCAAAGCATGGGCACAGTCCCTATATTAAAATGATGATGCATAATTGCCAGGGACTCTCACGGAAATTAAAGGTCAGAAGAGACATTCAAACACATCAATGTTGCTGTGTGCAATAACAACCCTGCTCTTTTTCCTTAAATACTAATGTTTTATATTGTTAAAGTGCATATTTATTATGTGGATAGTAGATGTTGTTCACCTCTGATATGAAACACTGAGAAACCAGGGCTGCAACTGACACTGATTAGTTGTTTGGTCAATACAATGTCAGACAACAGTAACAAAACATCTATCACAATTACCAAAATCCTAACTTAACATCTAACATGTAAAAAACCCAAAGATATTCAGTTTACCACATAAGTGAAACATCCTTATTGATAAGAAGCCAGACCTAGGCAGTGTTTGGGTTTTTTGTTTGAAAAACTACTTGACGTTTGCACAATCAGTTCATTTTGACGGCTGATATTGTAATGTGATACAGTTTTACTCATATGTGTATACTGTGTCTATTTGTCCTGCACTGTGTAGTTGTGAATATTTATATTATTATTAACTGCACATACATACTATTAATAGCCACACATAGTTTATAAACAATCAAATTTATATTTATATCTGAATTGATATTCATACTTCTGTTTATATACTTCTTTATGCATACAAATGATTTTTATCATGTCAATATGCACAATAAGCACAGGACTATGTGCCCACACTACATAGAAACGTAAATTACTATCCCTCTCTGTTATGTGTACGTGCATGCTTGATGTTTATTACTTTTTCTGTTGACATCCGGACCACATTCAGTTCCTTGGACTTGCTACTTGGCGAGTAAATCTGATTGTGATAGTGACCAATTATTTCATCTAATTGGTAACCCTGAATAACTGCAGTGCAGTTTGTTTATTTAAAATGGAGGTGTATGTGTCACAATTGACAAAAGCCTCTGTCCCCGTTTCTGTTATATAAAAGGCTGGCAGGGCCATTTAAAACAGATTTAATGACTGAATTCATCCTCATTCATTTGGACTTAACATTAACCAAGAGTATATTGCCTTACCTTGGCCTCCAGAGTTCTCTTCCTTGCTTTCAGTTCAGCCACAGCCTTTGTGACATCCACATCAGGAACGCCATCCTGCTTCATTTGGCGCACCAGGTCCCCCTAAAACAGCGACAAAAGCCATGAGCCGGCTACAAGGCCTAAATCGGGGCATGTTTACACATCAATCAGCTGATTGTTGGGTTGTTTTTCAGTAGCAGCATTAACTTGGCTTCCTTTCTTTAACCCCACCCTGTTCGCAGACATCTGCAGCAGTAGCAGCACATTGAAACGTGGCAAAGCGTTAGCTGCTAACTTATAGCTCGCCATTCATTGACAGTTTCATTAGCAGCCGGTTAGCTTGATAAGCTACACACAATGCCAAGGAGTCTGAGGCCATAAAACTATATCTAATGCTAAACACGCAGATTAAAGCCGAATCAGGTGAGATTGTGAGATAATTCAGCGCTACCTGTTCTTTGACTGCAAGCCTCAAAGGGGCGAGAATCTGCTCAATGTTGCCGTCCATGGTTCGTCCTTCCGTCGGCTGCAGCCAAAGACTTTTCTTCTGGTTCTTCTTACACAAGCAGACCGACGTTGAAAGCGGCCTGTGTCGGGGCTGGTAGCGGAGCGACTGCCGAAAAAACCGGACCGTGGACACCGGGCAGAGGGAGGAAATGTCAGTGCTGGTCCTCAGCAGTGCCGATGCTGCGCTGCGAAGAAGCATGGACCGCCGTAATGTGAGCAGAGGAGAATGATGAAATCTCAGGAAATAAGTAAACGCCGCTGACGCTCCGGGAAGGCACTTTCGCTACGTGCGTATATCGGCAGATTCGTCAAACATGATCATATCAGATCCTATGATCAGATCAAATTAAATTTAAATAAAATAAGATACAAATTAAATAAAATACAATTTCCACGTAAATTTAGATTTTTTTAATAAAATCTCATTGCTACCTGATAAAAAAAGATGTTATACTACAAATAATAAAAAATATCCATGGTAAGGCCTAAATTATGAGATACTACTATCAGATGCTGAAAATAAAGTTAATTTAATTTAAAAATTAAATAGTTTGGTCAAATTTAAGTCTCAATAATTAAAAAATCCTCCATTAGGCTTATTTTAAAGAAATCCTTAAATGGTGCCTACGTCTTTTTAAAATCTTTGGATTTTCCCTTTAAATGCAAATGTTAGTTTTTCCATAGATGGTGAGCTTGAAAGGTATTCATTTGTCCAGATCCTCCTTGTTCCTCAAGAGTGTTATGATTGAATTAGAGAGAAAACAGGAGACAATGGAAACAGATTTAAATATATAATTTAATCCAAAGTAATATATCATGTGATATCTGCCCTGTCTGATTCCTCCCTTTACTGTTGTAAAAACAAGGAGTCGATCATTTAGATAAATCACAGACACTTCATGTATCCCCTGAGCTCAAATCTCATCACCTCAGCCTTATTAAAACTAATTGTGCCGAGGAATGACAAAATGTGACCTTTACTGTTTCAATCATTTTAATACACCTTCATTGAGATAAAGATTTCCTGACATTTGATTAATGATGGCTGTTTTCTCAAGGTCATTTCAGTCAGTTCCTGCCCTGTCAAAACCAGCATGTCAGAGTCTGTTGCGTGCTGCTTGATAGTAAACACCCTGGAGCTCAAGTGGTCATGTTCGCTGTTGACTGATCAGTTTCACTCATTCTGTGTTAAATTCAACTGAATTAATGGTGTTTTTTGCTGAGCATTTTTTAAAAACGTGTACTTAGATTATCAAAAAATGTGGCAATGCTAAATATAAACATAACTGTAATTAATGAATTGATGCATATAAGGTTTTTGTGTAACCCATTTATTTAAAAAAAGAAAAGAAAGAGAAATGAAGTGGAAAACAAAAGAGAATGAGACATAAATCATTAGTATCCCTAGTGGTAGGGGAAGCACTATTCATGTCGGTGTGAAAACACAGTTACATCTATCTCGTTTAGGTGCAAGTCCAAAAAAGCTGTGAATGTAAATTGCGTCTCACAAAGGACTTACAACTCTGCCATCTACTTCCATCAAAAATGTGTCTCTAATATACTGAGAAATGTACATTTTCACACTTCCATCTCTACCCCAAAACCCAAACTCTTTTGACATGAGCAGCAGATGACATTCCAAGTCCTTTAGGAAATACTATACATTAGTTACATAATATTTCTAAATGCATCTGGATTATAAATAGCATGATTGAAAATAGCCCCTTTGGTCAGTTTAGCTGTTTTAATTCTTTCTCTTGTTCTTTAAAAGCTTTTTTATGTTCTCCTTTTGCACTATATGTAAAGCACTTTGAATTGCCTGTTGCTGAAATGTGCTATACAAATAAATCTGCCTTGCCTTGCCTTGCCTTGCCTTGCCTTGCCTTGCCTTGCCTTGCCTTGCCCTGCCTTGCCCTGCCCTGCCTTGCCCTGCCCTGCCTTGCCTTGCCTTGCCTAGATTTTCACCACAAGGTGGCACAAAAGGAAAACTAATGATTATATAGAAACACATTCTACAGTCACACAAAGAGAAAATATTCAATTACAATGTTTTATTGACTAATTTGTACAAATAGTGACCTGAGGGAATGTTTTTCTTTGAATTTTATACAAAATATGACAGCAAAAGATTATTTACGCATATTATTTTAAGCTGTAAAAGATTGCAATTTTGTACTGCAAAACTGGCTTATATTGGCATGTAATTTAAAGGTATTTTCCTCCTATATCACCCTATAGGAGGAAAAGTGAGCACATATTCGCTTCAACCTTATTCCTTGGGGGGGGGGGGGGGCTTTTATAATAAATGTACTGCCCCGCATTGCAGGATGTCTGGACATCAAACAATTTACAGTTCCTGTACTGAACGCTATACAAGCCTCACTGTGCCATTGTTTATATGTGGAGGACCTTGAATACTACACAGCTTTAGGGGGGAAAACAGGGAAAGAGGCCCATGCAGAGAGAGAGAGAGAGAGACAGAGAGAGAGAGAGATGATGTGATTCCACTTCCTTACTGAACTACGCCCACGTTCATAAAACATTCAAGGACCCTGCAGTCTGACAGCACACCACTAGATGTACTTGAAGATAGTGAGAAAGATCATCTGTGTCCTATCAAAGTTAATATCAAAACCATATTCATTTTAATTATTCATCAACAGAAATGCGTCGCTTGCGGCCTGTGCCACACAGATCCCTCAGAAATAAACGTCACAGGCCAATGTTTCATGCTGATGATCAAGAAGTGAATCCCTCCAGTGTTTGATCTCATGTCTTAAGGTGGTGTTAGTCCAGTATGTGTAGATATTTCTTTATCCATATGAAACTCGCCACTCCCTTTGACAACAAGACAGCGAGGAAGTGTTTGTGCCCCGCAGCTGTAATTTTTCAAAGAGAGATTATCTGTGTCCCCAAATAGGCTTCTGAGTGCTGTGCTCAGTCTAACAACCACACAACAACCATTCATTTTGGACTAGACGTGTTTGCTATTAGCCGCTCCCTCAGGGTTTCATTAGTTGGAATGTTTTAATATATAACCAACCTTGATGTAACACTTTGTAGGCGAGAAATCAGCTGAGTGTCAACAATTTCATGTCATATTTATACAATGATTAACAAGAAAAATACTTACAGTATAAAAAAATAATATGATTAGAAATAGAATAATTTAGTGATTATGGTGATACTTTCTGTTGAGTCACTCCTCATAAAGGCTTTTTGAATTAAATAGGTTTTATTAATGGTTAATAAATCCGTTATATGACACTAATAAGAACATCTTTTGCGTTGCCAGGTTGTGAAAAAAAGTTTTTTGGCAAGTGTTTGTCCCCCTGCAGGACACGTTTTTAGTAATTAATTAAGCTGCAGAGAGAAAACCATAAAACCACCAGATGGCTATAGAAAGTATGATTATCAACATTTAGAAATGCCTTATTATCAAATAGAAAGAACAAACACCAATAAACACCAAGCACTGATGGATTTTTCATAGTGTGACAGACCCAAATGTTGCTCTTACGGAGACTTATTACAGATTTATGAAGAATTGTAATTTATTTATCAATTAGTTAGTTACAACATACAAACCATTTACAAGGGAAAGTGGTTCTGTCATGGCCCATACAATCTGATTACAATCTGATTATTATCATTATTAAGGATAACTACAACTGCAATGATTAGTTGATTAATTGTTTCGTGAATCAACAGAAAATTAATTAATAAATTAAAGCAACTATTTTAACAATCATTTCCTAAACATGTGCTGGTTGCAGCTTCTCAAATGTGAGGATTAGAAGCTTTTCCGTGCCATATTTGATAGGAAACTGAATTTCTTTGAATTTTAGACTGTTGATCGGACAAAACACAACATTTGAAAATGTCACCAAAAGATCATCAGAGGCAATTTTCTCTATTTAATGACATAGACAAAATGATTAATCGAAGAAAAAAAACAGCAGGTTAATCAATAATCAAAATAATCAATAGTTAGTAACCCTAATAATATCAATGGTAACATTTCACTTTTAGCAATGCAAATGCACTGATTGATCATTCCGTTGTGTAGGCTAACAGAAGGTTCTGACACTGCAGTTTGTGCTGTAAAATTCAATTATTTTCTCTATGTCTTTCCGGATTTCTTTCAAGGAATTATTGATCTTATCCGTGTGTAGTAACCAAGCTGTGGTTACACACAGGCTCAGTGTCATCAGATTTCAAGTGGCCATGCAGTCTTGACAGACACAGTAACCTGAAACCAACTGTCAAGTGCTGAGAAGAGATTGTGATTGTGCAGCTCAGAGGCAAAAGACATGTGTTCTGGTGTCAACTGTCCGCATACATATGTTATTGTAAATATCAGGACGGAGGCAGTGACCCACACTAAAAGCACTGTGTTGGCTGGGAGATTACATACTAATTGTGAGCAGCATCAACAGATGACAGCCTGCACTTACTGCTGTTTTCCTCCTGTCCATATGCCATCTTACACTTGTCTCGCAGGTAGGGTCATTTAGGGCTGCGTGGGCCCCAGCTCCATTAAAGTGACAGCGAAGATGAAGAGGGACAAACACTCAGATACGTCACTGCTGGCAACCGCCCAGAAAACCACTTTATCTCCTTTGTAGTTATTCTACGATCCACTGAGCATGAATAATGTTTATCAGTTGGAGGGTGTAGGTCTCTGGTTCACAGGTGGTTCAAGATATGGGAGAAGACTATATGACATAGATTAAAGGGACAATCCACTTTTAAAAAAAAAAAAAAAAAGTTGGTTTATTCGTACTTCTCTTCCTGTGAAAATATCTGTATAATGTCTTGTAGCTCTGGAGGAGCTTTGTCAAAGGAGGAAATAACTCTCAGTGATGCCATAGTGATGTCATCAGGGTCATCTTGGTTTGGAAACTACAAGTTTATAACAAAGTTAGTTCGTTACATGCTTCAGGCAAGGCTCTGAAAGAGGCAGAGAGGGTAAAATGAAAGGATGCTATGGGTTGCATTGTGGGAAATGTAGGAATAAGCATTTTTAGAGCCTGACCCATACTTAAGACTAAAAATCAGGATATCCCAGCATTTGCAGCACACATTTGTCAGTCGTAACCACTGTCAAGTATAAGGCACCCTTTACATTTATAAGTAATAAATAATGGTTAACATAATTTAGCTTTATAGATTATTTATAATACATCAATAAGGACGGGTTGCCAGGTTGACAAAAATGCCTTTGGCTGGTGTTTATCCTTTCTATTTAATGCAGTTAGAAATAGTGAAAATCCATTAATAAATGCTGAATGGGGCTTCAAATTCTCCAATATAAGCCATTGGGATTTAAATGTGAACAAGTCATTAAACAGGATTTTCCAATAATCCATTTTATTGATGAATTAAACGGCTAAAAAGAAAAGAGCTAAAAAAGTGTCATGCAAAAGGGATTTTTCACAAATTGGCAAACACAAAGTTATTTTAATTATTTGCCAACACCTTAGAAAGCCTTTAGAAAGTGAGAGTCCCCCAGCATTATAGAGATCTCCTCATATGACTGGAGAATCCTTTAAAAATGTAATCAATTGTTTCTTTTTGAAGAATGAATGCCTTTTACTTCACAATATTTTGATTCCCTGATTTTGTGACTCCACACGCTTCTTGTGTTTTCAAATTCCAGTGGACATGACCACTGATGTGCTCATGTATTAACAATATTTAGAAAAATCATACACTCTGGACATACCTGCTTGTTAACTTGCCTAAGGCGTGTGGCTACTATGGGGACTCCGAGGTCGTGTCATTTCTATTGTTTCATAGGAATTTGGGGGTTTAAATATCACACATTGAATTTTTAAGCAGACAAAATCCGTAAAAATTGACTTTAACCCATTACAATAACAGGATTTGACATTCTGTAATTATATTCCCGAGAGGAAGGCTTTGAAACGGAATTTATGTGGCCTAATCATAGGGATAGATTTGCCAAAAATATATATTTAAAAGCTAAAAACATAGACGTTAAACGTGAAAAATAGCATTTTGAAGAATTTTATAGAATTCCTTGGGAAGGGTGGGGTTGCCTTAGTGGACTTTGGACTCTTGACCTCAGTATTTCTAAAATCCTGTTGTCAGCAGCAAAACATTTCCTGTGCCAAAAAATGTGAATATTCTCCTAAATAATGCTGTAAAAGTAAAAACATGACATTATTTTCTGTACATCAGACTATCATCTCTGTGTGAAATGCATTTTAAGGGGTAATACCAGCAAACAGTGAGCAGAGGGCGGGCTGGGAGGTTTTTCAGCATGAACTGAGCAGGATAACAGAAATGTTGAAGGCGTGATGTTGTTGTTGTTGTAGTAGTAGTGAGCCTGCACGGTCGCCATCTCTGGGTAAAGGCTGAAACCGTATCACGCAGTTGATATTGTGTGTGCATTAAAGCTGGAGCATACAGTAGCAGCAGCAGCAGCAGCAGAAGGCGGGGGCTGTGCTGCTTGCAACAGCGGACACACACACACACACACACACACACACACACACACACACATTCACACAGATAGGGCTTCAATGCAGGACTGACGCTTTGTTTCTCTCTCGCACATCGGACCGTCACCTCAAATGTTGGACGCACTGTGGCCCGCTTCTTCTTACTGACACCTCTTGTTTGTAAGCTCCAGGGAATGGGACTGCATGCTTCGAATAAAATGGGATTTTAATGCTGCAAACAGCGGACTCTGTAGCCTGTGCGCAGCCGGGGGACTGTAGCGCGCTTGGTAATGTTTGCCAAGGAATAAAACGGTGTAGCCGAAGGTGCGTAACATCTCGTTTCCATGGACAACACGTCCATAATAACACAGGTTGCAAATCCGAAAGAGGAGGAGAGCATTTCTTCAAGCCAAGATAAAGGTAAGACACAGAAATCTGTCACCTTTTTACAAAAAAAAATGTTTTTTGACATGCCTGAATTTTGATATCCATCTATTTTGGTGCAGCCGCGTATTGTTTATGTTGCACGGTGCCAATCTGATCTGCAGAGGATAGTGGGCTCTGGGCTGCAACAGCGAGCCAGTGTATCGACGGTAAATCTCCATTGTTGAGCTGAGGCAGAGAAACATTAAGAGCAAGAGCCTTCAGCCAGGCTGTCACTTTATATAATGTTGTGAGTGCACTGAAACTTTACTGCCAAGTGCTTTATTGTGCGGCAGAACAAGACCTGGTTTTTTAATCATTTTGCGATTCTAAAACGTGTGATATTTTCTCATCTGTATAGAGTGTGCTCGGTTTACTACAGGGGGCGGGTACTCTTTTTCTCCCTTGCACTATCGACATCCCTGTGTACACATAACACTGTAAAATGCGTGGTTTACTACCAATAGCAACTCAATCCAAGGGTAAAATCATTAGCTCGCCTCTGAATAATTGAAGAAAGCAACCAAATTATAAGTATTCAAATGAGAATATATAGAATCGTGTATTTGAAGTCCCTTTCTAAATGTAAGGGATGTTTTCATACACTAATGTTGGAAAGCCTATAACAACATTGATGTATTTGTCACGTTATATCAATCCTAGAACAAAAGCACCACACTAAAGCAATACAAATATGAGGGGACAATATCTTTAACCAGATTGTTTATTGGTATCATCCTCCTGTGCAGTTCTTTTTGATAATATTGATGATAAAAAACTATAACTGATAGTCTATGTTCACATGGTGAAAAAAGTCCATTTTCATCTGTGGAAAAAGTGCCTGAAAACACCAGCTCAACAGCTGTCCCACAGATTACAGAGGCTGAACGAAAACACATTTTCTCTCTTGTTGTTTTGCACAAGAGTCCACTTCGCCATGTGGTGATGACATCAATGACAAATCCCCCTTTGACTCAGGAGCTTTTCAGTTTTCATTAACTTTGAGAAGGGTTTGTACTAGTTTGTGCAGACCAGTGTACTGCACTCTACTCACAGTTTCCCCAGATGAAAGTTGTGCATATTTAACTCATTAACATATTTTTGGAAGTTGCGTATAGGTAGTGGATAAACTCATGTTATGGGACAGTTGGCATTCACGAGGGCTACACAGGTGTCCATGGTTGTGTGGATCTCAGGGCCCTGACATTCCCCCCAGCACCCACCCCACTCAGCCACAGGGTGCCTGGAGGCCAAAGGGACCACAGCTTCCTGCTACACCCTGTTCCCTGTTGGAGAAAAGGTCACCTTCCTGCATCACCCTCTGCTGAACACCACTGACATATATGAACCACCCTGACTCATTAAATGCTCAGGGTGCGGTCATTAAATTAAGCTATAATCCAGATCTGGACACTAATATCATTCAAGATCAGCGTTGAGGCTTTGACATAAACTTTATTTTTAGTACAAGGAGCTCCAGGACTGACCTGAACGATCATGGCAACCAGATCAATTATGATTAATGTATCGTTGCACATTTCCAATATTCTTTCCCCTCATCAGCTTACTCTAATCTCGTGGCGCCACCTTGATGATTAAAAGACATCATAAACAAATCAATGAAAGCAATCACTAAAAAGCAAACATTCAACTTAATCTTTGACTGCAGAGAGAAGTAACATCATCCAGGAAACTGTTGCTTTCTTTTCATTTTAGCACATTTTAAAGCCCTTGCATAAAATTCCCACACTTTCTTGTCTGCGACATCCTGCTTGATTTGAGCAGTAAATCCCAGATGATGCATGGAATCCAACAATTAATCTGGCAGGATAAAATGCGGGGTCAGTCGCTGACCAGAGAGGACACAAAATACTCACACACACACACACACACACACACACACACACACACACACACACACACACACACACACACACACACACACACACACACACACACGCACACACACACACAGGCTCCTCAAACGGCTGCTGTGACACACATAAACTATCACCAGGGAGCTTTTCCTGAATGGAGTTCCTGCCCTTCACTACTGGCTCTGTCAAAGCAGACAACAAACAGCACTGTTGTCCGGGACAGTTACTCCTGCTCGGGCTGCACTGAAGCCACAAATGATTACACATGCTCACAGACACACAGACACACACACACACAGACACACACACACAGACACACACTGAATATTTCAGAGCACGGCGAGCTATTTTCAGAGTCCTATCAGTTTCATTCCAAGCAAAGACGTAGTAAGTCATTAGAGTTTTTTTAAGACATTTGGTCAGGTGGAGATTATATCTTTATGCATTATGGATTATGTTAAATGAGGTGAGCGCTGGAATCATGATGTGGGTGGATACATTTTCAGACACAGCACATGTACTGGTACAAAGTCAACCATTTTGGAAGATATACAAGGCTGTTTTTGTAGTCTTTGTTTGATAGGTAATGATGACATGTTCACGCCGTTTGTGGTATCATAATGATGTTTTGCAAAAAAACCCAACAAAAACAATTTTATTAATATAAAGCTACATTTTTCACAGTCACCTACACAGAAGCACATAGGAGCGTGAGAGAGCAGCTTTTCTCCTCTCCGAACCCAAATTAGGCTTTTTCATTTGGCACACTTTTCAGTATCTGATGCAATGAATTGTAACGACTGGACTGGATACACGCAGGGAGTCACACACTGGCCAGACTCTGTCTTGCTACACAAATCACCCAGGCTTTGCTCTGATAACTTTGCAGGCTGATAGGTATCAGTGGATGAGCCCTTTACCTTAATCAGATTGGGTTGAATCTGAGTTTAGCTCTTCACTCCTGCTGGGTGAGTGATGACAGATACTTAGATAAACCCACAGTATTACTCACACAGTGCTAAGTTAAATAGTGATTATAAAATTAATGGGATTTCTCACTTGGAAAACTTTCTCATTGGGTGTTGTTTGACTTCCTGTATGACACCTGATTAATTTCAGTATGATCATGCAGTTAATTCAGACACTTTGTGATAGCAATGACATATGTTTTGCAGTACATTGCCTGGTAATTGGTGTCAGATTGAGACTAGAGCTGCAGCTGAAGATTATTCTCATTATGGATTGTTTTCTCCAATAAATGTTTGATAATATCAGGAAAATTGGAAAAATGCCCACCAGTAGTTCCAAGAGGCCATGCTGATGTTTTTAAATTGTTTGTTTTGTCTTTACAAACAGTCCAGATCCAAAAGATATTCAGTGCACTGTCATAGAAATGTGAGAAAACCAGAAATAATCACATTTGAGAAACTGGAAAAAGTGAATTTCTGCCATTTTAACTCTCATTTTAACTGAGGCTGAATGTATTACTGAAAATACCCATTTATTAAAAAAAAAAAAAAAAAAGTTCTCTATCTAGATAACTCATCTTCATCGGGAAAGTAATTAGCTGTGTTTTTCAGTTTTCTTTCTTCTACACTGAATATCTTTGTAGAATATTCCCAGGAGTCCTTAGAATAAATGTTTGCTTTTTGGGGAAAAAATACAAACTCACGTTGTTATTTCTTTAATTGTATGCTTGGTTTGCCTGGTCAATCTGAGGCTGAATGATGTGTATTCTCCTGAAAAGCCATACAGTAACGTCATCCTGGTCTATTTATTCCAGTCCAACAGTTTGGACACTATACAATATTTCTCAGAGACCTTAACCTTCAGCTCTCAAAAGCTCTATGGTCAAGGTACTCTAGCTGTAGCTGTTCTTCTACACATGAATCCTTCTCACACAGGGTGAAGCACATAGATGAAGAGGAGTAGAATACACTTGAATTTATTGTTCTCTGACATGTTAAAGTATCATAATTCCCTAGAAATAATTGCCTCTCATCTGTTAGAAAATGAGCTATAAAAAGCTATAAATCAAAAGCTATAATATTATTATAAACTGAAGAAAAGGGCTGTGATTTCATGTGCACTTGGCTTTTGAGGGTTATTCCCGGAACACGCTGCTTTACATAAATAAAGTGTTTATGATGTGTGGACCACACCTGCAGGGGTGTGTGCAGCACAGTTAGCGAGGGGCGCTACTGTAAATGTTGGCTGCCCTGGAGTTCCTGACACAACTTGCCACTCTGCTGTGCAGCCTAAAGCGGTGTCATTACTGAACCAAAGTGTTGGGTAGAGGAAAATGACAGTCTTTCACCTCAGTGATGTAGATTTCTTCATGCTGGGTATACAAGGGTGCTTCCATGTTAATCTAAAGCTCCCCACCCCCTCCTCTTGGGAACCCTATTGGATCATTACATGCGCACAGTGAAGTCAATATTCAATGCACCATTTTGACTGAGAGAAAGAGGGAGGAAGAAGCTGGACTCATTGCTCTGAAGTGCACGTCCTTATTACAGATTTATGAGCCTATTTCAGCCAATGCTGCTCAAAAAAGCAGATTATCCGCACCTCCGGGGATGTGTTTGAGTGTTAGATGTTTCCCAGCGCATCTTCATTACATGGGTCCAATAGCGTACTGGGTAGCTGATTGGGAAGAGTTGAATGTTTTTCTTCCAAGCCTAAGCTCCTTGACTGATAAGCTTGTTAACTGTATGTGTGGGATCGGCACCCGTTCTCTTGGATGAACACGCCTGAAGTGGAAGTTGGGGGATTGTGTTTATTTATGTGTTTTAGATGGAGCCAGTCCCACAACAAGAAGCGGTGTAATGTTTATACAGCTGTAAGTAGCAAATTAATGTACTGTGTGATATTGTTGCCCTGCACAGAGCTTGTTTGGCTTTGTAAGTAACCACAATGGATTTGCCAACACTGAATTTCACATTACGTATGAGCTCACAAACGCTTGATCACATATATAGCGGCTCCCTTAGGTGCTTGTTGACATACAGTATCAACCTCTGTTTTTTTTTTTTAATTTGCATATCCACCTGTTGGTGTCACTTTGTGTAAGTGATTGCATTTTGAAAGATAAAGTGCTAGCTGTGAACAATTTTTTAAGTTTGTCAAAAAGGGAAAAACTTATACTATTAATCCTGGAAATTTCATGTATTTGCAAACGCTGAATTTATATCAAAATGACAGGGAAAGGCTTATTATCTGCATTCTTGCTGATAGTTAGATGAGAAGATAGACACAAATCCCATTTGAGAGTGGTGTCAAGTATATTTACCAAAATGTCAAACTCGTCCTGTCATTTTGATATAAACTTTGAGTTTGCAAAAAGATGAGTTTCCCTGGATATCACCATCAATATTACTAAGTTAAACTATCATCTAAAAAAATCCACTCAAATACAGATGTTTTCTTTCTAAAAAGTAATATTTATTGACCAAAAATGAAAAAATAGACTATGGCTGTCTATGTTAGGTCAGTTTTGTTATCTGTATTCACCCAACATACCCAGTATCGGTATTGAAGCTAGCTAAGTAGTATCCTTGTAAGCATCTGCCTCTCTTTGGTACATTTCTTCAGTCTTGGACTTTGATCCTGACAACATATTATAAAAATGTCAAATTTTGATTGAGTGTTATAGTAGCCGGCAGAGTTTTTCCGGGGCCTATGTAGGTTATCTCTCTCATGACACAGAATGCCTTTGGAGGATTTATCTCAGATTTTCACATCCACTCACAATAAAGATTCAACTCAAAAATCAGCAGAGTGGCCTTTAATTACGAGGCAGCCTGCACTGTATGTAGATCTATGGATTGTGAGACACAATGAAGAAGATGCAATCGCACTGCAATCCGTCCTCACAGCGGCCACAGGGGAAATGATGTGGGTTGGCTCTTTCTTCACTCCTACATTGGCTGACTGTGAATACTTAAAACCTTCACTCAAAATGCAGTTTTAACTGAGGAAAAAAGGAAGAAGAGTTTACACCACTCCTGCTCTGGCTTCCAGTTAAGGATATAGTTTTAACATCCTTTTACTTGTTTATAAATCTTGTCACAGACTGTATTATTGATATTTCCTCAGATCAGCGGACACTCGCTTCTTACTGTACCAGAAACTCTGCCCTCTGTAACAATCTCAATCTGGATCTGACCTGAAGATAGTTTACTTAAGAGCCAAAATTTTAGCTTTGGCTTTAAGTTATTGTCATTCTGTTTAGCTTTTACATAAGTAAAAGTAGCAATAAGGTAATCTAAAAATAAGTACAATCTTAATTTTGTAGTATGTATAGAAAAATGTTGAATGAAGAACTGGTGTATATTACATTTCTTGGTTACAAGTGTATTGCTGTAACTACTGCATCTACTGTTGGGTGGTTAAATCAGTGCACAATAAGCTGATCATATGAAAGATGAAAAGACTATAGCTATCATGTAAATGTAGTTGAGAGAAAGTATATTTCCCTTTGAAATGTTGTGAAGTTTAAGTAAAAAGTAATTTAAAATAAAGGTGCTTGAGTACTAGTAACAAAAATTTGTGGTGAAAAATCTGGTGATTGGTTTGAGTGTTTGAATTGACATCAAACATAAAGCATTTAAAAAAAAATTCTCTTCTCATTCATGCCTTATGATTGGCTGCTTTTTAAAGAGTAAAATCTATGTGTGCCTGCATAAAACTCTTACAATGTCTCTGCTCTCAGTGAAGTTTGTTCTCCATTTCGTTGGTTCATCTTTGCAGTAAGGTTTGGGTTTTACTGGGCCTCTTTTTATGTCTGTGTGCTTTGGACCGTATGTTTGACGGCATTGTGGGGAAGTTTAATGTTCGTCTGTGGTCTCAAGTGAAGCTCACTATGCTGTGGTTGCTTGTTTTGGAGCAAACAGTGTTTCAAATTGTCCGGCATGGCCTTTGAAGAGATCATTACAGTAGGATTCCAAATAAATTCTTTGTAAGATGATATTCTGCCCAGTCAACCTCGATCAGGAGCAGTGATCGCTTGTGATTGCACTAATAATGTTTACATTGATTTTATTTGAATGAGAAAATATACATTTTAGTGCAAGATAACAGAAGAACTGCAACTGTAAACTCCAGTTAAGCTGAGTGGATGTGGGGATATTGTCGTGTCCGTTTTCAACTCTTGGCCTAATTGACTGCAGCTGTCAGTGACTTTCAATGCGTCAAACTTCTCCTAATTGAGCACAGACTGACACTCCAGTGCTTTTGCTGCGTGCCTGTCAGGCTTATCTTTAAACGCACAGTATTGTTGTGGGATTTCATCACTCTGTCTTTCCTGTATATCTTGACATATCGGCATTCAGCGGCTGTGAATGACTGAAGACTGTTATTAATGCTCCAAAAGCCACAATCCCCACGGAGCAAATGACCGCCTGCCACACGGCCGCCGCTAAAACCTGTTTCTAACAGGACTTTTTACCAGAGCGTGGACTCGGACAGGCTGCTGGCTCAGAATAATTGAGCATCCATTCTGCCAAACGGACATTGTCAAAACAGATCAATAAGGTGAGAGAAATGTAGGGGTCAAGGAAGAAAGAGAGAAAGAGAGCAGCAGAGAGAAGAGGGCAGGAGAAAGTCTTCAGATAGCATCTGTGTGTCTCTGGGATTGCAGACAGGTACCTTGCCTGCCTTTGACAAGGGGATGGCCTTTCTGCATGTTTTGCCTCTTCTGGCTGGCATTCATCTCTAGTAATTGGCTATCTAAAAGGGAGATCAGGTTTTGTCCATAACGATTTTCTGTCACCTTTCCTGAATTATGCTGCGCACCAGTTTACAAGATATTTGACAGATGAGCATAAAAGGTTTATACATTTTTAAATAGACGAGCTAGGGATGAGCAAACACAGATGCTGTAAAAGATACAAAGAGGCATTTTTTCTGCCTCTCCAGAGGTAAAGGTGAATACTGTTTAACTGTGAATCTCAAGGGACACTAAGTAGGACATGCTGTATGTGGAAATGTAGAGATGAACGCCTCTCAGAGAGCAGAGGCATGGGAAACTGTAGCAGTGTTGCACAAGCGGGACATGCACATGCTCATGCCAACACACACACACACACACACAAATATATGACCTACTTGTTTACTTCCTTTCCATTCATAGCAAGCAACACGCTAATGAATCTGATTCACTGAAAAACACGCAATTCTGATGCCTTTTAATGGTTCATTTTCATTTTCTATCTGGGAACAGACATCGATTCCAGTCTGACTTCATTTCAGGTTAGTTTTTACAGCTGCTGGACAGCATCTCGTACTCTTGGGTCTACAAATGTACGAGCATGTCCTTGTTCAAGTGAGGCCTGAAGAAAGGCAGTTAATTTCATCTGACATTAATTCTTCTAATGTTTTTTTTAACCAACAGACAGGCAAGTAGGATTTCCCAACAGTCGCTGAGCCTCTGGCGTTGAGTGTGTATTTGTAGATCAGAATATAAAAAAGATATATAAATAATAAACCGCCACAGCCCCAAACAACGTGGGCCGTGTTGCTGCTGGTTGCATAACTCCAGCGGAATAGTCAGATCTCCCTCATTATTTCTCCCTGAGCTCTCAGTGGGTTAATTCCCCCACGCTTGTCATCTCCTTCATTACGCAGAGCGCTCAAGAAGCAAGCAGCAGCCCTCGTCCCCCCTCGTGGGCTGCAAGCAAGCTGGCACCGCCACCAAAGCGCCTACACAGCTGTACGGTTAAGGCAGGAAAGCAGGGGCAGACGCACCCACGTCTCTGTGTCAAGGTTCACGGTAGCAGTGGGGAGAATTAATACCTTGCACGCGCATTTGGGTGCCAGTAGAGTGGTATATTTATGTGTTTTTAATCTCAGCAAACCCTGCCTTGACTTGTTCAAATGTAACTGCTGCGTTAATGTCAGTTACATAAGGTCATGTAGGATGCATATGTATGTGTATGTATATATGTACATAAATCCTCCTGGATAAGTAGGGAAATAAAGCCAGAAGGGCAGCTGAGGGTCAGTCACTGTGACTAAAGGCATCTGCTAGAACCGGGTGTACCTCAACAGCCTGTAATTTTCACCCCAGCCTCAGCTGTCTGTGTGGGGAAGTAAGGAGGCTTAATGGGAGTTTATTTTATCATACTGTGCTATTATTGCCTTGATGGCCTCACACATAACCCACCACAGACCTCGGCATAGTGAACACACACGCAGGCCGAACTGCAGGCTCAGCTTATCTGACACTACCCAACTCCACTCAGCTGTTTGGATTTGCTGCGTGTGTGTGTGTGTGTGTGTGTGTGTGTGTGTGTGTGTGTGTGTGTGTGTGTGTGTGTGTGTGTGTGTGTGTGTGTGTGTGTGTGTGTGTGTGTGTGTGTGTGTGTGTGTGTGTGTGTGTTCAAGTGTATGTGAAGCAGATGCTCTTTGGTGGAAATATTGTTTTGCAAGTTGATCTGTTGTAATTATTATGGCTTCTCTTAGTGGGAGTTTTTGTGTGTATGTGTGTGAAAATAATCAATAGTGTCTGGGATGTGATAGTGAGTCATAATTAGTGCTAAAACCATTAGCTGATTTATTGATTAGAAATAGCTTGTTGTAGCCTGTTTAGTCATTTCAATCCTCAGCTCCCATCACCCACATGTAAAAATGTCCATGAGCAAAGCATAAACCCTAATTACTCCTCTTTTATGAGAGAAAAATGGAAATCACTGTGGGGTGAATTGGCTGTCAAATGAAGGTAATGTTAATCATCAACAATTTTGATAATAAATCAAAACTACCAAACATTCAATGGTGCCTGCTCCTTCTCCAATTTAGAGGCTAAAAAAGTAATTAATTACTGAACAATGATCAACAGATTTGGGTATCTTGATAGTCAATTGCACTGTCTAGTGGGGTGTCCATGGGTAAATCATGAGATGCACCTAACAAAATTCTGGGTTGAAATCTTCAAAAATACAAAAGTAAAATTCTGGCACTCACATGCAGAAGAGCGGGAGAAGAGTTTTCATTTTTTTTAAAGCCTTTATTGGTACATGGCTTGTATTAGAAACAGCTAAAGAACAACCAGTTTCAACCATTATCAGGTCTTTATCAGGGTTTAGATCAGGATATAGTACCTGCACCTGCACCTGACCTTTTTACGCATTCATTCAGCTGTGTGTCCTGATTGGATAACTGGGACAACAGATGGGAAATTGAGCGTCATCCAGAAAGTACTTCCCCAAAAACTCACCATACAAATCATACTATACATAAGTTATATTGTGTTAAAGTAAAAAAGGTAAATCAACATCTTATCTCTTGACAGTTTGGAAATTAATAAATGTTTGTTGATGTTTGTTGGTACTTATTCAAAACATTTTCAAAATACTTAAAGATCCCCTCCAGACATGTTCTAAAATATATAAAAATACTCTAGTTGTGTCTAATATGGTTTTTCTACAAAATGAAAAGGTCCAATTACATCATTAAAAGGCTTAAAATTAAATCTACTCCTCCCTCATTGACAAATACAGAATCTATAAATATTTAAATGTTCATTTCAAAAGTTAAACTGCTGGATGAAAGATGTCTCCTACTTTACTGAGCATGTGCATTGGATGCTTCAAGTTTCTGCATCACACACAAATTCGAAAATACCATTATTACCATCATTACCTTAACTGGTTTTGACTGGTTGTAACTTTAATGCAGATTTTCAATGAGCACAGTGCAACTTTCTCCTTTCAGAAGAGTAATGCGAAAACAGTCTCCTAGTGTCAAATTCTGCACATAGATCACTCCGTATACTTAAGTTTAAACAGCTAACAAAAACTGAGTGATATGGGCACAATCAGGTATCACGATATGTTTGACCGAATACCTCAATATTGATATTGCGACAGTATTGTAGGAATGACTATTGGTGCTTTTTTTTTTGGTGCTCATCTTTAATGAGGATATAATGACTAAATAGGTTAAGTCAAATTATAAAACAGCTAGAACAGTCTGGCATGTTCAAAAAATAACCCCATTTTGCTTCAATGCAGCCTTTAAAACCAGTAAACGATATCCAAAATCTAAGATGATATCTAATCTCAAATCATGATATCAATATAGTATTCAATACATTACCCAGTCCTACGTTCAACTGAAGTAACAAGAAGAAAAACACATTATTGAGTGGATGGGGACTTTAAAAAATTGTCATAAAATAGTAAAAATAACATTAGAGGCAGCTCTTATAGTTAAAAATAAAAGATAAAAGTGTGAACTTTCTTAGCGTCCTCACATTATACTGTGTATCTGCAGGGATTCCTTCCACTGTGTCACTTTACTGACACAGTGCACAACAAGGAGTTCCCCCAGCTGCTGTCTGTGATTTCTGGGGACAGAAAAAGCTTCATCTTTAGGTACCTCTGAATGCTGTCAACTCAAGACATTAGATCCCAGGCTCCAGGCGAAAAATGGATTACTCGTTGGTGCTGGTGTGTGTGTGTGTGTGTGTGTGTGTGTGTGTGTGTGTGTGTGTGTGTGTGTGTGTGTGTGTGTGTGTGTGTGTGTGTGTGTGTGTGTGTGTGTGTGTGTGTGCCTGTGCATGTGCGTCCATGTGTGCATGTACGTGTGTGTGTGTTTGTGTGTGTGTTAGTGTGTGTGTGTGTGTGTGTGTGTGTGTGTGTGTGTGTGTGTGTGTGTGTGTGTGTGTGTGTTGCATGGAGAGTCCTGTTCTTCATTTAGACTGCAGCGGAATTCTATCTAGTATTTTATCTCACATGGTGTTATATAAGCCCTAGACAGCTGGTCCCACCTTTAATGCAAACACCCCGCACTCAAAAAATCTCAGCGAGGGGAGGGGAGGAAATAATCTTTGAAATTGTGCCCATTGCTTGAGGCAATGTTAGCGTAGTAAGATGTCATTTTTGGTTGTTGGTGCATTCTTGCCATGATGTCAGGTTACCACTTTATCACAAAGGCATTTTTCTGAGGTGTAAAGAAGCTTTGAGATAGCATGGAATCCCTCCAGCTCCCAGCTGTACATGGTCGTGCCATTTAAAACCAGCCTGTTTTCCATCTGAATTATTTAAGAGCCACCTTCACATGGACTGGTCTCACATTTACCTTCATGCCCCCCCAGGTACTGTACACTTTACCTGCCTGGCTGGTCAACTAACTGCTGCTTGAGTACAGTTCAAAGTCTTCAGACAGGTATTACCAATGCCTAAATATTAAAGCATATTAACTTAAGCTGTATTTATGGAGTTATGGTCATCATTCCTGCTCTTAATAACTTTGTACTCACCAGGTTAATTGGGGACTTGCTAAAAGGAAGGTGTACACAAGCAATCAGGCATTCAAGCATGTTGTCCCAAATAAGGTGGTGTCAATCAGGATTTTCCAACCTTTTTTGCACTGCAGACCATCTTTATATTGATTATTTTAAAGCAGGTTGGCAGAACAAGTGGGAATGGTAAGGGAAAATGGAGCACTGACTGCACCAAGTGAATTTGGTTTATTCATGACCAGATATCAAATTTTATGATGCCTGGTACCTCTGTTTAGATAATCTGGCTAAACTGTTGCCATGTTTAAAGGAACAGTTTGACGTTTTGGGAGAAATGCTGCTGGTTTCCTGGCAACTGGTCCTGGCCAAGAAATAGTGCACCACATAACCCCCTGTAACACAGTGATTTGTTTTTTTTACACTTCAGTTTTTGTACGGATTAAACGATCAAGATTTAACATGTTAATTAATAGCTTTAGAGGTGCTAGCAAGCAGATTTTGCTCCATTTGGACAAAGCCAGGCTAGCTGTTTCCCAAAATGTTGAACTATTCCATTGTTGATCATCAATGTAACAATGTTGCCATATCCTCAGATCCCAGCGATTACTTTGGATGACAATTTTATCATAACAGTCAGGCACACTACGAAAATTAGATCTACGTTGTAAGAAACTGGAGTCTTTAATTGACTACCCTGCTGAGCAGCTTCACCCAGAAGCATTTGTCTCAAGAGTGATGAATGCCCTGACATAACCCTGCAAGGCACAGTGCACTGTAAAAGCTGCTAAACTTAGGTTCATATTTTACATGTGGCATATTGTGCTTTCACGACTTGCACCCTTTTTGCGCTAGAGTAAAGGAGGCCAACTCAGAAGTCTTGAGCTAAGCCGGGGATCATATTCCCTCTCAGAGCCTGGCATTATTCCACGCTGTGGGTCATGGGGTGATTATCTCTTCCTGTCAGGAATGCTGAGAATTTCCTGCGTTTTCTCCCTCTTCCGGCCTTGTTAGTGGTTGTGCCTGAACATGTGACACAGAGCCTGGGCCCGGTTGGCTCTGATTGACTAGTGAGCTTTCTATCGCTGTTACCTAACATTCAGCTGGAACATTGACACAGGCAGTGACTTAAAGGGACATTTTCAAAGCTCACACTTCAAGGGAATATGTTGAATCAAATGAAGTGTATTCAGCGTGTAAATTATGTGCACCTGCTCTGAGGAGGCTACAGATCTGGCTAAATATCCATCTCTCGCTCTCTCCGGGGACCTTTTGTTAGATAAAGGCACCCTTCACCTAGATTTTGATTTAAAAGATTTGTTGTGCCTTTTCAGTTTGTGCAGGTCTACATGTCTTAATGGCAAATGTTGCACTTTAACCTTCTGCAGTTATTCTCAGGGCTGACGAAAGCTGCATTACTATGCCAAGCAAGCTGACTCCAGTTACATTCCTGTGCAAGGACACAGCAAGAAAAAAAGTTCATGTGTGCTTTAGCTGTGTCACAGTGTGAATGGATGCCGTTTTTGAACGCTGCACACGTGGCTATTTGCCTAAACATGCGAACATATGCTGTGTGTATGTGTATGTGTGCGTGTGTGCGTGCGTTTGCTCGGTCTCCGGCAGCAGTCAACTCTCAGCTATGTTGTTTGTGTCAAAGGGAGAAAGGAAAGCTCTGTTTGTGTAGGGTGGTGGTGCAGGAGGGGGTGGAGTAAGAATCAGACCCAAGTATAGGCTGTCTCGCCACAGTAACCCTCCCCACCCAAGCTACGCCCTTCACTCCCCTTCCAAGCTCCCTCTTCTCTCACTCTCTTTCTCTCTCCCTCTTGCGTTCCCACCTGCTTTTTCGGGGTGGTTGATCAGGGCAGCAGACCAGGGCGGGAAAATGTAGACCGTCTCAAAATGGAGGAGTGCGTGTGGAAGAATGACATCGAGCCCGTTAGAGGCCAACTTTAGGGAGAGTGAAGGCAAACTTAATGAACCAAACTTATAAAAAAAACATAAAATGGTTGAAATTGAGACAAAACAAAACAAACAAAAAATGTCTCATTTACTCCTAGAGCTGTCTAGCCCTGCAGGTAGTTTCGCCCATCTATCTCTCATATTGCTGCCTCCACCCAAATACAATGTAGGTGATGTTTTAGTCTGATGCATAAAATAATAACATTTAAAAAATTCCATATCTATATGGCTTTTCAGGAACAGTAACGCTGTTATTTTAGATCATCCAAAGAGTACATTGTCAACTGTCAATTCTTCCAGTGTGGGTTGTTTACCTTTTTCTCTAATCAGATAAATTACTCCTGTGCCTCAACCATTAAAGCTCCATCTGTAAACAAGTAAACATTTACTTTTATATCCACAGACAGAAATGAATATAGACTTCTAATCGGTGTATCAGTTTTCTGTAGCAGCAGTGAGTGAATCAGGTCTACAAAGACACAACAAGGTCATAGTAACACAGCATGTTGCCTTCCTTCTCCGACTGTATAAATGTGCTTGTTTACCAAAGTGTTGCTTTTTTGGTAAATCTATCTCAGAAGAGGAAGATCCACAGCGAGCTTTGGACTACAAAGCCAGAGAGAACAAAGAAGACGAACTGCCCGAAGCCTGTCAGATCCAGTCGGAGTAACCCGAGGATAGTTCCAGGCATCAATCTGAAGGCTCTCAGAACAGGAGCCGGCTGCAAACAGCCTCAGCATGCATGGCTAACTGGGCTGCCTGTGTCACACGGCTGTATGAACACGTTAACAAGACGGCAGCAAACAGGGACACTGTGTGATGGCCGCTCCCAGGCACAGAAATGATGATTCCATTGGTCTAAGTCAGCCTGTGGACACTTCAAAGTCTTGAGCGGATTTGGGATTTCCATACCTAAAAATTACCTTTAAAGCAATTAAGCAGGCAGAGTTTCTACTTCAGGAACACCTCAGGACTACTGCACTGTCAGATTTTAGCCTTTGTAGTTGCCCAAATGTTTCTATTTTTAATCACACAACCTCACCAACAGAAAAAATAAGAATTATTATCCATGACAGAACATTTACGGAGACCTACAGACCATTTGAGTGTGCTTGTTTCTCCTCTGCCAGTGTGAAAGTAGGCCACAGGCTTCAGAGACAGTGAAGGAGGAATGATGTAAGCAGGGACCTTTACTCTATGTGTATATTGTTTTCACCCTGGAGATCTGCAGCACTCTGCCAATGATCATTGTTGTCAAATATACTGTCATATAACAGAAATCAGAATTCAGTCAGAATATGAATATGACTATAATGTGTCTTAACTGAACACTCAGGATCTGAAAGCTATAACATTTTCTTTGTCTCTCCCTCTTTTTCTTACATTGTCATATTTTCTGCCTATTGTCTCATATATATTAATCTGTCTATCTTGAATTGTCCCTTTTTCTTCATATTAATTACCTGGACTGTCTTCCCTGAGGGCATTATGATGGAGGCTATTTTTGTCCCTGCGCTTCCTAATGCATGAACCAATGCCTCACCGTGTTGTACAACATACATCTCAGGGCCCTTGCTGTGTCACGATAACGCAATGATGCATGTGAGACACAGTTGGTCTGCAGCTCCGAACATCACTTCACTTCTTTTTTTTGCTTCAGAGGATGCAGCTGTCATTAACATAAAAGCTTTTAAACAGACATGATACCTGCTCTTAATGGATGACATTGCTGTGAAATGGCGATAAAACTGCACTCGATTTTAAAGTCAAGAGAAGCCTTTTTGGTCTCACAAAGTGTTCTGTGTTCATCAGTGGTGGAATGTAACTAAGCACATTTACTCAAATATTGTACTTAAGTAACATTTTGTGTTGTACTTTACTAGATTGTTTCCATTTTCCATTCATAGTTACTTTACAGATTAAGATCTTGCATATAAAACATATAATAAGGCTATGAAAAATGATGCGTTAAAATATGGTGTCCGAAAAGTTCTGAAATATTTATTTTTAATTGCTTACGAATAAGGTATAAAAAATACAATTACAGCTCCTACTTACATACTGAACAGGGCAATGTCTCAGATCTTCATCAGGCATTGTCATTTGCTCTAGTTGTTTGATGGTCCTCCAGCTCACCATGATTTTTCACAGTATGCCACATAGGCACTGGCTTCAAGCTACCACTGCGGCTGTAAATTGGTTGATAAAATGTTTTGAACGTCGTACAATTCCCACAAAATGACCTATTGCACTATGAGAATTTGATCCATTCATTCCAATAACATTTGGAGAGTCTAGAACAGCCATGGATCTTCTTACCACTGGATAGAGCCAAGCTAGCTGTTTCCCACTGTTTTCATTCTTTGTCCCAATCTAAGCTAACTGGCAATATGGATGTAGCTTCTCATTGAGAGTAGTATCAATATTTTCATCTTACTCTCTGCCAGAAAATGAATAAGCATATTTTGCACTGTCAAAGTATTCATAACATCTTCATTTCAGGACTTTCACTTAGCAATAAGTAATGTTTGTACAGTGTGATAGGCTATTGCTACTTAAGCAAATTATCTGAATACTTCCTCTGTGGCTCACTGCCTATAGCTATGCAAAGCAGCCTAAACTCACTCCTATCTTTGGCTGTTTTCTCTTGCAGTCTCCCAGTCCAACAGCAGCCTAAAGAAGCACCGGAGCCGGAGCATTTTCAGCCCCTTCTTCTGCTGCTTCCGCAACTACAATGACTACCACGTGGAGCCACCACCTGCCAACAACAAGACACTTTCTCTGCCCCCGCCACCAGAGGAGAATGGCAGTCCTCCTAAGGTGAAGCCTATTTTTCTCTGTAGCTTGACCCTACATCATAGTTGGCCAGAGTCCAAATTACATACTGACCAGACAAAAGAAATTGTGGGAATTAGTTAATATTTTCTGACAGAAATCTCAGTTTCACTTGAGCGCTCCAGTAACGAGAAACATTTGTTTAGTTTTGTAACTGAGAGCTTGTCAGGGTTTGCCTTTTCCTGCAGAGAGCTGAGGCCGAGGCGTTGTGCAGCCTCGCTGAGCTCCCTTCCACAAATTTTTCCAGCTGCTTCAAACCCGGTGAACCCAGAGGTTGTTTACCATCCACTGCTTGAAAATACGGGCTCGCTTCCCATCTTGCATTCTTCGATATCTGCCTACACACATAACCACACACACAAAATAACACACAGTGCACGCTGAGAAGCTTAAAAACACACACGCACTCGCTCACTATGTCTGGCACATGCTCACACACAGGCTTGCACAAGTCTTACCATACACCCATGACAACACATGTACGTACACATACACATACAAATACACATGCACACATACTGCTGCATCTTTAATCCCCATAAAGTGGACCTTGTCTCCGGTGTGATGGATTGCCCGGCACCCACGCCTCCCCCTCTCCTTACACACACTCTGACCAGTGTAGTGAGGATGTGTGAAGCGAATGTCCTGGCTGTAGGAAAAGGCGCCAAAACCCGAAGCTCCTCCACAAGCACGGCATTCTGCTGCCAAGGCAGGTACACGGGGCTATAAATGGAGCAAAATAATATCACATTTCCACTTCTGTTTACCTGTAAATGTCTCTCATTCAGGGGAGGAATGTGTGGCCCTTTACAGACACTATACATGTGGTCAGTGCTGACCCGCACTGTACCCTCCTTAACAAATGACTCCCCATTAATTCAGAGTGAACCTAGCGAACCTTGCCATAAAAAGCCTTGTTATAGTGCGGGGCTGATTTTCGAGCTGGGTCCGTGCCCACAGTCCCTCCCAGCAGTGTACTGTTGCTGGATTTCTGGCCAGCCGTATTTGTTACTATGGCAGCTCTGTTTGTTTTTGAGCGAGTTGTTCTCACTTTCTATCACAGTGTGTACTATATGTTCCTATTCTCTTTCCTTCTCCCTCCCTCTCTCCCTGTGCATTTGTTGATTAGAATATTGATGTTGTCGATTGCTTCTTCGCAATGATTTTCACTGTTTTTCTTTCACTTCCCGGGTTTTCTTTCTGCGTTTGTTTTCTCCGTCCACCTTCAATCTCTTTTCTCTTTTTCTCTCTCTGTTTATTTTCTCCAGTGTGACCAGGTCCAGATCATCCCCATCCCCAGTGTATGTATTATTATCTTTCTTTCTTTTTTCATCTCGCTCCATCACTGTAACGTCCTCACCTCTGCTCGCTGCGCTTCATCATTCTAGCTGCATGTGGATGTTGACACAAAGGTGATTTTTCGTCGCTCTCAGATGACATTTTTGCACAGTGTCATGTTTTCAAAGCTTGGCTTTGCGCTGCTTACCAACAGAAGTTAAAATAAATCCATTTGTTAGCTGTTGAGCTGGTTATTACTCCATTCCAATGTGGTGAATCTTTCTATTATCATATGATTTATTTAGGGCTGTAACAGAACATGAGATTGATTTTATTATCAAATTTATTGAATCTTACTATAAAACTTTAGACCTTTACCACTTCAGTTTGACTCAACAAATGGATGGCTGACCCATAAAATACTTTGATTAGATTAGGTACGTGTCTGTACTGAGAGCGATTACTGTGATCAATGGTCAATGAACTACTGTTAGTCTATTAGAAGGGGGCTTGGTTTCAATGATTTGGAAACAGTGATTTAATGCTGAACCTGCGGTTAATTTAGCTATTTTGGAATCGACGCAGTGCCTGTGGTTTACTGTAATTTAGGATATTCACACTCACAGCATCCCACATTACAGCCAAGCTTTAAACTACACCACCCAGCAGACACCTCCCTTCAACGGCAGGAAGCGCATGCGGTGATGAGGTCTGCTCTTTCTTTGTACTCCTGGCTGGGTCCGGGCGAGGTCTCTCTGAGAGGTGGCTTAAATAACCTGAACTGACCTGGAAAGGTGGTGTCTACGTCTGCCTTTTACTGAATGTAGCGTTCTAATCAGAACGTGAACAGAAAATCAAAATATGTAGATATGAGATACAGCAGAGTAAAATCACAACACCTCGTCAAAAAGGCCAGAAGAAACTGATACATGTACACACACAATTATCACACACACATAGAAAATGTACAATTAAACACTTTAAAATCAAGCACTTACAAGCAGCTGATGGAGTTTACTAAGTTGTCATGAGAGTGAAGTATTTAATAATAAATAAAGCTTTACTAATAAACATAATATATGAAATTATAATAAGCAATAATATAATTTATTATTTAAGTTTGAGCTCCCATTTCACTTCATGTAAACACCCTTTAATTACACTATAATCCCATTATTCTGCCCTTACAATCCAAAAATCCAAAAGATATTAACAATATATGTAAATGTAATTTTTTCCCTTCGGATGTAGCACGAAAATATTTCATATTGTTTGATCATTTGTATTTTGAACTCTAAAACCTTCTAATACACAAATTGAAATTAATGTATATTTCACACTTGTAATTATAGTCTTTAAATAGTATACATCTGGCAGCTGCTGAAACAAGTTCAATTATTCCATTTTACGCTGTAGGTAGCTCGTGTATTGTAAGAGATTTCATATTTTAATTTATTTGGAACATTTGGTGTGTTGCTTCATGTGGCGTACGGGGATACACAGGAATCTTTGTCGTCACCTTTACTCCCAACTGGCTTCATCGCCAGTTTGCTGGATTTGTCTGTTTCACAGTGATAAAGCGAGATTACTTCCTGTCAGTGAACGTGCTGCGCTGTGGTTGATAAATTAGAGAGAGCGCCCCCTGGCTGTTGTTTTTTTTTTCTTGTAGTGCAGCTGCCTGGTGAAAATGTCAAAGTCCCAGTTAGTCTTCCTTTGCTCAACCTGCATGTGTAAATCACATTCATCATGCCCTGACAGGATGTCATTCAGTGCCCTTGCTCCCAGGGAATTTTTCCTGCGATACATCAGCATGTGGTCCCACGATAAGACATGATAGATACAGTCAGTCAAATGGCTGGCATACTGAGCAGAGCATTATAGTGTGTTTTTGTGTCAGATTGACAGAGTCCTTGTGCTTCACGTCCTTATAGATACAGTGTGTGTGTGTTTGTGTGGGTGTGTGCACGTGTGTGTGAGTGTCTGCCCCCTATGGCCGCACCATCTGCCCCGTGCCTGTCTGTAACTCCAGGCCTGCTTGGCAGAGGACACGAGTGTTTCTCCTTTCCCCCCCTTGACCCTGAAGGCAACACAGTCACAGAGCTCAGTCTACATGAGGTAATACAGAAAATATCAGCAGGGACTCGTACAGTCAAACTGTAGAACCACGACAAGAGCAACTCACAAATATACCCCTAGTACATAATAGTTTGGACTATTAAAATAATCAAACACAGTGAACAGTGGTCAGCTAAAGTGGCAGAGCATATTTAAAATTATTAAAACAATAAAAAGGTAAAACGAGTGGGTGATTTGGTCTCTGAGAAGTAAATTAGTGATGCAAACATAGAGGCCAGTGAATGTGCGGTTCCCATAGGTCAAGAATTGAGCTCCATGCTGAAATCATTTTGATTATTTTTATGTCATCTTGCATACATTTGCCATATTGTGATATATACAATGTCAATATTACAAATAAGTGATCATTTTCTTTATTTCTTGATACCAGTTTTAGCTAAATCATCCAGCCCAAATTCAGATTTCCAGAGAGTAGAAAAAAAACTTGTTTAAGTTACATTTAAACATCCAAAGTCACAGCGTGTGTTGATATATCTTAGCTCCGCAGATGCAAAGAGACACACTCCTGCAGGTCATTTATGTCATTAAGTGTTTTGCTTAGAGAGCCAAAGTGATAGAGTGATCATTTCCAACACTCGCAGAGCTAAAATCACACCCTCAGTGTGATCCTGTGTGTGTATGGGTGTGTGTGCGTGGCAATGTGGCAGTCTATTCCCTTTAATGAAAGCTTATATATAGTACGTAATATTGTAAAGTATGTGTATTGTCTTCGCAGCCTCCAGCCAAGTTCCTCCTGCCAGAGGTCAGTATAGAAGACTACGGCAAGAACTGTGTCGTGATCGACCTGGACGAAACCCTCGTACACAGCTCCTTCAAGGTACAGTCCCCTCCATCCCACACACACAAATACACAGGAACACATTGAAGCACACAGACACTGATAGTGTGTACACTTTTCATCATTTCACTCGTGTCATGCTGTTATTCCGCAGCCCTTGGAGGGATAATAGGATTATACAGAAATAATTCCTGAAGATGCCATTCTTTGCTGTGAATATGGGCACGATGGTGTGGTGGCTATTAGTATGAGGTCCCACTGAGCTGTGTCAGCATCACTAAAGTACACATAATCAAAGGAAAGCATATCCCTGAGAGTTATTATGTCTTTCATTTATACACAAGAAGGAGGCCTTAACTATTACTATAACAAGGTGTTGCCATAGCAACTAATATATCTTCACCATGCATCATGGGATTCATCCAGTCAAGTTGTTTGGCAGGAGGTACCTCCAGTATTGTCAGTGTCCTTTTAAATCAATGAATCTCCAAGAACTAAGCTATTAAAGAGGGAAGAAAAATAACTTTCTCCCCTTTAAGAGTCGGTCTTCCTGCATCATAAAACATTTGGCCTATTTTTTAGCATTTTTAAAGAAATTCAAGGTAGTGGAAATACCATATTTTTTAGGTTTAAGTTGCTGCTGTGAGTGGGATTATTTTTACAACAAGGTGTTTTTTTGACCCCAATGCCAGAAAAGATGAGAGTATAATCTATCAGGACATATATTACATGTTTATATTCATGTAACTTTTCATAGCGCTAGCAGTTTATGAATGTTTTACGTGGGATTAGTCTCCCGCAGGGGGAACAGATTGAGCACTGTGAGATATTATGAGGGATTTTTAAGGGAGACTTCTCTTAACTCATAAAGAAACATTTAATCCCAAGGTTGAAACTCTGAGATCTATAGTTTTCACCGGACAGTGATATAGTGCAGTCATTTGCTGTTGCTGTAGCAGATTGTTTTTATGCACGTCTTTCTGTATTTAGTAGTGTACGATAAATCAAGGGTACTTGAAGGTCAAAGAGAGGATATATCCGCCCAAAAGGTGATGATTCTGATTCAAACCTCAAACAGACTGCAGAAATGGTACATTGTACTGGAGATGCAATCTAATGGTAAGGGGAGTTTTTCCTTGCTGCTGTCGCTAAGTGCTTGCTTATGGGGGAATGTGGGGTCTCTTTAAATTACATTACGGACTACAGTCTAGACCTGTTCTATGTGGAAAGTGCCTTGAGATAACTTTTGTTTTGATTTGGCACGATATAAATAAAATTGAGTTGAATTGAATAGTATACTATACTGTAATCCTTGTGTGTTGTCTAAACAAGCCTGGCAGACGCAAGAGACTGTAAATTGTGTTACTTTAAGGATGTGGCTGCTGATTTTCAGTACCTCTCTTATTGTCAACAAATGCACTTACATTATTTGAGAAATTCTCCAAAATGTTCAATGTAGTGGTTGCTGTTATTAGTCTTTGGAGCAATTTCTAAACAGACCAGCAATCTTAGTTGTGAACGAACATGTCATCCAGTGCAATGGTGTGGCTCTGCGATGTGATTTTAATAGTTTTTGAACAACAACAGAGGCCTCTGGCACAGAAGACTATGATATATCAGGCTTTGGATAAACACACAGGATCAGCTCGTTGTTGGTTTGGCTCTGCACATCCTTATAGTAGCTTAAATAATCTAAACTGTCAAATATATCAAAAATAACTAAAAGGCCAAATCAGCAGACATTGTCCACTCCTTCAGAAATCTGGCTTTGCAGTTTTGACTCAGCAGTGAAGGGAAACTATTTGTTGATTGAAATAACTAAAGAGAAATCCTTTCAAATGAGTTCCTCATTTACTGTGGAAAGGCAAAGGGAGAGAAAAATGTACACACACTGTACCGAACCCACCCATTACAGTCACATGCCAGCAGTACAGGGCCACACACACGTACATGCTCACCCACACACAAGGGTGTGTCCAATACAGTGTACTGTTGCCTTGAGTGACTGCGGGATAAATTTCGCAGAAGTCTTGGATCTGTTCTGTTAGTCTGAAGGATTTCTATTTTTTTCTTCCCTGACAAAACAAGTCAGAAACTCACACAGGAGCCTCATATTTCCTTTTGATGAAACTTGTACATTGGATATTCAGTCCATCATAATTCATTTATTTCAGGAATCAGTCAGCAGCGTGAAATGGATTCAGGCAATGCAATAAATTAAAATCAGTCTGGAGAGGAAGAGAGTAAAAAAATAGAGTGTGCACATGCAGCATTTACAGTTCCGTTCAGATATCTGCAGGATTTCCTGCTCATTATTTTCTTTAGAAATGAGCAAGGTTAGTAGAGGTAACTTTGGATCAAAACCTTCAGCACTTTAATCCACTAACATACAAATTTTATTACAATTAGTGCAAAAAACATCCAACTGGGGACATCAAACGTAGAGCACAGATGGACATAGACAAAAAAAGTAACATTACGTAACACATCACATACTGCATGCTTTATCCTGTATGTTATGGATGAGATGATAATTCCTAGGCCTGCTCTGGGATGAGATGCAGTGTGTGTTGCATGTGGAAAAGTGCCTAGAAGGATAGACTGTACTCAATATAATAATATTAATAGAGTTTGTCTTTGTAGCACTTTTTGTGTAGTTTAAAGAAAATAAAACACCATAATTAGGGACAGAAATGTCTGCGTAGCCTGCTTGTCTGTCCCAACGTAAAAAATATATATGATGTACAGTGTTTAAAAGCAACTGAAACATGATTATTATCTTTCTTATCTAGAGTTAGTCAGAGAGAAATACCCCTCATGTCTTTAGGTTTCAGTACACAACCCCATCGTGTCATTTTAACACAAGCTGAGCGGCTTCTGATGGTGGCTTAATATTTACAGTACGGACATGAGAGAGGTTTTAGTCTCCACCACAAAATAAATGAGCACATTTTACTGAAAAGTTTAACTACTCGTCTAAAACAAATTGAGGAATGAACTTTAGGGGGCAACATGGTTGATTAATAATGGTAATGGTAGCTCCCCCCCATGATTTTCTTCCTGTCGCTATCAATAAAAAGGCTTAAAGCCCCTGGAAAGGTAAATCCATGACTGACTCTTAATAATAATTTGGGATCTAATGTGCATGTAGAAAACACAGGAAAAGTATGAGAACAAAGCCTTTGACATAGCTATGTACTTCTTTAGAAAGTCTCTCTCCCTGTCCTTGTTACTGGGTTGCAGTTAGGCGTGGCTGAGCAAGGACATTGATTACATAATAAATGTCTGCCCAATCATATTTAGGTGAAAGATGATTGATATCTGGCCAAGCTGACTTCAAAACACTTACTATCATCTCCCACCACAGGAAAACAATGCACTGCACTTTCTCTTGCTTTTAGCTAGATTGAGAATTCAAATGAGCCTGCCATGGTTTGAAAGCTTCTGTGCTAAGCTAACTAGCATACTGCGGTACACCACTGGAATCGGTCAAATGTTTCAGTGATTGAACGGAAAATAAAATGGTAAAAGTGAGCTGACAGCCAAATGAGCTGTTTTTTGCCAAAAAACAAGTAAAATGAATAAAAATGTTTTAAGAAGAGATTTGAAAGAAGGTAAGGAAGAGCTCATCAAGTAGATGTACTGGAATGATACATGCGCATGTTTTTGGGAGAAAATGCTGGATCAGTTCCTGAAGCTAGTTCAACAGCGATCCATGAAACAAATGCTCTCCCATCATATCGCATTTACTTTATCACTCTCGCCATCCATTTCTCTTACACATTCAATGCATTCTCCCCCCTCCCTCACTACTCCATTTCCATATCGCTGTCCGTCTCGGATCGGGGCCCATTACAGAGCAGCGTGATGAGCAGCTGTTGTGCGCTCAGTCTTCAGATGATGGAGTGATTCAGCAGAAGAGCAAAAAGACAGAGGCCAAGTCTGTCCCTGAATCTCCTCCTCCATCTGCGTCTCTCTCCTCTTTCTCTTTCTCTTTCTCTCTCTTTCTCTGTGTTAAAGTGGGACCAATGCCTCCTGCCTGTTTGTTCTTTTTCTCTGTCTGTTAGGCTCATTACTCGCTAAAGACGAAGCTACACATCTTTATGTTCTTTATGTTAAACATTACCAGCGCTGAATATGACGAAACTGATGTATAGAAGCACTCATGTGTCTCATCTGCAGGCTTTGATTGTGTGGATTGACTCACTCTTGCATCACATAGAGAAAACCCAACATTTCTGGTGCTGTTTCACTGTTCAAATTAGACAAATTATACAGGTGACATGTGAAAAGTCGAACTGATGTGCTTAATATTCTTACAGCAAACACCCCCTCTGCTGGCTGGCATTGAACTGTACCTTCTAACAGTGGTTTAATGCTGGCAGGCAACTGAATTTGCACATACAGTACAATCATCGGGGATGTTGGCAGGTTTATTTTCAAGGGCAGCCGGTTTAGTGCTGAATAAAAAACCTCAAATGTCCGGAGGATGTCTGTAAATGAAAAATTGATTATAAAATCACCAAAGTCATCCTAAAAACAATCTTTTTGCTGATCCACTTGTGTTCATTAAATATAGGCGGATGAATTACAGTCAATTCAAAATGATGCCTCTGAATAATTCCCTGTTTCTTTTCTATCTGCACAATAAACTATCTAAACAGGTGACAGGTGCTTCTCGAAGACACAGAGAAAATGTTTTTTTCTCTGTCACTCTTGTCACCTATTTTTCTTTCTCTCCCTCTTCTGAAATGACACTGCCGTGCCTCCCACCTAATCCTTTCATCCTCGTCTTTTACATCCTCCACTCGTATTCCGCCCACACCCCTCCAGCGTCTATCTTCCTCCGCCTCATGCACCTCCTGCTTTCACCTTCTTGCTTCAAGAAGAAACAAAAATTACACAAGTCACGCTGAGAAAACGGCGTCCACGTTTCTCGTCTATCGTCTTGTTCAGCATCCAGGTTTTTCCCTGGAGTCTCTCTTCTGGTTTTTATTTAACACTGAGATACAGAGCGCTGGAGCAGAGGGAACCACATTATGGTTAAAGCCTCCCTGGTTTGCCTGGGGCACCTTAGAGAAGAATTTTTCTTTTTTTTAAACAAACCTGTGCATGTGATTTGGCTGTTTCCTCTTCAGATTGTGCTGTTTTGAGCAAAAAATGAAAACATTTTTAAATTCTTTGTTTGTGTTTTTTTTGTATAGCCCATTAGCAATGCAGACTTCATCGTTCCAGTGGAGATTGATGGGACTGTTCATCAGGTACTGTTACATGAAACACACATGAAAATACCAGAATTATTCATTTATAAGGGCTCCCATTATCTCTTAATAATCTCTCACAGCTACATCAAAGCAGGACTGCTCCGATACTCCTCCCTTTCTCTTTCTACTCTCTGTGACTTTAGAGTCCTTGTTCACTGTAAAGATAGATGTGCTGTAACGTGACTGTGTCACTGGATAAACAGCTTTCACAAGGCGTGCTGAGGATGGTGTTGAGACCTCTGAGGAGATGCTTCACTTGAGTAGAAACATGTGTGTGTTTGTGTGTGTGTGTGTGTGAGAGAGAGAGAGACAGAATTGACTACAAATAGAAAGAGGCCGTAGTCACACTTGCATGGTGCCCTTTTGTTCCTGCTGTATATTTATGATGAGGTTTTTTGTTCTGCATCCTGTGTGAAGAACAAGCCATCACTCTGTAGCTGTAACCTGGTTCAAGTAATCCAGGATAGGCTGTCTGTGTCTGCCTTGGCCTATGCTTGATTACTTGCACTTGGGGGCAGCAGCTTTTCCACGGACTGAAGAGAATGAAGACGAGATGGAATATAATCGTAATGTCTGCTGTTTTGAAATGTTGATACTATTGCTGATATGATACCCGAGTTTTGTGTCCAATACCAAAATGATACTTGATACTGTTGATACCTTCTTCTTTTTTTTTTTTTTTGAGAAAGAAGCCAAAGCTCTGAATTACATTTCTAAACAGAAAAGGCCATACAAAGACTTCTAAAGAGACTCTCTAAACTCGCCAAAACAAAACATTTTGCATAATTTTGGCATAGATATTTGATCAAAGAATGAGTGATCTGATCAGCTTTTGGTACTTGATATTTTTAGACAAAGTCCTGGTGGTATTCTTACCTACTGAAGTGTGAGGAGTTAATGGCATGTGTTGTCATTTCAGGTGTATGTGCTGAAGAGGCCCCATGTGGATGAGTTCCTCCAGAAGATGGGGGAGCTCTTTGAATGTGTCCTCTTCACAGCAAGCTTAGCCAAGGTTGGTTCTAGGATTGTAACACTAATATGACAGTCGTAGCAGTGCTGCAGACTGTATCACCCTGATATGTTTGCGTTTTCAGTATGCTGACCCTGTGGCAGATCTGCTGGACCAGTGGGGGGTGTTTCGTGCACGGCTCTTCAGGGAATCCTGTGTTTTCCACAGAGGAAACTACGTCAAAGACCTCAGCCGGCTGGGCCGAGAGCTCAGTAAAGTCATCATCATAGACAACTCACCTGCCTCCTACATCTTCCACCCGGAGAATGCGGTAAGTCGTCCTGAACCATGAAGAGTTTGATCTAAAGCCTCTTATATTAATGTGTCCAGCAGGGCTAGCATGCATCTTTACATGTAGAGTGTTGTTTTTGTATATAACATGATGATCCCCAACAGATGAGGCAAGGATAGATGTGTTTACGGACCTGACATGAATTGGTTGCTCCTGAGTGAAATGCTGTACCAGTTTCTTGTTAAAGTGTTTGACTCAGGAATCTTAGAGCTTTGGTGCACAGTTGTGTTGATAAATAAAATCTGGAGAGTTTCTATTGGTCTTTACAGAATCTGGGAATTGTCAAATGCCCAGAATCCTGTTCACATGACCCCTAAAATGGAAAATTTCTGAAGGTTTTCAATTTGCCAGTAAATAAAACATAAATGGGAACTACAATGAGATTTTATGCATGATGTTCTTTGCATTTTGGATCCCCAACAGCATGGCCAAAACTGGGTCAAAATACATTTGTACCACAGAAATAAGTTAGTTATAAATGTTATCATGATAATGAATTATTACATCAGTGAGAGATGTTGTCACAGTTTTAATCTGCAGTGTTGTTTTAGAAACAGACCCAGAGGCAGTGTTCCCACTTTCATGAGATTTCGCTCCTCTGTGGAGAACCTAACTTGCTGGAGCTGCCACTCTGCATTTTCCCCATTAATTATTTACACAAATCTCACACCAACTCCTCACCTATAATGCAATACTTTAGCACCAACTGTCAACCGCGTTTTCTCCCCTGATCAAATAAATTGAATCTCTTTCCGGGTCTCTTCTGTCTCTCCACACAGGTCCCCGTGCAGTCCTGGTTTGATGACATGACAGACACAGAGCTGCTTGACCTGATTCCTCTGTTTGAGGGCCTCAGTACAGAGGAGGACGTTTACAGCCTGTTACAGAGCCTGAGGAACAGGTAGCAGACGGTGGCTCCAGCTGGCCCTTCCTGCCTCAGCCCCCGCTGCACAGAGGCCTCACCTCGCTGCCACGGCCCTGCAGCTCGGCTCCCGTCCAGCTCTGGGGGTCCCAGCGCAACTCCCAATCGGGGAACTTCAGGCAAATGATCTATAATCACATCTAGAAAGAATAACCATTTCTGGACTCTTGGACTCTTTGTACAGGACTCTGCTAACAAAAGATTATATTACTGTATGTACATACTATATGTTTCTAAAAGCAAGACATACTTAAAGTAATTTTTCTATCAGAGATAGGAGGTTTTACTATTCTATCAAGTAATATTTTAGTTACCAAAAATAATCAGACACAGAGAATTTTTTTCTTCTTTTTTTTTCTCCGAGAATGGGTGATCTTTTGTTTTTTTGTGTTGAGCTGTGCTATGCAGGCTGTTGTTTCTTGTCTGACCTTTCGTTTAAACAACTGTGATTTATCTTCTCTTACAGAATGAAGTGCCTTCATTACTGTGCTGATTTTGTTGTGTAGGGTATGGGGTGCACATTTTTATGCTGCATATTTTACTCAAATCTCCAAAAGCGTATAAACTAAATATCAAAACTGAAGTTGAAATAAGTATTTGGTAATTGTGATTTGATTTAAGAAAACAGAAGAACCTCCTGAAAAAAATGATCCAACTAGCCTGTTAGACCTGAATGATTCTTTACGTTTGAGTTTAGTGACATTGAATTGTTAAATTTACCAAAGATTTTTACAATTCAATGTGACTTGATCCTTGACAGTGACTGTAAATCGATGATCCTTCAAGACATTGAAACCCCACTTTATTATAGAAAAAAAAGAAACCTTTGTGATGATGTCACCGTCCACCGATAAATGTTAAACCGTTTGAGGAAAATATAATGATTAGCTTAGATTATATGAAATTCTATTTATTGGGGTAAAGGGGTTTGGGTGCATTGTAAAGAATGCTGTTGAAATCGTACTGTACAACATTATTAAAGTTGCAGGTTTGCACACTGTCAGTTTGTATCACTGTGTAATGACTTTCACTTAACCCAAGCAGCACACGCAAAGGTTGAACACAACAGAATACATCAGAAGTTTTTTTTTCATAACTCATGAACAATTATGAGATTCTTGTAGGAAACTTTTTTTTTTTTAATGCAAAACTTCTCAGGATCAAGCATCTAAAATATGAAAAAAATGCTGGTTTTATCCTCTACAAGTAAGCTGAATGTCTTTGGGCTTTGGACTGTTGGACTGGACAATGTAACATTTGAAATTGTAACATTTTATAAACCAAAACAATTGATGATTGACATATATATCAATCATAAAACTGTTAGATTTTGTAAATCTTATCTTAAATTGTTATAAAGGACGAGTTCACAATTTTTCAAATCTGTCTCCGAGGAAGTATGTCAATTTGACAGATATCCACTTGATATGACTGACTCAGGCTGCTGAAGCCACAAAAGCTTCAGATAAACTCTTAAATGTGTGGGCCCCCTATGGATTTTGGCCTCCACCACTTATTATATTTGAAGGTGATCTCTTAATAGCCAGTATGAACAGGAGGAATGATTACAACGAGGAAAAGCTGACGTTTGTTTTAAGACAGGCTTGAAAAATTGTGAATCCATCCCTTAAGTTTGAGACACAAAGTGTTCTTGAGCTTGGAGTTGAGAAAACAATCTCACCACAAGGTCCATTTAGTAGCTGTTTTGATCTTTTCAATCATATCACATAATATTCATCAGTAGATCTAGTTTGCCCAGTTTTTCTGAGCACTTTGTCTTAAAACAAGACAATCTACAATTAGACAACCCCTGCTACAAAATATCATGTGATAGATAATAATAATAATCATCTTAATTAATACAGCACCTTCCAAAACAGTGATGAAGTGCTTTACATGAGGAAATCAAAATGAAAAATCTACAACTGAATAAAAACAGGCAAATACAAGTGCAGTGGATTGAATTGAATAAAACACCCAACAATAAAATAAGATAAACAGAGTGAAATAAAGCAGAACAGATACATATTACAACTGAAAAAGTAAAGAGATGATATGATTAGAAGTTCCAGAATAAATGGACCCTGTGGTGAGATTGTTTTATTTTTATTTGTATCTATTTCATTTTTTTATTTAACATTTCACATTTCTATTTTTTGTGTTCTTTCATGTTTTTTAAGTGATGAATTGTTTCAGAGAGAGGAGAGATTGTTGAGCTGCAGCGTCAGCAAGTACAATCTGGAAATCTAGCGACGTAAAAGCAGCGCCACAAAACAAATAGATTTTATTTCATCTGAAACTCATTCAACAAATGCTTGGTAGCAGCTTTAAGTATATTATGACTCAACTTTTTATTCAAGGACATTTTGAGCATGAATTGAACATTTGAACTCAAAAGAGGACACTACTGAGTTTCTCTTCAAACGCTGAACCTCCATTGTCTGCAGCGTTAACCGTTCGCAGGTGCATTAATAGTATGAATATAAAATGGTTAATGTGCAACTAAGAGGCGCTCAGCTTCATGTGATATGTTGATGTGAACTTTTAGCTTCCGCTTATGTCACGGCCACTTTAACTGCAGCAGTGGATTAGGCATTACAGGGCCTATTGTTCAAGCCTAAAGACTTCTTGGAGGTTTTTTTCTCTTTATTTTCCACTTGTGCCTCAGATATGTATGTTCTGAAGTTCACTACGGTTCTGAAATGATCATATATTCATAATGGAGTCCAGGATTGAATCTAGACATGAAAAGCCATGGCCGAAGGTAAGAAACACATTCATTCTGTCATTTGAAGCTGTTGGTTAACAAGAAAACCAGGTTAGTTATGTAACAGTCTGTTCTTTAGACTTAATGGCAGATAGAACTATATAAGACAATTGTAATAGATGTATCCCTGAACAGAGAACATCAGCAGGGAGCTGACTGTATGATTCATGCAATGTGCAACAGAAGAAATGTACAGATTCTTCACACAGTTTAGAATTGTTTGTGGGTAGAGGCAGAAGTTTTGGGGAATACTAGAGTCTTGATTTAACAACTGTTAAAGAACACTCTAGTCGCCATTTGCAAGATTTGTCAGTGTCTTAAAGCTCAAGGTTGTCCTAAGCTATAAAAACAACTAACCCACAATTTTTTTCTCTTGTATCTTTGCATACAAGTCAGTGTTGGACTAATGATTAATGTACACACTACAGAAAAAGACCTGTTTTCTTTCTAATACTTCAAAAAATGTGCAAATCTCTTTGGATACAGCGTGTTGATACATTTCCATGTTCAGAAAACAAGCGAAAGCACAAGCTGACAGTGCCTTCTTCAATGGGAGATCAAAGCCCAGAGTTCTAAACCTTCAATAATGTCAAGCATTCCTCGTCGAGTGTCTGTGTGAGTGGGCACAGAATGAGAGATTTAGCCATGGAAAGCCTCTGATTCCTTTCCAATACCACTCGGAGCTCCTTGAGTTCAATTCACCCATCTGCTAGTTGTGACAGTTGTGAAATGAATAATTGGTGTCAAGTGGCCCCTGTAATGCCCGCTGTGCTGCTGAGGGCTCAGTCGAACATAAACACAACTCCGGCCGGCTACTTCGAGCACAATCAGGACCTGGAGTGAGGCTCCAGTCCATCTCAATCTGTGAAGTGTAGATTACTTTTTAAAATATCTTGGTGCATTTGCATTTGCTCTTCTTTTCTGGGACTTCTTTTCTAACTTTATTAAGCTTAAATTCAGAAACTCCAGATCAAAACACCTTCTTTTTTTCCCTTTTTTTTTTGAGAGACTAGGTAAACAATACGAGAGGAGGCATATGTGTACTGTAGATGGGATGGTAAATATCAAGACAGGAAATTGCAGGTGTGTTCAAACCTGGGTGTGGAGGCAAACACACCCAGCTCACTCTTTCACACACACTCCAGCCTCCACAGAGGAGGAAAGCCAGTGATTCTTCATCACATAAAGACGTCCTCTCACTAATCTACCTTCACATTTTGTAGGAGACAGGCAGGCGTTCACTCCGCCAGACGCATCAACACAAGGTAAGTTTTATACTGTTATTTTCAAGACATGTCAGACTGAATTATTGAACATCTATGGAATTATTTTACCTGAATCACTCCTATTTGCAAAGAACAACATCTGCAGCATCATAAACGTTAAGCAATCTTTTAAATCTCATTTTTCATACAGTTTTTAAGCATTTCTTATAATCTGGTGGGATGTACAGTACTTAAAGCATTAACGCAGCCCATTGTGCAGGCTGGGTCAATGGACACCGCAGGTTAATTGATGTGGAACCAGTCTTTCCTGTTGCAGTAATGGAAGCAACTCTGTCACTCAATTTATCTTTTCAGAAACTATTTACACATTTATTTTAGAGCAGGATCAAATTGCAGAGTTTACGCTGGGTCTTATTCCATTAACAACAGGGAGTTTCGACCACAGTGAAAGTCTTCAACCAAGCAAGACCATTACAGTGATTAAGTCAATTCAAACAAATTCATTAATGTGGGAGTGCATCCATATTTCACTGTTTTGTGTGTGTATGTGTGTTTTACACATACTTTAAAGTTGGTCACACACTGTCCAACACTATACTAGATGTGTACTGAGTGATACTGATATTTCACAGTTTGATATGTTGAGTCTGCAGTGTGTGTCCCCTTATTTTACCCACACAACAAAAGAAAATGGTCAACAATTCTTTCAAAAAATGTACAGTCACTTTTCAGAAGTTTGTCAGGTAATTACTGTACTATTTAAATGTTTATTTTAATTACTAAACCAGAGATACGTTATAAAACAGCACTGAACAATCAGGACCCATAATACGAAATTACACACAATACAGCAGATAACAGTACACCACATTGAGTTTCTGAGGTTTGTTACTTTCCAGTTGGTTTCATGATTGAACTACAACTCTTTATAGATGATATTAAAAGTAAGAAATTGTGAAATTATTGCTGAAGGACTCTTTGCCTCTCATTCCTCTTCAGTCTCACACCACAGCAGCCAAATGAAGTAGGACTTTGCAACTTTGGCCCAAGCCCTATCATATCATTTAAATCTCAACCCTTTTCTGTGTTTGCTCTTTATCGGATTACGTGGATATCACAGCCCTTGATAATATTAATTGAAGGTGTGGTTAACATCCTGGAGGAGTGCATCTGACCTGATCTCACTTTACCTCTTACCACCCAGTCCATCAATCACTGCACAGTGTTTGAGTCAGAGGCAGCACACAATATATGAAGTTATTTTTCTGGAAAATAACTACAACCACAGTTCCTCCAGCTATTTGACAATCACATAATGTATGCATGGATCCTGCTTTTGCATTAATTTTATGTCACAAGCAGTGTAACATCCCGCCAAGCCTGTTTCCAGCTTGTCTCCATTAAGCCTATGTTCTTGACTCAGCTGGTGATACACTGTATTTGCTTATCAGTGCTGTTGTTTCCGATATTTGAGTCAAGAGGCTGCTGAACACCGCTGATTGCAGAACTTGTATGTTGCTATGGCGGCAAGCTGGCACTCATTAGGGGGATTAGAGGTGTCTTTCTGTCAGAGATGTAATCTTTTGAAACGGTTCACTTGTTGTTTTAGAGCCATCTGTTTCCAGCGAAAAAGATATGGAACTTAAGGAGGTCTCAGAAACGCAATCATTTTCTGTTCGAGTACTTTGAGTTGTAATTAAAAACGTCATTTATAATATGCTATTTAAAATTCAAACACACATTTAATCATGTATGGCTTTTGTGGAAGAAATGTTCAAATCATTTACCCAAGCACTTGATTAATGTACTTGGTTATATTGACCCAATGACCATAAGTTATTAAAGTTACAATACAAAGCATCACTTAGACATTACTAACTTTTCCTCTAATTTTCTGTGCTTTTGCTCATCCTCGTATTTTTTGTTATAGAATACATCCCACCTGTCTTAAAGTCCTCTACTCAAGAACGTACTTTTTATCTTGGTCTTTTACTTGGATATTGAAGCTTCAAGGTGCAGAATGATGTATGTGCAGAGTTTGACACTAGCAGGCTGTTTTCACATTCATCTACCAAAGGAGGAAAGTTTCTCTGAATTCTCTGAAAATCTGAGTTTAAGGTGTGAACCTACAAAGAATCACAACTAGTTTAAAGTCAGTTGTGGTCCAGAATGCAACTTATAAAAGCTTGATGTGGAAAATTGAGGCTTCTAATGCACAAAATACTGTAATCAGGTCAAGCAAACACTGAAAATGAACTCTACATTAAAGTAGGATTGAAGTAGGAGATGTAATTTTAAGGATTTTAAGAAGGTAACTGATTTTGTGTGTGTGTGTGTGTGTGTGTGTGTGTGTGTGTGTGTGTGTGTGTGTGTGTGTGTGTGTGTGTGTGTGTGTGTGTGTGTGTGTGTGTGTGTGTGTGTGTGTGTGTGTGTGTGTGTGTGTGTGTGTGTGTGTAAAATCCATATCAGAAACACATTATTATTCGAAGCACAGTACCAGTATGTTTTCTTAAAGCATGTCTGGAGGGTTTCTTTAAATATCTATTATCTCATGAATCAGATATATGTTTCTGCATACAAAGCCTGAGATAAAACATTGTTTGATACATGTTTAAAACATTAGCAAATCTTATTGTTATCTGCTTTATATGTGTCTTTGTTTCAGTTCACCAGAATGATGAATGATGACAATAAAGACGCATTTAGAAATGTCAACCAAAAGCCAGGCCTGCAGATATGGACCATCAATGTGAGTCAGCCTTAAAGCAAACATCATGCAATCTCCATTATTGTGTATGTAGGCATTTTATTTGCTCTACAGTTAGTAGGGTGTGGTATGCTGAAATCTTATTATTTGTTGAGGATTTAATAGGATTTGATTTGGACTTTTTGTTGTTTTCTTACTCAGAACATGCAGATGGTGTCTGTTCCAGCCCAAGGCTTCGGTAACTTCTTTGAGGGAGACTGTTACATTGTTCTTTATGTGAGTACAACACTGGCTGATTTCCCAAGAGGCTACACTGGCTCAACATCAACAAAGGCATATGATTTATGCATGCTTGTATGATGTGTGCCTGCATCTGAGTGCTGTTTCTGCTTTTTTTATGCATACCACCAGATAAGTCAGAACAAGAACTCAGGACAGACAGTGGACATCCACTACTGGATAGGAAACTCGTCCTCTCAGGATGAGCAAGGTGCGGCAGCCATCTACGTCACCCAGCTGGACGAGTACCTGGGTGGGAAGCCGGTCCAGCACAGGGAGGTGCAGGGCAATGAGTCACCCCGATTCAGGAGCTACTTTAAAAATGGCCTGATGTGAGTGAAAGGACAGGGCTTTTATTTGAACTAGAAGGGGGTGGTGACCGAATAAAGAAGGGGAGTAACGCACACTTATGTTGAGATCTTCCTGAGACATGGTTTACTCCACTAATCCCTGTGTATTTGTTTTGTTGATGCTTAGCAAAGAGGAACACAATTTTCCTTTCACTCTGGTCATTATCCTTCAAGTTTTAATTGTGTTACTAAACTTTGAGGTCAATTTCTAAATCAATAAAAAACGGAAATGCTCTCAGGTGCTATTGTGTTTATCCTGCTTCAAGTCTCCAGCCACCATGTTTTATTACATATGAACTTTGATCCAGTAATGTACACCTGCAGTAACAGACGCCTGATCTTTCCACAGCTACAAAAAGGGTGGAGTGGCCTCTGGTTTTCACCATGTTGACACAAATGTCTACAATGTCCTGCGATTGCTGCACGTCAAAGGGAGGAAACACGTCACGGCGTCAGAGGTATGAAGAACAGAATATATGAAGCAATGACTGGGATTCATGCTGCCTGCACTGTGCCTCCCACTGGAGTTATCACAGACTTCACACAGTCACACTACAAGGGGAGTTGGCACTCCCTCTTAAACAAATTATGGCATGCTTGTTGTCATAGCTGTCAAAGTAGGTGTTAATTGCCTAAGGGGTGCGATAACTGTGTGGTTTTTAATTGATATTTCCCTACGTTAACAAACTGTGGTTCTCTCAGAGTAGATTTTTATTGATTTTATGGCAGTGTTTACTGTTCATTTGAATGTAAATCATTTCCATCTGGCATAAAGTTTTTTGTATATATATGCAGGTGTACGGAGGACGTTTTTTTGGTCACAATTAAATTAAAAGGCCAAATAGAAAATTAAAGAGATCAAATTAAAAAGAGTATTATTGTACTACACTACTAAGAATAATAATACCATAATTAAACTTAAAAAAGGGGAAATCGAAAAAGCAAATTTAAAATGTAAAATTATCATTTGAAAATGTAAAGTGACACTGAAAAAATTGAAATCTGAAATGCAAAAGCTTAAATGTAAATGCTGAAACTAAAATATTAAATTGTAAAGATTTAATTGTAATGGAAATTTCATCTCTTTTAATTTTTCATTTTAATTATGACTAAACATATCCTCCATACAGGTGGATGTATCATGGAACAGCTTTAACAATGGTGATATATTCCTGCTGGATATGGGGAAAGCCATAGTGCAGTGGAACGGACCCCAGAGCAACAGGAGAGAGAAGCTCAAGGTAATCCTCCAAACCTCCACAAAGAAACAGTGAAAGTATTCATTTTACAGACTGGCTCCTTTTACATGTATTTTATTAGATCATTATAAGTGATGTATTATTCAGCATCTTAAGGACTGAGGCTGGTTGAGGTGAAGCAAAGTAAAAGTGGTCAGTATACAGAACAGTCCGTGTCCTATTGAATTTGAATTATTCATGCATTAACGTGTTAGCAACATTAATGTTGCAGCTGGTAAAGGTGTGACTAATTTAGAAAATACATCAGAGTATCATCAATAATATTTTGTATTAATAATCTGAATCTGTAAAATGCAATTGCTTTAAAATCTATCGATTATCTCTTCTCCATCTCCAGGCAGTCTTGTTGGCTCAGGATATCAGGGACAGAGAGAGAGGTGGTCGTGCTCAGATCGGTGTTGTGGAGGGAGGAGATGAGAAAGCCTCCCCAGAGCTGATGAAAATCATGATGGCAGTGCTCGGTCAGAGAGCTGGGCTGCTGAGGGATGCCGTCCCTGATGACAAACCTGACCAAGCGCAGAATGCCAACGTCAGGCTCTACCAGTAAGAATACTTTATTGATCCATTTTTTACTGACACAACAGGGCAGGGATATTTCTGGCCATTAATAATATGTTTTTTTTTCTTCTTTTGTTTCTCCTCAGTGTTTTTGAAACCAGTGGGAATCTAGTGGTTCAAGAGGTGGCCACGCAGCCTCTAACACAAGATCTGCTTCACTCCTCTGTAAAAAAGCTTTTATCTTTTAAACATGTCCCATATACACTGTTTTTCACTGTAGCACTTTAAAAAAATATTGTGTATTATTTCTTTTTATCTAATCTCGTTGTCAGGACTGTTACCTTGCAGACCAGAGGGGCTCTATAGTGATGGTGTGGAAAGGCAAACAGGCCTCCAAAGAAGAGCGTAAAGAAGCTCTGAACAGGGCCATAGTGAGTATCCTGAATGAAAAACAGCAGTAAAGACCAGTCTTTACACTACATTAGGCTGCTCTCAAATTATTAAAAGGATTTCTATATATAGTGCTTCACAAAATGAGTTTCTTCTGCCAGGGTCACTGAGCTAAATAAATTATTATTGATCAAAGTTGTGAAAGATACTCTTTGTCTGCTCAACTTCTCTACCAGGGCTATATGAAAGCCAAGAACTACCCATCCAGCACCAGCGTGGAGGTGATGACTGAGGGTGGAGAATCTGCTATGTTCAAGCACTTGTTCAAGTCCTGGAGAGATACAAACCAAACACAGGGTCTGGGTACCACCTACAGCGTGGGAAAGATAGGTAATCTCTGCATAACGCTTCTTTACACCTGAGTCAGATAACATGTTTAAATTAACTTAATAATAATAAACATCATTTTCATATGATCATGATCCCTCCAGCAAAGGTAGACCAAGTGAAGTTTGACGTGATGACACTTCACGCTCGTCCTGAACTTGCAGCCCAGCAGCGAATGGTGGACGATGCCTCTGGAGAAGTTAAGGTGCATTGTTAGATGCAGCAGCATTATCTATGTTGAAATAAAGACAATAGAAAATAAAACACTAAAAGTATTTTAAATTTCTGTTAATCGTGTCTGTGTCAGATATGGCGTATTGAGAACTTGGAGCTGGCTGAAGTAAATCCAAGAACTTATGGACAGTTTTATGGAGGAGATTGTTATTTGGTGCTGTACAAATATCAAAGATCAAACCAGGATCAATACATACTCTACATGTGGCAGGTCAGTATAATCACAAATAAATACATTTTCAGATTTTTTGGAGTATCATTTTAAATAAAAGCCATCTCTCTGTCTCTGAATTCATTGTTCTGTTTCTGGCTTATTTACACCAGGGCCGTCATGCCACTAAAGATGAAGTCACAGCATGTGCCTACCAGGCTGTCAATATTGATAATAAGTACAACGGAGCCCCGGTCTTGGTCAGAGTGGTCATGGGAAAGGAGCCTCGCCATTTTCTGGCCATTTTCAAAGGCAAACTAATCATCTTTGAGGTGCGATTAGTCTCACTGAAAATTATTTCCTTAAATGTTTATTCAGAAATCTAATATATTATTGCTACAATAGTATAAGAAAATGTTATTATTTCTCAAGGGGAAAATTGTCAAGCAAAAAGTAATAAAGATATTTATCCTATATGCTGACAATATTGGCTTGGTGTTGAAATGCTGTTCATTTGTGTGTGTGCATTTCACGTATATCAATGTGTGTGCGTTTTCCTGCAGGGTGGCACAGGTCGACCCGGTGCGGTCAACCCTGACAAAGGTGCCAGGCTCTTCCAGGTGAGAGGGACTAATGAGCTGAACACCAAGGCCACTGAAGTGCTGGCGAGAGCATCGTCTCTCAACACCAATGATGTTTTCCTGCTGAAGGCTGATCACATATGCTACCTGTGGTATGGAAAGGTACGCATTCTGTTATGGGACAGTAAAACAGGTTGACCTGAACTCCTTTAAAAGAATAAAAATGTGCATTTATGTTTGTTTGTCACACAAATCCATGTTTGTTTGATGTCTGCTTCCAGGGCTGCAGCGGGGATGAGAGGGAAATGGGGAGAGCCGTGTCTGATGTGCTTTCTAAGCAGGACAAGCAGGTGGTGATGGAGGATCAGGAGCCAGCTGAATTCTGGGTAGCTCTGGGAGGAAAGGCCCCCTATGCAAGTGACAAGAGGTAAACACAGACAGCTGCAACACCACTTGTTTGAATTTGGCTTTTATGCTTTTTGTGACAACCTACAAATCTCAGGAGAAGTTTGATGTCATGCGTATTAACATGCCTTGTAGGTTCTCTTGCTCAGTAAGACATCAGCAGACAGATGCTAAACTGGCATTCTTCCTGGTTATTTTGCATATTTTGTATGGAAGCAAAAAACATTACCAATAACATACAAACAAGGATTTGCCTTCAGAATGCGTCCAGAAGGCTCATTAATCATATTTTGAAACATTAATAAGCTTACATTTAAATCTGCATGGATTATTTTCACATCAAGGTCACAGGGATATGACCAATGTCATCTGGAGCTAGAGAAATAAATCACACACACACAAACACACACACACACACACACACAAACAAACAAACACTCACACAGATCAGATTATACATTTGTAGTGACAGTAAACTCTGTGTTTTTTCAGACTGGAGAGGGAGGAGCCTCCCCACAGCCCCCGGCTGTTTGAATGCTCCAATCAGACGGGTCAGTTTCGGATGACAGAGGTGGATGACTTCGCCCAGAGTGACCTGGACGTGGATGACGTGATGCTGTTGGATACCTGGGAGGAGGTGAGAGGTCAAGGGGCCTCAGCCATCCTCTGTTAGGGCCTAGGAATTGGAAATAATAACAAAAAAGCAGAAAAAAATATGTAGAAGTTTAAAGCCCTGTAGGCAGAGGAGTTGTCAGTTTGTCTGGAGTTTGAAGTAGTTAGCAGCTAGCAGTTAGCCGTCAGGTGAAGAGAAAGATTTAACAGCAATTAAAGAGTAATTTAATATTTCAGTGGAAAGTTGAAATATCACTAAAACAGTTGAACAGTCAATTGCAAAAAAATTTACAATGGTTTTCAGAGATCTTGCTTTCTTTTTTCAAATCACTTCAGATTTTCCTGTGGGTCGGAAACTCAGCCAACCAGTACGAGACCAAGGAGGCGTGGAATAGTGCCCAGGACTACCTGAGGACACACCCAGCAGGCCGTGACCCCGACACTCCCATCATCTTTGTCAAACAGGGATACGAACCTCCCACCTTCACCGGCTGGTTCAATGCATGGGATCCTCATAAGTGGAGTGTGAGTTAATAGGCTGTCTTTGATCTCAATGGAAGGCAGTAGAGTGCTTTTAATACAATAATGCAGCATGATTAAAGCATTTCAAATCACTGTTCTATTACATCAGCATGTCTGAGTGACTAACCTATAGAAAAAGAGCCACGTTGGTATAAATGAACACAATATGCTGTAGATATATAGTCACATGTGGATGATAGGATGGATTGTTTGAAGATGTAGAAGACTCTGCATGCTCACTAATTATCCTGGTTGACTTGGTCTTCAACAGGGAGGCAACTCCTATGAGGAGATGAAAAAAAAACTGAGTGATGCAGCATCTATCTCACAGATTACTCTAGTAAGTGATTGACTAACACTAATTCTTCTACTAACTGAACAAATGTACTAATATGTTACATTTTTAATGACTACTAATGTCTGTTATGTCTTACTAACCTGTGAATTTGTGATTGTTTAACATATTTTCTTCAATTTATGTAAAATCAGATTTCATATGATTTCCTGTGCCATGTCTGCAGGACCTGAACAACGCTCATCTGAATAAGAGCCCTGCTGGGATGGGTGGGAGTGGTTATAGGGCTCCAGGGGGCCCAATGAGTTCCCCTCCAGTCTATAGGGTCCATGGAGGTGACCTGTCCCCCAGACCCACTACTCCCAACAGCCCTTCTGCCCAACGAACACAGTCCTCTGTATCTATGGCCCTTTCCCCCTCCTCTAGCTTCACTCCATCATCCCTGGCTGGTGGCACCGTGTCCCCCTCTGCTGGAAGCTCTGGAATGTATCTGAACCCTGAGCTCCTCATCGACAAGTCTCACAGCAATCTGCCACAGGGAGTGGACCCCAGCCAGAGGGAGGTGGGTGCAGCATTGTGGCTCTGGCGCATATGGCCCAAAAGCAGGGATCTAATTATGTGATGGATGTTATTAATCGTGTGAATGTTGCAAGTTTGGCTGTGAGTCAGTGGGATGTGCTAAGTGTGTTATAATTAGAATGTATGTAATAACACAGAGTGTGCAGCAGAGGGCAGCCTAACCGTTGTCTGTCCTCCCCTGTGCTCTGATAACAGGACCACCTGTCTGATGCAGACTTTGAGAACCTGCTTGGAACCACCCGCCCAGACTTCCAGCGCCTGCCAAAGTGGAGGCAGAATGACTTGAAGAAAAAAGCAGGACTTTTCTGAGAAAATGTTGTCAAACCTGAAAAATGTCTCTGTATAGCAAACTGAAAGGCAGCATTTTAGCTGTTATTGAGAATATCAGGGTTGATAGATGCCTTTATCATTTCATATACTTTTAAAAAAATGACTGACAATGGTTTTTAACCACCAGCCAAATTATAGTGATTAAACATGTAGAATTATTATAGCTTCTTTACATGACTGCAATAAAAATCATAAATTTAATGTACATGACCTACTTCTTAATGGTTATGCTTTATTGTATCTGTATTTTTTAATGTTTGATCATGCACTGATTAGTCTCTACATATTGTTTGCCATTTGCCATTTCTAAATCATTTTGATATTATATTATGAATAAATACAATAAGCCTTCCATCAGGTATTCTGCTGGTTTTATTAGAGAAATAGAGGTGACATGGTGTACTGAAAACACTGACAATTGTGAGTTTGTCACAGAAAAACTGCTGTGGTGAATTTGATGAGGAAAATAATAAAGTGTGATTTAAAATATTAGGGTTTGTTTGACATTAAATGTTTGACAATGTTAGTTTGGTTTAATATATTTAGAGCACATTCATGTACAGTGTATTGCTTGATATGTTTGTCGTATCAATAGTCAAAAAAGGAAGTTATAAAACATTTAAAGTCAGAAAAAATGAAAATCACATTGACAAACATTCTCTGATGGACAGTATTTATAATGGATGGACACATCCACACAGACACATACATACATGTGGCTCTCTCTCTTTCAATGGGCCAAACATATACTGTTCATACTATTGCTACAGACTCCAGTGATAAACATATAGTATGAGACAATTTTCAGAAACCTAAATCAAGATTTCTTCTAGTCACAAGAGTTTGATAAAAAAAAAGATAGAACACTAAAAAAGAGTGCTTGTTGTGTTGCTTGACAAAAACAATGTTTCCATGAGTATGATTTGTGTGACTAAAGCCTCAGGAAACCTACACAAATGTAAATACCTTTCAGAAATAACACAGCCAATATATCTTACGCTGAGATTTACACTTTCCTCTCCAATTATTCTCCCAAATACAACAAATACAGTATATAATGCCTGTCTTTAAATATTTTTCTAGACTGCTCATTCACCTCACTTTCATTCACATTTTCATTCATTCTGGTTTTGTTACTCTACAAGAGCTCTTACTGAACTGTTCTGAGCAAAACGCCCATTTCTCAAAAAGCTTAAAGGACAGGGAAGTGTTACAGACAACTGTGAGTCAGCAGTTATGGCTGGTCAGCTGACAAAACGCTTTTCTCTGTGTAGAGGTTTCTGAAGTGTTTGATCAGAGTTATATTATTGAGCTTTAAAACTGGACAAATTCCTTTACAGTTTTTAAGGAAAACGCTGCTGCTGGTGTGACGGTTTTCCATACATAGCAAGCCTACTGGGCATCGAGGAGCATGAGATGCACAAACAGGCCAGCAGAGGAGATGACGTCACCTCTCTTGGTGAGCAGTGGGACGTGTCGATACCCTTGAAAATAGGAAGTGAGATTCAGCTTTGTCAGCAAATCAGAGCTAAAAACACTATATATATAACATGGTAACAGACACAACATAAAAACTGATTCATGTTTCATAAAACTGTCAGCAACACTGGAAAATTCAAAGTTTCTTAACAAAAAGGCAACTAAATACTGTGCAGGAGGACACTTTTTTAGCCTTATATAAAACATCTGCTGTTTGATGTACTTTTTACATTCTTGAGTTTAACTTGTAGTTTGGTGCTTAATGCTGTTAAAGCTGGAGATCCTTACCATTCTGTACACTGGTGAGCGGTAAACAGTATTGCCCAATGAGATCATTCCCCGATATTGTGTCGTAGTCCTCCACCACAAAATGCACCATGGCCAGTTCAGGGACGTTGATGTCAAACTGGAAGTTCTCATTCCACATGGGGTTGAACCCTGCAGGGGTGGATTATCATTCAGATGGTGAAATGTTTAAATTTTCTGTCAAAGCGTGTGACATTTGCACTAAAGGAGTACTGATCATTAATGTAATGAGAAATTACTCTATCTATATCATCATCAACAGAACTCCTTTTACATTTCTCCATATTTATTTGTCTACCCATAAGGAACTGTACATTTGCATCTATGTATAAGTATGTCATGCTCACCATTGTTTTCAATGTAGTGTGTCTCCTCGATGGCGTTGTCTGCTGGCACGCCGTGGATCTCCATTCTCACCAGGGGGTCCACAATGGATTTCGGTTTGTCCTTGTTGAGTTTCGGTAACTGTTGAGCTGAGATCACCTGTTGTATTGGGACATCAAAAGCACACACTCAATAATGTGACAATACAAATACAGAACAAAAACACAATTATATCTAAGCACTTGTTATGTCTTAATCACTACAGTCGCTGATTTGATTTAAGGTAAAGATGATGGTCTGATTACATGGTACAATAAAAAGATAAGAATGTGATAAATGCAAAAGACAAAAATGGTTAAAAAAATTTCAGTTCCTGTTTCAGAGGTAAGACCTCACCATGACATGAAAGATCTTCTTCATTAGCCACGGCCCTTTGGTAAGTTTGTTGGGATCGAACTGAGAGGACAGGCTTCTTTGGAATTCAGGTTTCAGGATGTAGCCACATACTCCGTTTGGTAGAAACCGTCCCTGGTTTAGATGCATCTCCTTGGAGGGTGTCTGGAAGTTGAGCGCCACTAAAAAGCAAGTCAAAGAGAATAGGGAGGGGAATTATTACCACTACTCAGTGCCTAATATTAGTGCTAATGAATGGCTGGATTTCTGGGTATAGCAATGGGAGCTTACCAATCTGGCAACCAACGTTCCACATGGGCACAGGGTTGTAGTTGGAGGAGTCAGTTCTGGAGCCGGCGGGGTAGATCCGACTGAGCTTGTCCATGTTGTGATGGATGAAAGCAGTGCCTACGAGAACACAATAACAAAAACAGATGCTTTACCACACTTTGTATACTCTATTCCTATCTATGTTGATGCTGAGTTGAGTGCTGCTATCATGTCATTACATAGTATATTTTCATTATTTCTTATCAGCAGGAATGAGCTGAAAGAACTCCACATAATTTTTGTAGTCAAAGTTACTGATTTCAGCTTTAAAATTCTAGATTTAAACTCATCTTTAAAATGGAGATCTCATTTTAGATTTGAGGTTGGTTTACCTGAGGTTTCAGCTAGGTTGAATGCTTTACCCTCCTTGAAGGAGGACATCTCATAGAAGCCCTGTTTGTCTTTTGCGTGTTCAAAACCATCAAAGTGGACACTCTTGCAGTAGATAACAATGTCTGAAAGCACTTTGGCAAGTTTGATCTTCGAACTCTGAAAGGAGATGGGACATTGTTTCAGGTTTTGTTTACATTTTACATCTTAAATCAAAACATTTTTAGTATTTCTTCAAACTACAAATTAGCACTTGTAATACTACAAAGCACTTGACACACACCTTTTTAGCTTTTTGTCCATTCTCTTTACAATCTGCAGCCTCATCTTCCTCAGACACAGTTTCTTCCTCTAAAGTGCTGTTATTATTGAAGACTGCATCCAGTTTGTTTAAGCGTTTTCCCTTGATGAGGATCTTGCCCTTTAACTCCTGTAAACAAACAGTTCATTAGAGATATATTGTACAGTAATCTGTCATGCAATTTCTAAAGGCAGGGATGTAAATTCTTATTTTTCAATGGCAAAAAGCATGTGGTGACAGCAAGTAACGCCCTCTTAAACAGCCAACGAAAGAAAGGAAAATGTAGTGTAATGCACAATTATAATTTCCTTTGAGGCCAACAATGCCACAGGCATCCATCCCATGGGTGTTACACTGTAAGGGCTGAAAACATTCACTAAAAGATGATGTGACATGCTGATATTTTCTCACTTTGTGTATCTCTCCCAGTATTGAGAATCTTTTTCAGTTAATTCATCTGGGAGTAACACATTTTCTTACTTGTATAAGAATAAAGAGTTCAAATAGAGCATACACCTCATTAGCTGATTGTACCAGAAAAAAGTAAATTAATGCCACCTTTAAAGATTTAAATGAAAGTCAGCTGTGTGCGTTCCTTGCATGCCTGGTGGACCAATGCTAAATAACAGCCCCTGTTCACACACCAATGCAATTCAACTTGCCAACAACCTCTCTAATACAAAAGGTGTTCTCTCCTTGCAGAGTGCTGATTACTGCAGTCAACTCTTGTTACAAATAGTTAATCAACATCTGTTGTCCAAGCGTTTAATTATTGAAGCTTATTTAGCGAAGATTCAGGAGCAGGACCACACCTCAACTGCATCACTTCTGGCATTCTTATGAATACCACCTGACCTTCTCCTCCTCCGCGCTCATAATCCCCCTACACCATTCTGTTTCTCTCTTCCCATTTTTTCCTGATTATTCCTCTCCTTCGTAGGTTCCTGAGGGTGTCTGTCATTGCCCGGGTGCTATGGCAGATTCCCTATACACATCAATTGTTTTTCTTAATAAATCATTTAAACGCATGTTGTTCATGGCATGGTCCTTGCTCGTGAAACAAGCCAATAAAGAGCTTGCTTTTTTTTTTTTTTTTTTTTTTTTTTTACATCATTATCAACACACAGAGGGGGATTGCGTCATAATGGGTTGTTTAATTTAAAATTTAACTTTAATCTTATCAGCTTCCTTTCCCAGACAAATCTAATAGTTGAGTTAAGGTGAACAGGAAAGTGAAAAAAATCTGGCAGAGTGGTTCATGAACTTGAGAGGAGGAATTTTTAGGTGTGGTCTTCTTATTAGGTTTTTTTTTGAGAGGGTACTTGCAGTGATACTCCACATACTGTGAATTTTGAATGGACTATTTTGCATCTCAATAGGCTTAGATAGGGAGCTACATACCTCAGGTGAGGGAAGGTTGGTGGGCATTGTGTCCCCGAGAGGCTTTGTAACCAAAGCATCACCCAGGGTAGAGATCAAGTGATGGGCCATGAGCTTCTGTTGGTCCACGCTGCAGTGGTTCTCCAGGGACAGGATCAATGGGTAGTCAGACGTCTGGAAAACAGAAAGGTGAATCTTAGAACCTTTCTATAATCATGAGAACAGTGATAAAAATTCAAACTTGTCCAACACGTAATATCTCACATACTTTAAAGGCGTAGTCTTTAATGGCTTTGATGACGTCTCTGAAAAGCACTTTAGATGTGAGCGTGTAGCCGTGGTAAATGACAGGCTCTCCGTTGGCCCCATCCCAACAGTCCAGCTCCACACAACGACAACTCTTCATCAGTGCTCTACGAGGAAAGAAAACCTTCATGACTACCTGCACTGGACACCACAGAGATCACTGTTTAATCGTCTGTCTTGGCTCTTTTCCACCACAGAAACCTTTCCAAGAACCTTAATAGGGATAAAACTTGACTTGGATATTTAGCAAAGAAACCTTGTGCCAGTTTTGGTTTATGGAGAAAAATTCCTGCACCTCCCTGCTGCAAGGTAGTATTTTCTGAAAGAAATTAACTACCAGTTGGTGGTGCTAAATTTCTCTGGCAGGTCGAACACAAACTTTGAGACCGCTGAAAGTTCTCAAAATTAATGATTAAGACTGCGAGCAGGTACTGGTTGTTGCTAGTACCAAATTTATTAAAATATTATTGATGTTTTAAAAAGTTGCAGAGCCTTGCTTAATTTCCCAGCTAGTCAAACACAACAGTCGCATTAACAGAAAGCAAAGAAAAGTAGTTAAGTAGCAGTTTAGTTTATGGGGCTATCTGTCCAAAAAGGAAGAGATTTCTTTGCAACACAATGTCAGAAGCATAACATTTCAAGAATGAATTTGCTAGAATACCGGGGTAAAGTTGTTCCTCTGTCCCCTTCAACTTGATGAACAGTATGCTGTTAGAAGTCATTACCGTATGTAGGCCTCCGTACTGCTGGGTCCTTTGAGCTGGTCTTCCATCAGGTACGTGTTGTGCGAGGACGAGATGTAGTAATGGTTGAGAGGCTGGGTCATGTCTTGGTACATGTTCTTGTGGGCCGGGTTCAAGATGGAGCCCTCTTCGTGTTGGAGGTACATCAGGAAGCCGTCTTTGGTCATGTGCTTCTTCTGCTTCGCTGAGGTTATGGATAGACATGATGAATATATGATATGTGAACCATTTATGTATGTATGTGGAGCCAAATGGGTAGTTTAATCATGCAAGACTATCTTTGCAAGTCTGTCCTATAGCATGGAGATGCAAGTCCCCTGTCAGCCTATAATCATGTAGCTGTCTCCCTCTCTGTCTTTAATGCTTTCATACTACAGTTATGCACGCCCCACAACCTTCCCATTATCACCAGTCTTCACAGATTCATCAGTTCTTCAATCTCATTAGCCTTATCAGCGTCCACGGAAATCGTCAGCCTCCATCACCAGTATCTGTACTCCACAGGGGGATTTCTCATGCTGCTGCTCAGGACTGATGTCTTTTGATTACACAATCTCCCTGTAGTGCCAAAAACTTTTGGCAGGACTAATTATCGGTATCATCTGCACAATAAACACTTTTCCTAACCTTAATCACTTGTCTATCTTGATTGAAGCAGTGTTGTAGAAAACGTAGGCAGATCAAGTGTTTCCATACCTGTTTCATCCAGCTCATGTTTTTCGATCAGCCTGTGAGCATACTCCGTGGTCACCTGCTCTGCCTGCTCATTCCGGAGGAAGTTAAGCAAGTCTCTGGTGCTCATCTGACCCTCTGTTTGAGCGTACTTCCCATAGATCACATCTATCTCCTCCCGGTGGGTCAGCAGTTCGTAGTAATGCTTGATTTCCGAGCCCTCCAAGGTGCCTGATTTGGACTTGTCACATTTCTATGTGACATGATAATTATGAGACAATCAATCAACCAGATGTACTAAATTTGAAGTTGGATGAACTATAAGAGGTGAATGAATTTTCAGAGAGGGACCCACCTTGAAAATGTCTTCTGCGTAGGTGTCGTCCACCTCAATGTTGATCTGTCGCAGGAAGTGTTTCAGCTCCTTCAGGGTCATCTTGTTGTCCTCGTTCTTGTCTGCTTTTCGCATGCAGTTGATGATCCAGCTGGTATTTAGATGTAAGGATTTGGTTTCAACTCAAGCATTGTACATCTTCACCAACAATGAACAAAATAGCAAATCTATGACTGCAACGGACACATCGTAATATCTCCTCTCAAGACGGCAACTAAAAAACATCTGATGAGCATACTTCAAAAAACATTTCCCATTTAAATACTTTATCAAGGATACTGCTCACTCTTCTGCTGGATGCTGAGGTTTTGCATGTTGGTGATGATTTTCTCCAAGCCGCCGATCCATTGTTTTGCTTCCTCTGCATTAGCTGCCATCAGGTCAAGAATCTTTCTGCGGTTCTTAAAGATGATGGAGAAGCACCGCTCTTCATCACTGGGGTCTGTGTGTTTCTGAAACCCCTCAGACTGACGGCCCTTTCGCACTGAATCAATGTCATCAATGGAGACTGTTTGAAGAGAAGAATTGGTATGTTGGAAATTGAAAGGTCAGAGTTTATTTGATAATGCGTTAGCAGATGTAAGCCCTCAAAACACTTGAAGGCACTTGAAGAAAGAAAGAAGCCCAAACAAGTCTGAACAATGTTTAAGCTTCACTTTCAGTTTAATATTTAGACACAACAATGAAGTAGCTATCAGTCACTGAATTCTTCCTTTGACAAAACACTGCTGGCAACAGACATTTTGTACTGATGGGCACACCAACACACTGCACCAGACATTGTTTTTTTTCATCTTATCAACAGGAAAGGTTTTGTTTCTGTGTGGGGGTCGCTTTGGTGGCCTTCACTTACAAGGCAACAGATAAAAACTAACGTTCGTAACTGTTCAGCAACTGTCTACAATCTCACTGAAGGTGTTGAAGATGGTAAAAGCACCCTTATATGGTAAGAAAGTCATATTAAAGCAGCATTAAATTATGTTTTTCCTATGTGGGGCTGTGAAAAAAGCCAACATGGATATAATATGAAATCATTTTGAAAATGTTGTGTGTGGTGCAATATCAGCTTTTAACATAATTGCTAAATATCAAATATGCAGCTACCAAACACTTAACACAACAACAGGAGGTTGACCCAGAATCTTGTTTACCACTGAATGTATTTCTGAAACTGAGCAACTGTGCCTGAATAGTTAAGCTTAAATAGTCCTTTGAGACTGGTGAGAGATATGCTCTCAGACATTTTGTTGTTGTTGCTGAAGACTTGGATTCTTTGGCAAAACAAACACATTCCATGGAGATTTGATGACTGCAAGAGTTTGATGCAGTCTGACCACTCTTGATCTCCTTGCCTCACACACTGACACACACGGGAAACACATGCACTCATAAATTACTATGACTGGCATTTCTAAGGATAAAAATATTCAGTTTTAACACAAAGACATCATATACTGAAGGTCTCTGCACACACAGCCTGTTTTTAACCATACATTGGGGGCCAACTCTATTGTTGTGCAGCTTAATGTACGGAAGAACAAGCACGACCATGCATGACGTAATCATGCTAAATGGCAACAACCGCCCTTGTAACAAAACACGAAAGACTACAGGCTTAGCTAAGAGGCCATATGTTGTAGCTGGGTTACAATCACAATGTTTCTACCCTTTACATCCAGAGGTTACAGAGACAAATGAAGAGTGAGCATTGTTCTTGAGAGAATCTGAGCCTATCTAGGGGCAGGATAAATCCAAAGGTCAGACTACTTGAGGAGAAAAACACAACAGTGGGGGGGGTGGTGGTGATGTCGTAAAACACACCCAAGGCTGGGTGTGTTTTACCACTCAGCTGACTACTAGATGAACAAAATACCTTGGAAGCGCTCACCAGAAGAAGAGTGTTTGTTTAATCTGTGCATGCACATTATCCCTGGCAAAACAGACAACTGTAGAGGAGTTTAGGGTTGTGAATTTGGACGGGTTTCAGAGAATCCCATCTGGAGAGATGAAGTCCACAATGCCCAAGTCATGTCAGCCGTGTCAGGCAGGCATTGCTTGAATGCCAGATGAAATTTCACACAAAGAGATTATTGTGCCGGCCCCAACAAAGTTCATGTTTTCTTCAAGTGAAGACAGTGAAGAGAATAATTCCCCTTGAGGTGGCGGCTTATAAACCATGTCAATGCATGTTTGTGTGTGTGTGCAAACTTGACCTTCAGGTTTTTCTCTTCAGTTTGGGGTTAACAACAGTAGTGACTTAAAGTAAGGTGAGAAATTGAAAAGAAAATACATTTACAGGAATGACATGCAAAACTATAACCACCTACTTATCCTATCTGATAGATTTGTTTGAATATCAGTGCTGTTTAGTCAAATTATAATGTGATAAGTTTGCAAATATTATTACTGTAATTGGAATAGTTTTATTAGTAATCATTAACTTCTTCTCTGTGGAAAAATAGCTGACTGGCAGTAAAATGTGCCTCAAGAGACGTATGTGTACATTTTATATTGCACTGATGGCCTTATATGACCCTGATAGTGTGTGTGTGTGTGTGTGTGTGTGTGTGTGTGTGTGTGTGTGTGTCTGTTGGTGTGTGTGCGTTTGTGTTATTGCTATCAAAGCAAATCACAATCACTGATTGCAGCAGTGAGGGTGGGAATGACAAACAATGGATCTTTTATTTTTATTTTTTTTTAAAGATGGAGCAATAAAACTGAGCTCCACAGTCTGCTGGGACTGATCAGAAGTCATCCAAAGTGCAGATATTTTCTGTCACTCGGTTACAAAGTATGGATGTTTTACATGTATTACATGTAGGTGTGTAGGACTGGATATAAAACCTCAATAATACCAACCAATGTGTCCATAGTAGAGTGAAACAATTACTGTTAATCAATTAGTCTACTAACGGATAATACAGTTGCCACAATTTTGATAAACAATTACTATCTTAAGTCATTTTTAACATGCTTAAAATTCAAACTTTGCTGGGCATTTATTACAGTGCTCTGTCATCTGACTACACAAGTAATCTTTTTTTATCAAATATTTATTATTATCTATTCTTTTTTTATAAATGAAAAAGAAGTTAGAACATGTTTATATTTCCAAAACTAAGGTGTACAAATATATCAGTTATCAGTTCCAAAGGTCAAAATGTACACAATTTTAATAAAAATGTTTAAAAACATATAAAGCCCTTGATTTACCTCCTAAAACTTTACATGCACACTAGTATTCCTCTGTTAATCCAAACATGACTTTGGCTTTTAGGAGCATTCTTTGGACATGTATACAGCGCATTGGGAATATGTGTCTCAAGAGGGGGTTTTACCGTAGTTTCAGTTATATCAGTATCGCTCATAAATATCAGGCAGCACCTAACAAATGTTTTTCATCACGCTGGTTTACTCCACTGCCTGTGGAGATCTTGTGATTCCCGTTCCCAGTGGAGCACAGGGAAACCCCAAAAACCCTTTGCATATAAACGGGAATATTAGTGGAATATTGGTTTTTATTAGCTGTGTAAACAGCTTAGTAGGAATATTGTCTTTTTCGTAATGAAGGCAGAAAATGTAATATTTTGTGCATGTAAACACTGACTCCAATCAAGTCAGTTTTACTTTTAGAGCCCAGAACTAAAAAGTTGGTCTTCGTGGGCTTTATGACACACACTAGTCTTAAACCCTTGATTTGTACATTGAACACAAAGAAAAAATGTAAAAAAAATGAGAGAAACCTCAGAAACAGCAGGAGGAACAGGAAGAACCCTCTAACAGGATGGAAAAACATGTACGGTGTTGTAACAGAAGTAGCCATAGTTGAATTATAATCTGGAAAAACAGACCAACAAATTCAAAATTCAGACAAATTCAGCTTCAGTAAAGTAGAACCTCAGATAAATCTTAGATAAAAGTGTGTGTAAAGTGTTTAAAAGCAGTAAGTGCTCTTCCCTTATGTAAAAGCACTTAGATTTGATTGGCAAATGCTGCTTGTTAAACCCCACAGGAAAGCAATAAAACATGCAGCTTATTTCCGTAAACAAGGAAATGCCTGCAAACTAAAGTCTGTTTCGTGTCTTTATCTGCACAGTTTTGCCCATCTGTAAGCGGGTCTGCTTATTTTTTAAAAAGCATTGCCTCGTGACCATTAACACATTACTTGAGCTCGTCTGTGTGTGTATGCCCTGTGTATGTTGGGACGGAAGGTGTCTATATGGGGAATACAAGGCGCACTACTCTGTCTTTCAGTGTTTGTTCAAGGCTCTGACTCGGGGCAGAGGTTATCAGGCCTGGTAGCTGCAGTCGCTGGTGGGATGGGAGAGAAATCAGAGTTTCAGGGAATAAAGAGGACACACACAATCATTCACACCCTCAAAGTAGATCTCTGCACCAGAAATCACAGGAAAAGAATCTCTTTCACACACACGTGGACAAACATTCAGCCAGGATACACACTAGTATTTTCCAGTCAGGCCACACCACAGTATCTGTGTGAGTTGTTTCCATTTGAACACCACCTCTCACATATTCTCCACCACTAGAGGGATTTTAGGGGTGTGTTTGTATGAGCTATTGTTGAGATCAGAAAGAAGAGTGGAATAATGGAAGAATGTACAGCTAAAAAACAAAACGAAAACAAGACACTGGGATGAGCTACAGCCCAGGTAAAACAACTTCAAGAAACTAAAACTCTAGAAGGATTGTAAACACCTTAAAAACATGTAGGTCAACAAATGATCCATGACACAGAAGATGACACTCACAAGTCTGATTTTTCTTGAATGCTTTGCGGGACTCCTGCCACAAGGTCTTGCAGTCTTCCTGCAGTTTGAAGTAGCGGTTCTTCTGCCAGGAGCCTGAGCGAACCTTGACCAACTCGCCACCGACAAGCAGGAACTGCAGGTCTGCATCGCCCTCCAAACCTGTGTGAGAGAATATGAAATGAAATACATGATTACAGAAAAAAGTAAACACACAGATCAACCAATGTCAGTGTCAACTTTTGACACTTCACATTATTTGATGCTGCAGCTAACAATTATTTTCCAAATATTTTCTCAATTGATTATTTATGTGGTCCATCAAATAGAAGTAGAGTAGGGGTTTCAGGCACATCTTGACCTACTTCCAAGATGCATGCAGAAGGGAAAGTAGTGTAAAAAGCTCAAGGCTCCAGCATCACTTTATTGTTTATTGTCCGTGTGTGAAAATATGAAGATCTTGTAACAGATGAGCAGTTCAAGAGGCTTCAGATGAGGTAATTTGCTGATTATTGCTGTGACCTCGGCTGATAGAATAATTCATAATGCATGTACAACACTGTATGAAACCACAGCAAGGTCACAGGACATGTTAACAGGAAGAGGTTTAGTTAGTTTTTTTGTCAGCGTGCAGTATGCAGATGGGAAAGAACTTACTAGTGAATACACATATTAACTTCTGTCTAAAGGCAAATAAGTGTAATAATATGTCCACTCAGGCAAAGGGCATCTAAGGACAGTGACTTCCACCGCAACTCAGTTCAGACTGTGTTGGACTCGTGGGCAGAACCACAACATTGCAGAGATGTTTTTCCAAGATCACACCACAGACTCACAGAGGCTGTGTATGAGTCTCTGGCCTCTCTGCAGGCAGCTCAGTGCTGCCTCTGCTCAGGCAGGCTTTCTGCCGGGGGTGTAACTCCCTCCTTTCTCTTGGTTTGTACAAGATGTGCATGTTATAAGTCGCTCATAAGCTTTGTGTTGAAAACAGCCACAAATGAGTAAAAATTTCCCAAATAATAAACGTGACTCATGCAGTTATGAATCACATAAGGGAGGTCATGAGAATCAGATGAGTTTTCCTTTTTTAAGTTAGTAGTAAGATCTTGACCTTTGCAGTCTAACGACAACACCCTATGAGGCAAGCTAGGGCTGGAAAATGACAAGAATTAAGGTTAAATAGCAGGGAGGGATGCCTCCGAGGTATGTGGTAATGATAAGGTTCAGAGTCACATTTTTCTACTTTTCCAATAAGTTGATAAGAGCAATTTGAGATGTATTTTAACTAAAAAGATACATTATCTGACCTGGGCAAAAATACAGTGTAAACTATATTACACAGACTCACATAAAACATTTATAACATTCACATATAGCACAATAACATAAGAGTATAAATGAGGGAGCCTGACTGTTTCAATCATTCTTCATAAAATGCATGTTAGATGTTGCATTTGTGTAGCGACTACTTTTTCAAAAGGCCGATGAGAGACTTAGTAGGCTCTTATCTGTGACACGTCCACAAAATCATATATATAATACTGAGTTTTTACTGCAGTTTATTTGAAAGAAAAAATCAAAAAGGACTGACAAGCAGCTGTTCCACAAACATATAAAAACCCTGATGTGATCCGACTGTAAGAATAAAGTGATGAAAGACGATGGTGATGATGATGACAATGGTGAAGGTCAACAGAAAATATCGGAGCTCTACTAACTCCCTTTGTCCAAATCTCCCGCCGCCAACCAAGTGAACAGGTAAAATAAGGGGAAACCACAACCATGTGTCAATCAATGCATACGGCTGCAATACGTGCAGCCCAAGCAAATATAAACATAAACAAAACATATTTTGGATCCTACAATTTGAATGGCTGATACTTTGAGGGCAGGTTTTTTTATTTTTTTATTAACTAAAAGACAGGACCAGGGTGTGTACATGTACTAAAAAAATGTAGTTTTGGCAAGCTCCTACAGACTCAGTCACTACAGGAAAGATTATCCATCAAGAAGATTTGGTCTGATAGCTGCTTGAAATAGGAGTCAGCATTTTACAGACGTAGGACAGGTAGTCTTCCAAGAATAGTTTTAATTAAGATTTGATGTTTTAAAGGTAGCTGATACACTTTTCACATGCACAGGTGCTCCACAAGTCCAAAAGTTTACAAATGCCACATGATAAAAGCTAAAATGAACACACAAGCTGGTGCAATATGAGGAAATAAAATCTGAATGGAAAGTGAGGTGTAGTATTTACTAAGGAGAGATTTAATTCCTTGCTCTGCTTTCCTCTTTCAAATTGCCGAATAAGAAAATGATGCTGGTACAATTTATAATGCAATAGAGTAGAAGGCGCAAAATGACTAAGAAGAAGAAGGCACAGGGGAATTCCCTCTATGTTCATTCAGCTCCTTTCGAGGTTTAAACGCTTTCCTGTGTCTGTCTCTGGTTCAGAGAGATAGAGCAGGCATGTCATTTATGTTCCGCAGCTGTTTTTAAAGAATTCGGCGCTCCAGGCAACGAGGAAGCTTCATCAAGCCTCTTTACTGCACATTGACAAACCTCTACATATGTTGACTAAAAAACTAACATATGATCAGTGATAGATGTTATCACGATTAAGATCTTCCCAAATCCAGGTAAACATTAGGTGTGTACATAGTTGCACCTTTAGAGGGACTCACCTAGAAGTTTTCCGTTCTCCTTTGCAACTTTTCTCACCTGCTCCTGGAAAACCTGCTCCTCTGACTTTGTCCTTTTCGGACGTTTGTGTAAGCAAGACATTGCGGACTTACGTTATTATAATTTTTTTTAAATTATTATTTACAGTAAACAAATATCTATATCCAGTCGGTCTTTACTTTGTGCTCTGTGTGGAAAAGAAGCAGCCACCACGTAGCCGCCCCCCACCTCACCCCCTCTCATGGGGCGGGCCTAAAAACTTCTGCAGTAATGACTGCTCACTGGTGCGGAAAAAGGTATCTGGTAATTTAGTCTCACCTTCAGTCTGAAAATCTGACTGTGAAAGTAGGGCGCTGGGCCATCTCTGCTGTGTGGCTGCTGCTCAGCCAAAGTGCAGTCATTGAGTAAATCATCGTCTCAGTATAGAAGCGATTTTCCAGTCGTTATAGAAAATAGACACATATTGTATTATATGCATAATGTGTATATTATATATAGTATGCATTATAAATTTAAAGCAGTGTTTTCTCAGGAGACTGGTAGATTTTGCCCTATAATCATACAAAGTGCATACTTTAGGATAACCAAACACACTTAGTAGACAGAATAGTGAAGTATTTATAAGATATAGTAAGATATATAAGATGTACCGTTATTGATCCGTGGGGACAATTCAATTTGGCACAGTTGCACAAAAAGAAAGAAAGAAATGTCTATAAATAAGTAAAGCAAGTTAAAATATAAATAATACATATAATAAAATAGATATATGTGTAAACATGTACAATGTTCTTGTGTTTATTCTGTATGTATGGGCCCAACAACATACATATAGTTTCTATTTATATATTTCATTATTGGGCATGCTTTTAAATACTAACTAGCTGGGAAATATCGCCATCCAGTGGTGAAAAATATATGAAATTGCAATTAGTTGGCCTACTTGGAAAATAATTAAGTCAATAAGTTTAATGAATAAGTCAATGTTTACCTTTTTACACTGATAAACCGTGAAAAATATATTATATTATACAAATCTGCATAAAATCACTACACAGCACTTGTGGCCGTCGTTAGAAACTACACCTGCTTGCATGCATCTTGTCCTGGCAACAGAAATATGTCACCAAACTAAACCACTGCCCCTACAGTGTAGACCTAGGCAACAAGCGTGCTATGAAGATAAAAAAAGTAATCAGGCAATACTGACGGTTAGGTTCAGATAAATGTTAGGAAATATTTATCTGACGCCCATCCGGCACTGAAACAACGTCATCTGTCATGGTAAAAAGCACTGATTTTTTTCCAAGATAGTCTGCAGGTCTCCTCTGTGGGGAATCTTCCAGATGTTTTTATTTTGATTATTCAAGGAAGTAACCCACCCTTTGCTTTGTCACTTGTAGTGATGATATTTGTGTGCAAAGTCTGTTGTTTGCCTTATTTTCTACGAAACTGCAGCATATTGGGGAGTAAATGTTTAGTTTTGAATGACACCTGTTCTGGTCATTATTTGAAGCTTCTACACACTTCTACACACATCATCCAAAACATCAGTGTGATCAAAAAGGCTATTGACTATCAGCTAGTTGTCAGTAGCATTTCCTTTCCTGACAGTGGAGTTGCCCTGAGAGCAGAGTCTGCACCAGAAGTGTCCCCAGTCTGTCTGCAGACAGAACATGTCACATAAAATGACTGACTCTGCCAACATGATGATACATAATGATCCAATAATTATAGGCTGTCAAGGTAGCAGTATCATTTAATCATGGAATGAATTGCTTTATTCTGTTAGGGTAGCACATACTGATTAACTCTGTCAGAATAGTGATATTTATTGAGTGATTTATATACAAATATAGCCTCCAGCTCATTGATTCAAAAAGCATTGCTTATTACTTGAAGCATCTTTTCCCCCTCTCAGAGACACAAACTGCAATGATTGCATCATAATTTCTCTTTGCAGATAGACAGACACTATTTAACTTTGATCAAGTGAATTTCATATAAAGCTGACAGTTGATAGCCTATTTGATCACACTTACGTTTTGGACGATCCAAATTTGTCAGTCACTGTTGTGTAGAGGAGGGTTCAAATAATGACCACAACAGGTGTCGCTCAACTGAACCTTTGACTTGCCAATATGCTGCTGTTTTACAGAAAAGAAAGTAAACAACGAACTTTGTACACAAATATCATCTCAAGTTGCCACAAAGAACAGGGTGGGTTACTTCCTTGGAAAAAAGACATCCCTGTATGTAACTCAAATCAATGTATTATCAGTATCTTGTCCATAATAATACTAAATAAATACCATTACTAAGTGTGCCATATATTCTCACATTTTCTGTAACTATTATGTGTAAGATATGTGTGTGCGAGAAAAGACTAGCTGAGTCACGATACTTTAGTGGCACTTAGTCTAGTGCTAACTCTCTGCTAACATTAATGCAGCCATAACTCTGGAGGAATACATTGAGGTCACATTCGGAGACATAAGTGTTATTTCCTGTCCTGACAGCAGAGTTGCCCTGAGAGCAGCGTCTGCACCGGAAGTGTCCCCACAGAGGAGAGCTGCAGGGAGAACCCCTGTCATTACAACGGGCATGCCACAAGGATCTATTCTGGGCCCAGTCCTATTCACCATCTATATCAATGAAATTGTCTCTACCTTGGATGGTTGCCAAATTCATCTTTTCGCGAACATTATGCTACTATTTTGTATTGCTGATTCTGTTCAATTAGCCATTGAGAAACTGTAACTCTCCTTTCATGCATTTCAAATTTCTGGTATTAGTCTTAAACTGATACTCAACACAAATAAAATGAAAGTCATGGTTTTCTTGAGAACCAACAACATAAACTACTGTAGTCTAATGTGAAAAGGGTTACATAATACAAGTATCTTGGCATATGGCTGAATGACAAATTTACATTTAAATACCTCATTAGGAATCTTGTTGGCAAATTACAACAAAAGATTCTTATTTTATACAGAAATACAACCAGTTTTCCTTTGTTTTGTAGGAAGAGGTTGGCAAATAATCGTTCCTATTAGTTCTGGATTATGGGAAATGTAATTTGCTCCACACTTTGGCCCTTAGATTGTGTTTACCACTCAACCCTGGGGTTTATTACTGGTGATAGCTACAAGACTCAGCAAAAATCTGAAGATTGATATAGCATGCTCTAGAATAAAGATAGGAAAAAAACTCATAACCTATGATAAGGTTGGTTGGTGTTCTCTAAGAGTCACAATAATCATTGGTGTCTATATCTACAAAGCCCTAGTAGGAAAATTACCATTATACAGAATATTAATTGGAGCTCTGGTCCACTTTTAACTTGCTCCAGTGACTGGTTGGTTTTTCAGTTACCTCGTGTCAGGACTGATCTGAAAAATAGTCAAAAAGTCTTTGAATCTCTTGTACTGTTATCTAAAACTGAAGACTCTTATACCTCTTAAACACTTTAGGAATGCACTTAATAACCACCCACTACCTGCCTGTACATGTTTTAACTAAATTTGTTTGATGATTTTGTACGTTTGTATTTCCTATGGTTTAATCTCAGCATCATTGTAAATGAGGTTCACCCTCAGTGATTTCTCTGAGAATCTTAAATAAAGGTTGAATTGAATTGAATACCATCTATGATATGTCTATGTACAGAAAAGCAAATGTATGTTATGTACTAAAACTGACCTCTGAAAACAGTCCCCATTTGTATTCCATAGATGGAAAACAACAAACCAGCTCCACTGACAAACTCACCATGTTTCCCAGCTGTGCCATTCTGCTCCATTCTGATCTCAATCCAAATAAATCACCATGTGCAAGGTAAAAATCCACTTCTCCTCCCAAACAGTGTCTGCTACTGTTTTTATGATAGCAATAATCACAATCATAAAATGTGTCTGTTACTCCTGTGTCCGTGGAGGGGAGAAAATCCAAACTGTGTCCCCCTCTGAGCCGACCCACACAGTGCGCAGTTAATGCCAGCCCATCAGACTCTTATGCGCCCTCAGTCCACACCCACTCTCACACCGGTCTGACAAGTACACCACTGTGTTTGCTCTTATGACTTTCATTCAGCTCCTTGTTACACCTTTCGATGGAATGCTACCAATATAGACTAAAAAGAGACACTTGTATAAAGTTCAATGTAAATCTTTATGAGATAATGTTGTATGGAGCCTTTATTACAGTATATAATTTTATAATGATAATGTGTGATTTCACAAGGCATTCTGGTACATATAGAATGGTATTTGATTTGTTTAGGGTGTTGCCATTGTTGCTACAGACCTGCCATTTATAGTCTGAGGTGTGGTCCTGCCTCTCCCCTCTATGTTTTTACTCGATACAGTTAATGCTGGGAGCATCACCACTCCACATCACACCATGCGTATAGCCATCATTATTGTAATACCTAAGGTCTTAACACTAGCTACTGGCAGAGGGTAAAGGCTCCATTCCTCGACAGAGAGTGCTTGGCTGAGTGTTGATTCAAGCACAGAAATATGTGCTGAAGCAACAATTCAAAGCTAAATAGAGCAGGTGGTGATTATTATGCATGCCTAGCTCATCTCTTGTGAACAAAAAATCCACTTTTTAGCCGATTATTTAAGAGGTCTTGGTATGTTTTTTTTATTGTGTGACTATAATTGTTGTGTACTTTATAGGTAAATAGTGTTTATGCAATGCATTGGACACAGGAGCTCCTGTTCTTGCTGAGAATGTAATATACAGAGACTGAGACAGATCCCTCTTTGTGCCTCTTTATTATCAGTGTCTGCCAGCCTGTTCTGTCCTATGAACTCTCGTGCTGGGGCAGGCCTTCTGAAAAAAACAACTCTGTCTGGCAAACCACGAGGAGCTACAAAGTGGGCTCAACAATTGCCTCTTTGAGATTCCCACTTGAGCACCACATGAGCTGATCAGCACAGTCAGAGAATTTGTTTTGGGTGTCTTTTCAATCTGGCCTCTTAAACTAGCCCGCTGTTGTGATTATTTCTACACAGCATTACATGAATTGTTTCTTTTAGGTTGTTCTTACTTGCTCTTTTTGCACAAGGACAGTGCTTTGAAAACACTTTGGTTGACTCAGTCTGATTAAAACATGAGACTCTTAAATACCTTCTGCCTTTTAACAAGTTTGCTTTCTAAGTAGTTTCATGGAAAAGAAATCACGTTGGTAATGAAGACAGTGCCACGCCTCATATGCAGTATGTAGGTGTGATTGTTACATGTTGCATCCTGTCTCGTGAGGTAGTCTGGTTTATATATAGCAGTATAACAGGTTGAGTATCTGAACTGTAAGTAATCAAGTAAACATAGGTAGCCTCAGGTAAAGGCAAACTCTTGATTTTGACTATTTTACTGAACTTAAATGATGTTATAACATCAACTAAAATTAGCTGTGTTAGTCAATTTCAATATAAAATTGCTTGTTAAAATCTTAGAACTGGTAATCATAAGATTAATGAATATCCTACCGAGTATTCACAAAACTAATAATAAGCATACTTCTCACAATTGCTTTGTGTGTTTTTTTTTTTAACTTCATTGAATTTCACTTTGAATATTGTTGCATGTTTTTGTGTGTATATTATTGATGACTTATAGGTCTTATGTTCTCATAGAAAACTACAAATATATTACCTTTACCCCCCATAAAGTGCAACATACTAATGTTTAGCAGCTTATTTCACAATCAGATCTTGATTTATAGAATATGAGCTTGCTGGTTTATTGTTTTCATGACTTATGAGCTGAACATCTGCAACCTAATAAAAGAATAGCCTAAATGCCACTATAAATTATGTCAATAACGTAACTTTTCTGACCTTATTGTCCTAAATTCACTCAATAGTTGTTGTTTTTTTTTTACATTAGAGTAATTTGTAATCTTTGAATGAATGATTTCAATTGTCAGACAGAAAGGAAACTTTTATTATAAGTTGATATTTTTACAGTGTATAAGCCCAATGCCCCGTTAATGTAGGCTATTTAATGCAGTAACTGTGTGTTTTAAAGTCTTTGCACTACAGAAATGTACGTGAAAAGGCACACATTTTGGAATAAGAGGACTGTAAGTACCTCGACAAGTGTCAAAATGTACCAAAAAAGATTTGTGGGGAACAAAATATAATTTAAAGGTGAAATACTGTGTTTTTTCGCTAACTTTCCTTCGTTTGGCTGTCGCTATGGCAACCACATGTCAACAAACATGGCCGAAAAGCAGCGAGCACTTGAGGACTTCAACAACATTAACCATTTAGCCACAGCTCTGTAAGTGTATTTTCTCAAGTGGCCGTCCAGCTAATTAAACACCAGCATTAGCGTTAGCCGCACTGAATCAAACCATGCTGGAGGAATCCGATACAGGCGAAAACTCGCTGTTTGATCCGTCAGTAAACAGTCACAGACCCGCCTCAGGAAAATCACAGGTAAGATGCACACCTGATGGCCATTTCAGCTGCTCGATCAAATGATTTCCATTATAAAGCTGCTCTCTCTTCCTTGTACATTAGGACATTTCTCATGTACTAGCGAGCATTTTCAAGCACCTTTACACAAAAGACATCATTGGGAAGGACACACTGTCCAACCTCACGAAGACAAAGAAGGGAACAAGCAGCTATCATGACAGATATGTTGAAGAGCTGGCACAGGTAACACTTCAGTACAAAAGTTATGCTGTACACCTGGAAGAAGTAGAAATATAATAACAAAGCAATCTGTTTTATTATTATATGATTGTAGAAATTGTAATCATCTTTATTGTCTTTTTTAATTACAGGCTCATTCAGAATACAGCCGATGTATAAAAGAGGCAGACGTGCTGGAGAGTCATATAATTCAGGCCAGAGCTCGGGCTGCAGCCACAGAAAGCCAGGCCAATGAGAGGATGAGAGAGGAGATTGGTGATGTTTATGATCATCAGGGTCTCCTTACAGGTGATATTTTATGAATTATTATAATATACCTGTGCCCTTTTACTGAAGCACACTGGTTTACTGTTATTTATGAATATGAACTGTAATTACTACTTCTTTTGTAATTTATCTCTGTTTTTATATCTTCTTTCAGTCAAATCTGCCTTTTCCTGGTGTGTAGATGAAGATCTTCTCAAAATGAACAACCTGATTTCCCCCCAGGATTACTTACCTGCACAAAAATCACGTGCTGAAGCACCAGCAGCAGGTACCTGACCTTCTTCGGGGCTCATCTTAAAGTGCCAGTGTTTTTGGACTCACTATTTTACTTTTTCTTGCCAGTAAAAACAAATCCTGGCAGACCTACTTTCAGCTACAACATGCGCGTGTCCAGGGAGCCTCAGGATGATGGTTATACTCTGATTCCCAGTCTAGAAAAGACTGTCCCAGAAATGCATCAGTCAGATCTCAACCTGACTCTAGAGTCCAGCTCATATACTCCACAGGGGATGAAAACACCCAGTGAGGTAAGGAGTCAGAAACATACATCCTCTCAACTGGACAACACTATCAAGGCTAATATTTAGGTCCTTTGTGTACTAGTACCACCGACACTAAAGCAAATGTTCAAATATCAGTATTATTAATTTTTAATGGCAGTAGTTTGTTAGAGGTTGGGTTTCTTTGTTAATAATGAACTTATTAATTGTTTTCTTTAAATAGATTTTTTATTGAACACAATAAAAATAAATATATAAACAATCAAACAAAAGACTTATCAAACCAAAAAAGGAGGCAGCAGAGACAAAACAAGACATAAAAAAATATTTAAAGTTTTGAGATCTGGCAAGCCTGAGTTCCTCTGGAAGACTTTAGTACATCAATGTGCTATAAATACAGATTGTAAAGCATTGTTTAAATCTGTTAGTAATCCTTGTATTTCAGAAGCCAAACCAGACCAAACCCAGACCAAAGTGGAAGGATGAGCCAAGCGCAAAAGATCGGGCAGAGGGTTTGGAAAAACTTCAAAAGCTAAAAGAAAGACACAGCTTCCTGCGCAATCCACGCTTCCTTCCTCCAAATGCACAGCAGGGTGGCACATCCCTCATTCGCTCCAAAGCCAAAGCGGCAAAGACAGATCGCTTGAAGAAAGGGATGGAGGAGCAAAGGTACAATGCCTGCATTATGCTGAGCATACAGTCCTTTTTTTATCATCCCACAGTGAACGCTCGTCATTTTGTCAAAGGGCAGAAAATATCATAAAGGCCATAAAGGACATTGACATAGTACACAATACCTTTTCAATATTAACACAAACACAAATACACTTTACCTCAGTACATGCAACTGGGCACCTTTTGTGTTGAAGCAGAGGTGGGTAATTTAATCTGACTGGCATTATGTAATTTCTCATGTGGTGCCTCAGCCATGTTGTGTTTCTGACTGTATTATTTGTGTTTTAGTTAGCTTATTACAACCAAATGAACCAAGGCCTTTTAAATTGCCATATTCACTTCGTATTGTAGGAAGAAACAATTTACGTAATAAACCAAAGTGGATTTCCAACCACATGTTTTAAAACATCTCAGGAGCATTTTGCTTTGTGACTGTCACATTACATTCTTAATTAAATCAGGAGTTAAATAATATTTGCAAACAGATTGTGGGGGTCAAATATCTCAAAAGCATTTTGACACAGCTCTGATCCAGAGAAAAACACAGATAGAACACCAACTGAATGTTAAACTAGGCACATCCTACCATGAGAGCCATGTATACATTTATAGCTACAAGCTGACTCATACTTCCTGTGGATACAAACACGGTTGCTGTTTTGTCAGCAAGATTTCCCGGCAGGAATACTGACAAGTAAATTGTGTAAATGTGGCAATTTTACAGCTGTAATTTGTTACTCTGTAGTCTTAGTCTTCAATATCCAAATTTGTTCAATATATAAAGTAAATGTGTGTATGAAGGGATTGGCATTTTGTGTGAAAACTGTGTGAAAGCATACATTATTCAAACAGCTCCAAACAGAGGGCAAAAACAGGATTTCTTCCTTGGCAGATGAAGAAATTGCAAAAGTCTTAAATTCATGATTTGTAGTTTTTCATGTAGGAATCAGTGCTGGTGCTTGTAGCTTTTCACCAAGCTCACCACTTCCTGTTCAATGACAGTACACAGAATACTAAAGTGTTGTGTTTATGCATGTTCTCCTTGACAGCTCCAGTGATGATCCTGTTCCAGTATTCCTAGCAAAACCTTCAATAGTGTTCTTCACAGAATACACTGTGGGACATGTGTATGAGGTAATTTTCTGACGCTGATATTTTACCTGAACTCTCTATTCACAGTCATTTGGATAATGAACAAGAAATGATCCTGTCCTGTCTTGTCCTGTCTTGTTTTAGACTACGCTGGAGCTGAAAAACATGACTTCCTCAAGCCGCCATGTCCGAGTCATCCCTCCTACCACTTCTTACTTCTCTATTGGCCTGGGTGAGCTCTTTCTCTGGCTCTGATTGGACTCGATATAGCCCTTAAATAGCAGATGCTTCCGGGGAATCATAAAATGTGTCAAGTGTCAGTGACTGTATCTCAAAAGAATTCCACAGAGTTTTGACACTGTCATCTCTGGAATGCAATTGGTGTTTTTTTGGCAATCCTATATTATGCAAGACTGTCTGTGAACACCAGCACCACCTCCTGTAACAAAGAAGTATGAGGTTGATGTCATTCTGATCTGTTTTGGCAGGAAAATTTCCTGGAGATGGCGGTGTTGTTGCTCCAGGGATGAGTTGTAAGTACACGGTGCGCTTCGCTCCAGACTCTCTGGCAGACTATGAGGACTTCATAGTGGTAGAGACCCAGGCTGAGCACCTGCTTGTGGTTCCTATTGAGGCCCGACGACCCCCTCCTGTACTCACCTGTGAGTCTCAGAAGCCCCTTAAAGAACACAACATTTTCAATGTAATCCTATTTATGCTTTCTAATTAAGTAGGAAATATGTTTATGCTGTATGTTATGTCTTGTTCATTTGTCCTAATAATTGCAGTACCTAGAGTTCTGGACTGTGGTTATTGTCTGATCGGAGGGGTAAAGTTTGTTGAGTTCCTTTGCCAAAATGTTGGTCTCAGTGCTGGGACTTTTTGCGTTATCCCAAAGAACCAGTGGCCAGCCTCCAACCTAAGGGTATCTACGTGAATCATTAATTGGTTACTCTCAAATATATATATATATATATATTTTTATATTTAAATAACAAGGTTACAAAACCTTCATGTGCTTGACAGGTGTTCTTTTTTTATTTTCTTCATATAGTCAGTGGTGAGAACTTACTTTTCTGAGCAGCCGCCCTTTGCAGTCAGCCCGTCTCTCTTTGTGCTGCAGCCAGGAGAGGCAATTATAGTGGAGGTGAGTCTGATAAGGAGTAAATTAAATGTACAATTGGTACTAAAAATGATAAGCAAATGCAGTACTTTTTCATTACTAGATTATATTAAAACCACAGTTAGTTCATAAACAATTTATATACACTTCTTAAAGCCTTCCTGATATACCCAGTTTTTGAGACACAAAAACATCTACATAGTCTCTCAGTCTCTGTGTGTCTTTGCAGGTGGTTTTCTTTCCCACCACTGCTGAGAGGAGCTGTCAGGTGTTCACTGTAGTATGTGACAACTGCCAGGTGAAAGACATTTCCATTGAAGGTAACTATTGAGTATTGCTGCCTTATAAATAAGTCTCCAGAGTTCCCTCTTTTGTAAGGTCAGATGTACCACTTTCTCTTTGTATGTGTGTGTGTTTCCCAGGTGAGGGTCAGCTGATTGCTCTTGAGGTTGTGTCTATATCTGGGGAGACAGAACCTGCTGTGGTGGGAGAGGTGCATGATCTTACTGCGAACCACTTTATCCGTTTCAGTCCATGTAACCCTCACTCTTTGCAGCAGAAGAAGCTAGTCATCAGAAACAATGTGTAAGCCTCTATTTTACATACCTTCCTATCACAATATTGGAATCTGATTTTAATACCTCTTCTCTCCTCCATAAATACACACAAAATCAGCATTCGGTTTGACCCCAAAGTACCATAGTGTGTCGGAAATCCACGCTTCAACTGGAGCTCTTTGAGTCAATTCACAGGATTGGCAAGCTTTCTTGTAGTTGGATTGTCCTCGCGTAAGAAACAAAATACTAATAAACTATAAGCCCAGGGCTGCTGCTCGGTCACTGACCCTCTTTTTACAGTTGCACATACAGAAAATGACTTCATTAACTCTCACATTTCATCTCTCTCTCTCTGTCTGTCTCTCTGGGATGGAAGCCACTTAGAGCTGCCTTTCCACTGGCAGATCATGAAGCCCAACCTGCACCCTCTGCTTCCAGGGGAAAGCCCGAAGCCATCCCATATCCACTTCCACCCAGCAACAGATGGCGCTTTCCACATCAGCCCCCTAACAGGCATTCTGGCTCCCTGCCAGGACCAAGAGTTCCTGCTCACCTATTCTCCTAATGAGGTAAGAAGGACTCAGAAAACATTCATCAGGGGTTTATTATAGCACTAGTGATACTTAGAGAATGCAGTATTTCTTACATTTTAACGTCATCAAGTAGTACATTCACCTTCCTAAACAGATGAGAAACAGACAGAAACATTTCATTCAAAATCTTTATGTTTTCTTAAGTTGAAGGATTACCACAGTGTCTGTCATTTAGTCCTGAGAGACGTCCCCCATCTGCCACCAGAGCCCTGTGATGACAGGTAAAGTTCTTGTTCGCCTGTATGAACTCTGGTAGAACTGTTTTCAGTGTAAATATTCATGTGTAAAAATAATACCACAGGGTCATCACATAAAAAGTGCCCTGACATCATATGTTAAGTTTACTAAACAGAGACTCCTTTGGCATACTTTCATTTAACAAGTGTTGGATTTTGTCTCTGTGCTGGGTGGGAAGCGTCCTTCAGCCTGTGTGCGTTGGCTCCAAGGTGAATGATGTCATCGTCATAGATATTGAGGTCAAGGGATTAACAGAGTCCTACCACGTCCTGCTGGAGCCCTACGCTGTTGTAATTCCTGGTGAACTTTTAATTGGCACAACTACCCGGAGGCAGTTCAAGGTTATTTGAATTACAGTTTAATTGACAGCCATAGTTCACACATGTAAGATGCAGCTAGAAATTGTGTTTTCTTGTGTGTATCAGATGTGGAACCACAGCAAAATCTGTGTGTTTTTTCAATGGGAGAGGATGAGCAGCGGCTGCCACATAATAGAAGTAGAGCCATCTACTGGTCAAATAGGTGCGTCACACACAGACAAAGAAAAATTCAATGAAGTTTAAAATGAAGGATGAATACATTATTTTTTATTGTTTTATTGATTGATTTATCTTTAATGGGTTTGGGTCCAGAGGAGAACGAGTGCTTTGATTTTGACCTGATTGTGACTGGAGGGAAACCAGAGATGGTCGTGACCAGTCTGCTTTGCCACATAGAGCATCGCCATGAGCCTGTCGCCTTGGCTGTGGAAGTCTCCTTCAAAGTGAGAATTAATCGTAACACCATCACAACATTACTAAAATTCACATTAATGCGTCACCTTCTTTGAGTATAGTCTTTCCATGAGCTGTGACCTCTTTATGCCCATCATTTGGTGTTGGTTAGGGTCCTACAGTGACCCTCAGTGTGCCCAGCGTGGACTTTGGGCTCATGAGGCTTGGGGATCAAACAAAGACCACACTCCTCCTTACCAACATCACCCAGTTGGATTCTTCCTGGACGCTGGAGGAGAGGCATAACAGTCAGCAAGACCACCAAGACACACAGGTACAGTAGACTAATATGGCAACACGCTTTTGATAAAATGGCATGGATTTTAAAGTTAGATTCATTATTAATGTCTACATTAACTTGTATTATATTGCCTATATTTGCCATTAGATATTAGTGGAGCCATGCAGAGGTGTGCTGCCTCCTTTGGCTTCTTGCAGTGTTGACGTCCTCTTTAGACCATATTTCTGCCAGCAGTTAGAAACAGAGCTGAACCTGACAGTGGAGAATGGAACAGGATGGTGAGGACAATCAGCTACATTAAACTGTATTGTTCTCCTTAAGATTTACCTCAAGATGTAGATTTATTTCCTTACCTTAGCATTGTGCCTAGATGCAGCTGGAACTCAGTGGCTGTCAAGCGATGCAGAGTGATAACAGCCACGATATCATTATCAGCACTAATGATCTGTGACACTGCCCTGTTGATAAGAAGTAGCACTGCCTGTGTGTTCTGTGCAGTCACCTGTCAGTGCGAGCAGATGTGCAGTCTCCTCAGGTGTGTCTGCTAAACTGTGAGCTGGTCTTCTCTGAACTCTACATTGGAGTTCCTGCTGAGGGAGCGGTCACTCTTTTCAACCAGATCCTGCTGCCTTCACACTTCACTTGGAAGGTGCGTGAAACTATTTTTAACATTTATCACCACTTGACTTATTTTATGGATTTAAAATGATGTAGGAAACAAAGCCCTGACCCGTAATAATGTTTGTGATTTTGTAAGGTTGTTTAATTAGATGTTATCAGTGGGAAAAGTTTTTTTTTTTCATATTTTCCCCATAAATAAGACTAAAATTGGGATCTCTTTCAACGTAATTATTACGTGGTGTTGACATTTTTCCCTCCAGCCTCAGCTCCAGGGTTTACAGTCTTCACTGTGTACAGCCAGTTTTAATCCCTCATCTGGTACCCTGGGACCTAATGCCAGCATGGAGATCACTGTTACCTTTACTTCTCACAGAGATGTAAGTACTAGTCTACATACTTGAAGCTCATATGATTTGTCACCAAAGACAAGTGGGTTTGAAGGAAAAGGGCTAGTGTTTATCTTTAATCTACTGTCACAAAATCTAATTTCCTTTTTCCTTCATCCTTCATCCAGCTGGAGCTGACTGAGATGGCAGCTGTCTGTGAGGTAGAGGGGATGAACTCTCCTCTCATTCTTTGCATTGTGATTTGCAAAACCAAGAAACTCAGTGTGTCCTTTTCGCTGCCCAGTGTCTGGTAGTAACTTTACAAAAAATTGTATCAAAATACCTTGCAATACCATCTGCTCCTTGGCTTAAGTGTTCAGTAAGTTATTTGGCACTCAAAATGTCATTGCTGTTCTTTTCCCTGTAGCTCTCCTGCAGATGATCAGATCCCCTCAGCGCTGGACCTCAACTTTGGAGATGATGTCATTTTGAAAAGGGCCATTACCAAGCAGTTATTGATAACCAATCAAACCGCTATCCCTGCCCCTTTCACCATAGAGGCGGAGTATTTCACCTGCCATGCCTCAAAGCCATATAATCAGTCAGACAAAAGGTAAAGCATCCACCTCATTGACCTGAATGATGAATCAAAGAATGATTTTACTTTATTGTTGATGAGACACAAGCTGCTTTTTACCCACAGATGTGCATACATCAAGAAGCCGCTTCACTCTGTTCAAGCTAAGAGAATAGAAGAAAAAGCACATGAAGGTATGCTTTATCTGTATTTGTGCACAAACTTTTAATATGAAGCAGTATGAGCACAGGCATGGAGGTTTTGTATCTGTATTTCTGTATCCATTGGCAGAGTTTGTGAGCAGCCTGCTGGCTCATGGAAATGGTGCAGCCTTCTTTGTCCTGCCAAACACGGGGACACTGGGACCATTTGAGACCCAGACTGTGGATGTGACCGTCTACAGTGACATGTGGGGGGAATACCGAGATCACCTCATATGCAGAGTATGAATCTTGTGATTAGAAATCAAACATGTATCCTCTTGATTTTCTCATAGACAGATACATTTGAACATTTCCCTCGCTGTTTTTCTCCCGCAGGTGGGCGACCTAGAGCCCACACTCATCCCCATGCAGATGACAGTGAAAGGCTGTCCGCTCTACTTCCAGATGACAGGCCCGCATCCAGATGACCAGAACCAGGGACCAATCATACAGTCTGTTTCCATTTATTTTTGTCCATCATTACATTGAATGTTTTATTACAGTACTGCTTTAAAAAGAGGTTGCAAACATTCAGACAGTAACAGAGACCTTTTGGTTTGACATTCCTGTGCACATCATTAGGTTTGGTACTCATGTATCTGGAGGTGACACAGTGTCTCGTTCTCTTCGCATCAACAATCCCACCATGTTTGGTAAGTATAATCGTGAAAGACTTGATCTGGGTTAAGAGCTTTACTGGTAGGAACGAGGTGAACAAAATGTGTTTAAAGGCTGGTGCTTTAGATGGTTTTACTCATAATTTATCAGAAAAGGTTTTGAAAGAAAGAACCAGAAGAAGTGTTCCAAACACTTTTCAGTTTAAGGGTCTCTTTTAGTAGTCTAAAAAAAGTGTATTAAGTGTCTGGTTACAAATCTCCAGATGCTCCATAGAAGGATTTAGAAGGTATTTTGAGCCTGTAGTTGTGAAACATATGAATGACATGTGATAAGTGGTTGTATTCTGACATATTAAGTGTTTTTTTTAATTTGCTAATTTTTAAGGTTTGGTTTCATATTTGTTGCCTATTTTGTTGTTTTAGGCACATTACTGATGATCTGCCTTTTATATATTAATACATTGTGTTTACATTGTTTTTTAGTTTATTAGTTAGATGAGTTCCTGGGCTACACTTTGTGCTCTCAAAATATGTGTTAGTTTGTGTGTTAGTGTTCCTACTACTACAGTGGTAGCATGTCTTTCACATGTTGTCTGCTCTGACGTCTCTGATTTGTGTATCTTTTGTTGTTTATCAATGTGTGTGTGTGAAGCCAAACTAGTTCAGTTAATAAAGTTATTGAGTCTGAATCTTTGTTTCCTGCCAGACATTCGTATGGACTGGGAGACCTATAACATAGATCAGAAGGATCGTAAGCTGGTGGATGTTTTGGTGGCCTACGGGGATGCCTTCCCTGTCAAGGATGCTGATGGCAATGAGATAATAAGTGGAGCAATGAGGCTTTCTGATAGGAACATTCAAACAGCCTGGGAACAACCTCACACCACATGCTCTGAGGGAACGAGTGGTTCTATCCAAAGCTTGAGCGTGAGTACATTAACACCACAACACAGACACACAAACATTTAGTCTAATGGCATACAATAATTTTATTACAAGGTGGCCTCTGGGAAATTGTTATGGCTATGATGTCGGTAAGTGGACCCACATGAAAGTCACATTTTATTGGCTTAAACCCAGTTTACATCTATCAATTTCAGGATGTGGAAGGTGAGGAATATTTAACCGATGACGATTGTGAGGAAGAGGAAACCTCTCTTTATCCTTGCCTTGCGAAGAAAAAACTCTTCTCCGTCCACATTCGACCTCATGTGGGCAGCCTATCTGATTACCCCTACTGCATCACCCCACAGCAAATAGTATGTTAATAAGATTTGAGCCGCACATGTATTTCATCACTGAGACACACCTGTATAATAAAATGTTTTCTTCCTGATGTATGTGTCTCAAGGTGATTCCAGCGAAAAGCAGTGGCACCATCCATGTATCTTTCACTCCTTTGACCCTTTCTGGGTCAGCTTGTGAGTCCAGATGTGTGGGCTTGGCTCTTGGCTTCATGAGTCTAGACTCAGAGGTAACATGCTAAATACACTAAATATAGTGTTTTGTGGAAAACTGAGCAGACGTTAAAAGTGTGCAGCATTTATTGTGTACCCATGAATCCTAGTTGTGTGTTGTTTTGTGTTACAGATGGCTGCCTGTGTTCCGGGTAAAGTTGGAAGGGTTCAGGGTTTGGATTTGGAGCCTGTCAGAATGGATCTACTAGCAGTCGTTAAGCCTGCAGTGTAAGCAGTTGCAATCATACTATTTATGTCCCCAAAACCCCGGATGCACTCAACTCAATTTATGTTTCCTAAATTAAAATCAGCTGAGTTCAGGCAAAAGCAGCTCAGAGGTGGTCTGATTAAGTTGCATATCTTCCTCTTGGCTCCCTGTTCCTGCAGGCTGTTAGTGCAGATGGAGGAGGACGAGGGGGTGCTGGAGTTTCATGCCACGGCCGGTGATTTACTGAGGGGAGAATCAGAGGAGGTCAGTACAAGAAATCTACAACACTAATCAGCAGTGCTCTTACCTCCTGAAGTGCACTCATGAGGTATTGATCCCAAGGGTGTACAGTATTTCTGGTTGTTTTGTTTCGCAGGTGTTAGTGCAGGAATTTGACACCATTCAGACGTTTCAACTGAAAAACACCTCTGAGATGCTCCTGCACTTCAGACTGGAGACTCAGCCTCCATTTTTAGTGCTCAAGCCGCAGCCCCGAGCCCGGAGTTGCACCTCCAGCAACCCACCTACTGGTGACAGTCAGTCGCTGGTGCTACAACCCAGACATAGCATGCAGGTGTGATGAGGAGGGCTGATTTTGATATAAAAGGTTTTTTCCATTATCTTATTATTCTTGCTATCAACTTTATTGACTGTAAATGTTATTCCCGTCTTTTAAATACCAGGTGAAAGTGGCCTTCCATTGCTCCCTGCCCCTTCTGGACCATGCAGATCGGCAAGCAGAAGAGGATATTCCTCCTGGGGTTACACTGGTCCACAGAGCAAGGGGGCAGAGGAAGCTGAGGTTCCAGCAAAACCTCCTGATTCACTACATCAACAACAGTGTGCAGGTCAGCGACTGTGGAAATGAATGTATAGACGGAGAAAATGAATAAACACTGTGTAATTACTTGTAGGTAATTGCAAAACTTAACACCTCTGACAGTTAATTTCATCTTTTGGGCTCTGTTCAGACAGTGCCACTCCAGGCCCATCTGAGTCTTGCAACACTGAGCCTGTCCACTGACAGCATCGACTTTGGGTTCTGCTACGTGGGGCAGATGCAGACCATAGACATGAACCTCCACAGCCATGGAGCTCACACTTATTGGAGATCAGTTACAGGTAACCACTGAATCATATTTTGTTTAATCCCCCCCCTTCAGTGCTTTTAGGGTTTGTTTAGGTCTTTATATGAGGTATACATGGCTTTACTAGCCAGTTATGTACGTTATTTATACATACAGGACAGTAGAATGCTTTTTATTATATGTAATTGACATCTCTCATTATTTAAAGTATTAATGAGTAGGTATCGGACTCTCCTGCCTTATTAAAACCATTTTTATATAGTAATAATTACATTGGCAGGAAATCATGTCCGTGATCTCACTCTAGTTTCACTCCTTGGTGTCTATTAGTATTAATATTCCATCACATACACCTTCACGTCAACCTATATCCCTGTGTGTTCCACTATATATGTATATCTCTGTATAGAGTCAGATGAAGGGGACTCCTGTGTCTTCAGAGTGACACCAGACTTTGGGCTCCTCAGGTCCAAGGAACTCCTTGTCACCAGCTGCAGCCAGTCTCTACAGATCAGCTTCACAGCCAGGTAACAAATCACAGCCTGTTATTAAAATGTCTGCAGTGTGAGGGTAAAAATAATCTGCCATGGCTTCATATGTCTAAATTTCATGAGTTTATTGTTTGTCTTAGTGAGGACAGAGAATTCAAGGCCACAGTGGTAATCCAGTCTCCTTTGGTGAAGACTCCCCTCACTCTGCATCTCCAGGGGACAGGATCCTTCGATGAAGTGTACAAGCCATCTGCTATATAACCCGTGCTTCTTAAATTAACTTATTTATAGTAATTCTGTAAAATTTCAAGCTTGGGTAAATGTAAATAAATATACAGAACAACTTGTCAAGTATCTGTTATTTTATTACATATAAAAGCACTGCAGTGCTTTTAATAGTCTTGTTCTCTATCAAGACTATCAATATTTATGATGATGAGATGTTGAGATTTAATATACAGTACACATTCATAAGACCATGACATCTTCCTATTAATACATTACAGTAACTCAAACTCTGTCTGTTTAAATATTAATGAATGATTTATGCAGTTAAATATTCATGTGGCGTGATATATAATCATCATCTGCTATTTTACATGTATATTACATAGAGGTATTATTACCTAGGGTATTATAGCAGTAGTTTAGAGCGTGTGAGTGTAAAGTAATCAAAACTCAGACATTTAATGTAGTTTCACTGCAATTTAATTCAACAATTAATCATCAAATGACTTAAATTATGTGTTAAATTATGCTTCATTGCAAAAACACACTCTCTTATGACCCAAAATGATATTTAAAAACATCAGCAGCCCCCATTCCAGTCCCAATGCACATGGACACCATGCGATAGGCCCTGGAGACAATATCCATAACAGGAAACCACAAAGGATGGATACTAGGACAGCCTGTTTCATCACTGATATTGCATGTATTTTGCTAGCAGGGTTTTATCAGATGAGTCTTGTATTTTCTCACTAATGAACAAACGGCAGTTAACAAAAACCTTCTTCTGTCTGTTTGTACTCATTCAATAGTTATCACCTGACAGTTGAGAGGATGACCCAGAGCGATGGCTCCTCTTTAAACGGAGTAATAACCTGTTTGGTAGAGTTTTTCTGTGCACAAATTTAGGTGAATGTGACTCTCCGGTATGTATTAAAAATATTTTTTTCGTAAAAATGTTTCAGAATTTAAACGAGACATTATGTTGCTCATTTCAGCTGAGAGACTAGCAGCTCCAGCATTTGTTAAGTGGAATTGTTTTTTTAAATTGAAAAGTGCCTGAATGACATCTGTGATGAGGAGAAAACTATCTTAAAATGTCAGACATCTAAATATGTGTGGAGGAAAATGTTTATAGTGACTTTGTGATTAAGTTTGCACACATAAATATTGGTTGGGTCGAAATGACTAGGAAAAATATATACATTAAGGATTCACCTTCTCTACTGGGATTTGTCCGCAATACACAGCCGGATGCACTCGAACAGACAGAGACACAAAACATCAGAGCCGGCCTGAGGACTGAATAGGAAATCCATCATTTACTGTAAAGTTTGATCTGTAAAAGAAAATCACTTCCCGAGTATTTGAGTATTTTTAGGCTTTCCTGTGGAGCTCACCTGACTGCCAGAATCCCCATTGATCTGAAAAAAGTCGATATCAGCCACAGCTCACCCAGAGGGGGGAATGGATTTTTCTTGAAGACCCTTTTAGCAAAGCATAAAGATCAAAAAAAGACAGCCACAAGGATAAACACAAGTAGGCAAACATGTGCTTCCACATATACACACATTTCACCGGGTTGTTCCAGTGCTGCAGGGAAGGCAAAGGTTCGTTCGATACTGGAAATCCCAAGACTGTGCTGGCCCTCAGAGAAGAACACAAGCCTCTACTACAGACCTGTGAATGATCAGCACAAGTGCTGCCCCATGACTCACCTGGCTGGAGTTCCCTACAACTGAGCTGATACTAGAGATTCATTCAGCTGAGTTCATTACAGTGTCACCATACGATCCCTGAACTCACTTAACTCATGGATTGACCAGATATAAACTCCATTATTTGAAGCATCAAGGAGTTATAGTAGTTTTAGGGAATTCAGCCTACTTATAATAATTTTTTCCATTGTAAATGTGCAGATTTGTGCAGCAAAGTGCTCCAAAAACAAATCAGTATTCATACATGCAGATATCCACAAGAGGTGTCAGTGATGTCAGTGTTAAGTCACGAAGACAAGCAGATGTGAAACAGATGTGTAAAAACACAACACGTGATGTTCTGATGAAAGAATATTTCCTTTACAGTGCACCATGGAGGTGGAGCGTTAACTCTGTTAAATTGTTTGATTACTGTTCATAAAACTGACTGTGAATCAACAATCTGCGAGATGATGTTGCAAAAACCACCAAGAAACTGTCACACACACACACACACACACACACACACACACACACACACACACACACACACACACACACACACAAACACACACACAAACACACACACACACACACACACACACACACACACACACTCACTCACTCACTCAAAGTCTGTTATTGATCTTAACAGCTGCCTGTGGTGCTCATCTACAGCACAGTTCAGCAGTACAGACATCTACAAGCACTGCAAATCCACAGAGAGATGCAAATGTCCAATTGATATTCATTGCACTCAAGCAGTCTTACACAGAGCAAGGGCATGTCTGATCACAATAAAACAGAGCTGTGTGGAACTAATGTGAAGAGAGCAATGGGGCCAAGGTCAGTGGTGCATTTGTTATTCCTGTACTGTATATTATGCTGAAAAGAGGAGACAGGACTGCCTGGTGTTGTATTTTTCTGGCTATTATAAATAATCTTTTAAACACAGGTAGCCTATATTCTAGCTTACAGTATAATGCAAGGGTGCAGCATTGTGACAAGACATCCAAACTGAGCTACTCTATATTCAGTCATCCCCTTAGTTACAGTTCATTTTCGATGCACTGCTGCTTTGCATGGCCTTGTCCCTGATATATTTGAGCAGTTCTACCCCCTACCCCCCACACCCCACCCACGTTGTCACTGTCCATTAGTCTGGAGCTGACGTCGACACGTTTGCTGATTGAATACAAAATGCCCTCCATTCTGGCAGAAAAAAAGCTTCAGTTGCAGTTGAAATGTTACAGATATTTACAGGTTTCTTACACATATGCAAGATCTCAGACAGTGCTCCTGTTCCTCATGGCTGTGAGGATTAAGTCATTAGTGAATCATTACACTTTTTACACCGTTTACCTACAGTATAAGACAGAGCAGTCTTGGGTAATGTGCCTGATAGTGGTTATCAGGCACATTACCTCCACATATTGTAGGTGAACACATGCACATGACTTCAGCAGTAATGTTCATACTGGCCAATAAAAATAACTTATGAGTTTAAGGGGGGAATTTTTTTTAACTAAAAACACTGTAACTTTAGAAGATCCCCATTTAATTTGAAAAACACAGCTTGCTGAAATCCCTACATGACGACTGTTGAATTTGTCCATTATCACTTGAATTGTAAGCACATTAAGAGATCTTTAAATTGCTTGTATGTATAATCATATGATGATTACACAAGAAAACCTATTTCAATGTTCATATCATAGTCTAACTATTGTTTCAAGGCATACTTGAAAAAATTGTGAACTTATCCGTTAAACAAAAAATGTCCTTAGAACAGTTAGAAAGTCTATAACCTAAACCTACCATTCATTGTTATGATCCTCTTTTAAGTTTCACCACAGTTGTCCTTGAGTCATTAACAATTATGTCACCATGCACTGCTTGATTAGAGCATCATAATTTGTCAAATGTGTGTCTGTTGTGATAGTAAAGACAGGAGGAGCAGAGGGACAAACTAGTGCAAGCAAGTTAAGGCCACCAAGACTCGTCAATCACTCAGACAAAGTGGGAAAATCCCTCAGGGGTCTAAAAGGCACCAGGTTCACTGTTTGGAAATTAGTTTTGGATAGATTAATTAACTGATAACTATAATTTAAAGTGGAAAGAGCCTTAAAGTGACTTCTGCATGCATTTTTACCTTACTTTGCATCTCTGTTTTACACAGAGATCCAGTTTACACAGAGATCCAGTTTCTTCAAGATCCAGTTTGAACACCTTTACATTAATATTCCAGTTGTGCTTTCATTGAGTATATTTAAAAATAAATTATCAATTTGTAACCAGTTACAAGTTTGATAGACTGCAGAGAAAGTAAATGTAATGTCAAATATCCAGGCATTAAATAAAATAGAATTGAGCATTAAAGAATCAGGAAATAAGAATTTGCTTTTGATAATAAAAGTGTAAGATACTGTTGTTCAAGTGGCCAAAGTTTAAAAAAAGAATCACTCTTGTGCACCTTTGCAACTTAGTCAGACTTTGAAGTTTTGCCACATATTTTGTTATAATGACGCCTTTGCAATATCACATTAGAAACAGAACTTCATTTACTACTTTATTATTTCCTTTATTTATTTTTATCAGCATATACAGTATTGTGCAAAGGTTTCAGGTGCTTTAGATGTTTTGATTTTTATCAATCGTGTGAAACCATGAGGGAGGTGCCAGATCATTCCCAAATTTGTTTTGCAGTATGACAACAACTCCAAACACACAGCCAGAGACATAAAGAACTATATTGAGCAACAAGAGGAAGAAGGAGTCCTGCAGCAGATGGTTTGGTCCCCAAGCAGAGCCCTGATCTCAACATCATTGAGTCAGTCTGGGATTACATGAAGAGACAGAAGCAACTGAGACAGCCTAAACCCACAAAATAACTGTGGTAACTTCTCCAGCTTGAAACAACTGACCTGCCAAGTACCTTGAAAAACTGTGTGTGCAGGTGAAGTCTACTGTGGAGAACTGGTGCTGTTTTAAAGGCAAAGCGTGCTCACACCAATTTTCATTTAAGTTTCCTCTGTTTGCTCAACTTTGCATGAAGTTAATTAGCCTAATAATTAAAAACTATTAATGGAATCATTTCTAAAGACATCATTGCTTTACTTTCAGTGCCTCAAACATCTGCAAAGTACAGTACAATACAAGATTTGATGTGATATACAAGTCTCCTGAATTAAAATAGAGTAGAGTAGAGTAGAGTAGAGTAGAGTAGAGTAGAGTAGATTAGATTAGATTAGAGCAGAATAGAATAGAGTAGAGTAGAGTAGAGTAGAATAGAGTAAGGTAGGGTAGAGTAGAGTAGAATAGAGTAGAGTAGGGTAGAGTAGAGTAGAGTGGAGTCTATAGAAGAGTAGAGTAGAGTAGAGAAGAGTAGAGTAGAGTAGAGTAGAGTGGAGAAGAGTAGAGTAAAGCAAAGTCGAATAGAGTAGAGTAGAATAGAATAGAGTAGCATAGAATAGAGTAGAGTAGAGTAGAGTAGAATATAATATAATATAATATAATATAATAGAGTAGAGTAGAGTAGAGTAGAGTAGAGTAGAATAGAGTAGAATAGAGTAGGGTAGAATAGAATAGAATAGAATAGAATAGAATAGAGTAGAGTAGAGTAGAGTATAGTAGAGTAGAGTAGAGTAGAGTAGAGTAAAATAGAGTTTCTTGGAGCAGGTGTTGTATGTGCTCCAGGTGACCAGAGGGAGGCGGTGCACGCTACAGTTTGACGCCGCTGCCTTGGAAACGCACCACCGGAGCGCGCGTCACCACTTCCTGGAACTCACGTTGTTGCTGACATCAGAGGCGCAGCTCCGGGGGAAACTCAGCGCCACACTGTAGTATGTGTGGAGACAAGCTAAGCGCAGGGTGGACAAAAACTTTACTCTTAAAACATTAGCCGATGCAGTTAATTCCTGTCTGTAAACGCGTCCGCCAGCTCTGGATTATACACCTGGAGAGAGAGTGAGGTCTTTCTGCCTGAAGAGAGACTGTATTTGTAATTTCTGCTCTTCAGCACAGAGAGCAGTTTCCGGATATCAGCCTTACTGTTTTGGGAAGAATTGCTCTGCATCAGTTGGGATTTTTTTTCGCCCCCTCTTTCTATCTGTCGTTTATCTGTGATAACATACACTCCTCATTCAGTTTATCTTCATCAATCCTGCGGCCACAACTAGAAGATGGAGACACTTAGATAACAAGGTAAGAGTCCAGCCTAGAATATCTCTCCAGTGTCTAACACCACTGCTTTTATACAATGTCCTGTGTATAGCAAATGCTTTGGCAGGACATTAAAGAAGACTGGTAGTCTTATTAATTTGGCCATGTGCAGTTGAAATTGCTGTTTTAATAAGACATAAGCATGTGCAGTATGTTTGCTGGTGGCAGATCTAATGGACAAGCATTCTTGCAAGTGTAAACTTGCAACCCCAAATTATTTCAGTGCAAGAGTTTCTTCAGGGAATTTGAATTTGGACCTGTAAATGCCTAATTTTTGCATCAAGCAGATAGGATTTGTGGATATAGTCATGTTTTATTGCTAGAATAAAGCTTTATATTTTGGTTATTTTGAGCCCTGAAGTCTCTTGGCAATGTTTTACATTTTCTTAATGATGGTGTGTGCTTTATTTATCATAAGTGAAGCCTAATTGTATGTCTGGAGGTGCCATGGTTTTCTGGAAAGTCACTGTCATCCTGTGTCTGTGGACTCGCTCACAGTCTGCTTCCTTTTTTCTTTGCTGTTAGTCTTCCAGACCTCTGTGATTCAGTGGTTAGCCAAACTGGTGTTTCACTAGAAGAAGGAATCCTCTTCAAATCTTTTGCATGTTTTTTTGCCCCAAAATTGTCTCCCTGGTTTTCTTAAATTTCCCATAGGTGTTCAGTTGGATTGAGATTTGGTGACTGTGAAGGCCATAGCATTTATTCACTTAATTTTTATACTCCGTGACCCCTCGTGCCCTATGGATGGAAGAGACCACTCCCTTCATCATAGGATAAAGATGATCATTCAGAACAACTTTATATTGATTTGCAGTGACCCCTTCCCTCTAAGGGGACAAGTGGACCCATAACATGCCAGCAAAATGCATGTTATAACAGAGCCACTGAATCCCCTCACTGTAGGGGTGAAGCATTCAGGCCTGTACCAATCTCCTGATGTATGCCACACATGCACTCGTCTACTTGTCGGAAATATGGTGAAGGATGACTCATCTGACCATATTACTTTTTTCCAAGTTTTTCTGTAGACCAGCGCTGATGGTTTTGTGCCACTGAACTCTCAAATGTGCTTCTTCATTGTAATGAGGGGTTTATGCACAGCAACCCTACTATAATATCCCTCTCTATGTAATTGTCGACGGACTGTTCTTGCTGACACAGTCAGATCTTGTCCTGTGTTGACACTCTCAGTCACCTGAGGAAGAGTCGTTCTTCTGTTTTTCCTCACATATCGCACTAATACACGAGCATCATAGTCATGAAATGTGTGCTGAAGACCACAATGTCCAACACTATTTATTGATGTCTTTCTCATAGATCTAAATGCAGATGTCACTTTCCAGTCACTGCTCCTACTGAAACACCAGCCAGTTGAGCAGTCTTTGTGACTGAAGCTCCTACCATCCGTTCCCCAACAATGAGCCCTCTTTCAAAGTGACTTTTCTCTTGATACAAAATCAGAATTATTTGGGCCTGCTCAGTATTTTTATACATGCAAGATAGCGTCTATTATGTTTGTCCACTCATTTATTCAACTTTTTCCTTTAATTTGGCACCCGTCTGTATATTCCTGAGATGGCAGACCTCTGTGACAATCCGACAAATTAGATTTTAATGAGGCCATCGTGTTCTGTTCATCAAATCAAATCAACAAGAACTGCACTCACAGGACGAAGGCCTGAGTAGCAAACTGACGGATGGGTTTATCAGCACATTGGCGAGCCCTGGGGGTCTCAGAAATAGCCTTAAAGTGAGAGGCAAACTGTCAAATGGAAACCACCCACAGATATGCTTGGTGTGCCCCAAGCAAAACAATCCATTTGGCTGATAACAGGACTGGATCCCACAGCCAGATCCCCAGCCAGAGACAGAAACGACTGGTTAATAATTGTGTCTTAATGGGACTAATGAGTAAATGGGTCTGAAACTGGAGTTTATCACTCCTGTCACAGGCTCAACTTTCTGTTTTATATGTCAAGTTGGTGCAAAGTCAGTATTATAAAAGTCTTGATTGATCATTCACATTCGTGGACTGTATTCATCTATTAACTCTCCTTAACATCCTGCTTTTCAGTGTTGGCTTCTTTGCAAGTTAATAGAATCTAAATCAGAGGGAACGTGACCTCTTCTCCCTCATGCTCTCTGCTCAGTGGGGAGTGTGAAGTCATGCTATCATATGCTGAATTCGCCAGAAGCCGACCACTCACCAGACACCCACTGACCAGAGGGCTGTGGGGTCAAAGGTTACTATGACTCATATAGGCAGAATGGTTATCTTCCCTCGAAAGGCCTGTTTTTAGACGTTGCCTAACAACAGCCTCAAAACAAGTTTGTCATAAAATGTGAACATACCATAGCCAACACCTGTCAAAACCAAGCTATTATATCTAAGTAAATTACTATACAAACATTAAGAGCACTGTGTTGAGTCAAAGATGACTACAAAAGCATTGAAAGTTTTCAGGAGCACAGCAGGCTTCCCTACTGGGACATAAATTAAGTTTGCTACCACTAATCAAATGCCTTTGACTCTTGTCTGTCAGGAATTTGACAAAAGGGGTCTTAGTGAGGTTACTAAAAAGCCAAGGTAACAGAATTTCAGAGGTCCTCTTCAGAAATTGGGGAAAAGATAGCCAAAAAGTGAACTCCTTGGCCTGATCACCAACCACTGCATGCAGTTAAAACCAAAGAAATACCACCTATATTATACCAATCATACAACAAAGAAGCATCATGCTTCTTAGCATCAGGAACTGAAAGATATGTGAAGATTGAGAGAACAATGGGAAGAGACAAATGCAGAGAGCCTCAAAGAAAACCGTAGCAAGGATTTACCTTTCAGCTTGACAAAGTCAAAGAACCAGCTTTAAAGAAGAGGAAGAAGAAACCAGATTTAATGATGAAAAATCTGTTGATCAAAGTTTCGAGCACTTCCCCAAACAGTGTGACCTAATTTGCAAGGAAAAATTGATTGACACTGCACAAATACAGGTGTGTATAGAGCTGATTGCGGCACGCCCAAGATGACGTAAAGCAGAAAGTGCTGACAATGCTGCATCTGTAAGGTGCTTAACTAAGGGCTTAGTTATGTAAGTAAAAATTCACTTTTTTATTTTCAGGACATTTGCAAAAACTTTTTAATATCTTTGTCATAATGGAGTTTTTTGTGAAGGCTTAAGGCAGAAAATACATCCTTTATCAATTTGAAGTTCAGCCTACAGCAGAACAAAATGTGTAACAGTCTGGTGCTGAATGCTTTCCAAAGCCAGTCTGAGTCGCCTTTCTTTATCTGTGAGAGTTCAGTAAGGTCCAGCCCCCTCCTCTCCACAAACTAAGAGGAAGTTGTCTTGATTGAGCTTTGTCTGCATGGCTTGTCTGACCGTAAGGACAATGCCATCAGCGGCAGCAGAGCCTGAGGCTGCAAGGACAGCCGGAAACACACTTCCAGACTGGACTCGTACAATAACACTGAGGACAAGTTTGTGTACGAAGTTGCAGTAAATGGTCAGACACCATTGCTTTTGATGTCTAGTGGTGTCCATATGTTGAAATATGAATATATAAATAAAAGCCAGTTTGTGGTTTTTTGCAGAGGTGTTAAATAAAATCGACTGGGGGGGATTCTTGAAATTAAATCATGAAATTGCTTTTGGATTTTTCATTGTCACTCTCACTCAACCACTTCAATATCAAACGCCCAGGACCGAGATACTCTTCATGGATAAAGTGCTTGGTGGCAAAACAGAAATACTTTCTTGCCTCCTCCTGAACCACAGCTGTTTGACATTCTGTCTCGTGAAAGGGGTTGAAGTGTATGAGTTGTCTCTGCATGGCTGCATTTGGGTGGAGAAACACAATGAATGAATGTGCTTGTAATAGCATGTCACCGCATAATGGAAAAGACAGCTTGCTCTACAGATTGTACTTTGATTCCTCTCGGGGGTGAGAGTATGGTTCTCGTGATCCGAGTACTGAATATATTGTGGACGGCAGAAGAATCACTCCCTCATTTGGCTATTTATAGGCAGTGTTGTGCGGTTGATCATAATGGTGGATGGATCTACTTACCTCTGAGCTAATAGAGCCATCACTTTAACTGAGGAGGATCCTCTTACACAGGATTGGTTTCAGTGGCTGGAGTTAACATTGTATGTCCAGCTCCACTTTTCACATGACCCGTTTTTGTCCTGATTAGACAAAAATAACAAGAATTCATTGGTTCCAGTTACCATATCTTTGTCTTTATAATATAAAAGTAGACAAAAAAGAGCTATTTAAAAATGTCTACTTGAGTTTTTGGAAATTGAGATGTGCATTTTTTACTTTACTGCATTATTTTACTGTAAAGATAAATCATTATCGAGAATTATTTTTAGTTGCAGTCCTACAGTCAACACTGGCTTTTAGTGCCTGACAGTTTTTGATACTCTACAGATGCTCTTTGGTTGGTACCCTAATGATTAGTGGAGAAGAAAAAGATAGATTAATCAATAATGAAAATGATTATTGCTCCCCTACAAGAGAGTCACTAGTCCACAAGCTTCCTTTGAGTTCCCTTGAGAAATTGGCACTCCAGTATCAATCTTTTAACCAAGCATGCATTTACAGTTGAAACAGAGATACAAAGGTGTAAATAATGGCTTCAAATAAAAGGGAAATTACTTTATTTGAAACAAAACATAGATTTAGTGCCAGATCACAGGAAGAGTCCTCTAGTCGTGTTGTAGGAAAGTGTTGTTAAACCTTGTGTCCCATTGAAGAGCTTGGATCTCTTTTCAGCAATAACTCCTGTGAGACAAAGCAAAAGGGAGAGCCAAGGTTATGATGGATGAGTGCTGAGGCCCCACGTGGAGTGATGTCCGCCTGACGTCCTTGTGTGTGTCCCCGCTTAGAAAACCAGCAGCAGGCCCAATCTGCAGGAGGACATACAGTATTGTCTTTCTTCCCAGAATCAGCCAGCATAACACTTGTGACTCATGCAGGGTGGCCACAGCACAGTTTTGGCAGGCGTTCGGCGGACAGGACACCCCCACCTCTGACCTTTTTAAAAAGCGTAAGTCACCTAAATATCCGTGGCTCACTAATCACCCTTCACTTCCTGCCCGTGTTGCAATTCAGACAGGCTGCCGGGTATTGTGACCAGCTCACCGTTTTCTTAATGATGTCAGGCATATGATGCATTATTAGTGCTTTGCAATGCTGATTTGTATTGTTCCTTTTATTTTGGATACAGCCTACTAGAGCTGACATTAATGTCATTGCTGCTGTCGGATTTGGTAAGTAGCAATATGTTGACATAAACATGCTGTTCAAGCACTTTTAAAAAAGACAAATCTGGATGCTTCCGAGCCCCAGAACCACAGGCCTATGACTAAGTTACCTTTTATAGCAAAGGTCTTAGAAAAACGTGGTTGTTAAGCAGCTTACAGCTGTCTTAAATGAGCACAACACTTTAAACAAGTTCAGTCTGGTTTCCATTGGTTGTATTTAACAGAAACAGCTCTTTTCAGAGTGTCAAATAATCTGTTAACAAATGCAGGAGAGTGATTTGTATTGTTGCTGTGAGATCTCAGTGCTGCTTTTGAACCTGTGGACCACTGTATTTTGATTGAGAGCTCAGGCAGTGTGTGGGTATCTCTGGATCAGCTTTGGATTTTAGTTTTGGTTTTGTTTTTTCTTGTTCCTTTCAGTCATAGTTCATAATTGCTTCATTAACTGAATCGTTGTTTTGTGGTGTTCCCCAAGGATCTGTCCTGGGCCTGTTGCTGTTTGTACTTGCTTCCGCTTGGGCAGATAATAAGTAATTTTACACATTATTATGAGGACGATATTCAATTATACATTTTGGATGTTAGCATTTAATTTTGATTGCTTTGTCTCTTGTTTGCTTTTTATTTTATTTTTGTTTGTTTTTATTGTGAAGCACTCTGTGACATCTGCTCTTGAATGGTGCTATATAATTGAACTTATTATAATTATTATTGTTGTGGGATGTTATCAAGTCAGCAGCACACACATTTTAATTGTTAAAAGGACAATTTCCTATAGATTAATTGCACTTTACAGAAATGCTTGTTGCAGACATCCACTGGTTTCTATTAACCTCTGTGCAACATGAATCAGTAGACTCTTGAAACATTTTGATGTTGAAACTTCATTACATAACAAGGATGACTAATTGGTCAGTACACATATTTCAGTAAAAAAATCCTTCCTGACACGTTTACAGATGTTTAAATCTCTACTTTGAATAATAATTAATTCTAATATGGTTTTTCCACAAAAAACAGTTCAGTTATCTCATTAAAATTGTTAAAACATCCACTCTTTCTCCCTCATTAAAAAAAAATCCAAAATGAATATGCAAATATTGCAACCTTTAAAACTTGAATTGAAAACACTGATGTCTCTTATTTCACTATAAAGTCAATACTCTGTTTGTGCACTGGAGGCTTCAGGTGACCATACACATTTGTGTAAGTTGAATACTGGACCATAATTGGCTCCAAACTAGTTGTAATGTCATACATCATCAGCTCATATGTACACGCCTTAAACTCTGATTTTCAGTGAGCGCAGAGAAACTTTCCATTTTTCGCAGATGAATATGAAAGCAGCCGTCTAGTGCCAAACTCATCATTATTCTGCACAGTGAAGCTCAAACATCCAAGTGAAGGAACAAAAAGCAAAACACATCTTTGAGTGAAGGGATGTTACTTATACAGTATTATCGTCCTTTAAACTTGCTGCCAGTCATATAGTTTAAACTACCATACCACTGAAGTCCATGAATATCCAGGTTTTCCAATCAGAGGAGAGGCTTTTAAAATCAGCTCAATTTCACAGTTGGTTCAAATGAAAATGAGCATTCTTATCGCGTAAGTGAAGCACAGTGCTGATCATTTGCATGGCTTCCATCATCATAGCATTTTGACCCCAGTGCATCATGTCCTCGATCAAACTCTCACAGCTGTCTTGTCATCTCCACCTACTCAACTCTGTGGTTCCCTTTACGGATTATCTCTTTTGGCACTCGATGACTGTAGCAGACAAGCTGTGTTGCAAAATGGAAAACCAACCAGCCCCTGCAAGCTTGTTGCAAAGAAGAAGTTGACCTATGAAATGGCGCTTTCTTTGGGACTCCTTAAGAGTGATGTCAGGGATGAGGTCATATACAGGCCACCAGGCAGCTGGAGAGCAGACCCTCCACTTCTCTCGTGTAAAAAGGGGGAGTTTCCCTTGGAGACCTACAACCAACACCGCACTGTTTACTTGTTTTAGAGAGTGATGTAACAGTTGAAAGGAGTTGAAACAAGTTAGTGCATATGTGCGCATGAATATACGTGCTTGTCTGCATAATCTTGGCTCTGATTTCCCTTCAATCATTCCAATAAAAATAAAATAGCAGTTTGCAGTTTGAGGAGTGTGGCTCTGTTTTGTCTGGCTCAGACAATTCTCCACAATCCTCATCTGAAATCCCATCCTTTGCTGTCTTCTTTTTAATTAACTTCCTCTGTCATTTCTGCAAAGTCCTCATACTGTGACAAAGGAGAGGCCTCTGCCAGTGAAACATTGGCCCAACTGCTGATGTTATCCATATCTGACAGTAAAAGTGCGTCACAGCATTGAAGCACTTCTGGATGTGATGAAGCGATGCTGTAGGTTTGTCTCGCGATTCAACTCAAAAGATGATTGAGTACAGAGACAGCCTTTTCTTGGAGGACATGTGGCTGCAGAGCAACAAGAGCGAGTGGCGATTAGCATTTGATCTTCAACAAGAGGGGCTGTCACATTGCCTGCCTGCCAAGAAGTGTGTGGAGAATTGGGCTGGCGATCAGTGGGCACCACTAGCCTGGCATCATGCTGGGCAGAGGGGCGAAACAGATGGGCCATCTGGTGACTTGCTGGCACAGGACGGTGGGCTGTTCTGTTCCCGTGTGTGCATGTGTGTGTTGGTGTGTGTGTGTAGCATCGACAGACCCGGCGACATGGTATTGGGAGACCACCTGTCTTATGGCTGTTCTTCAACTCTTTCATGTGTGGTCAGCAGCACCATACTAGCACAGCCTGATACAAAGCTTTGCTGTGACATATGACACCCCCGTCCCTCTGCAATTCACTCAGTTCTTTCTTAAATCACAGGTGTATCAGCTGTAAAAGAGCCAACGTATCTGCCACATTGTGTTGCTATTTATTATCTTTGCCTAATATAAGTTTGCCCACACATACTTTGACATATTTGGAACATCCTCAGAAGGTGGTCACCCTTGAAACATTTGTGCTCGGACTGCATATTTGTGCTTTGAAGTTTCAGATTTCCAATGCTCTTGTGATTTGTGCCACTGACTGTGTGTTCCCATGTTCAAACTCTGTTGGCACCCTGTGACTCAGTCTGTAAATTGCTCTAGTGGCCGTCTTCATTGCTTTTATGAAAAGTTTTCAGGCTGACATAAAGAGAAAATCTTTGTGTCTCTGCAGACAGGCTGCAACGTTTGTCTGTACTTAGGCTTTAAAAACACATAGAACATGCACGCTAGAGAAAACAGAAAGTAAATGATGCTTAAAGAAGAAAAGACAAACCACCCAGGGAGCGTTGCCATTAATCTCTCTGGAGACTCTTTAGTCTTTTTCCAGAGAGTTTGTGTTGGAATTTGTCGATGGTCTTACTCCCACAAACTGAATCTGCCAGCAGAAGATTATGTACCCTCAATCTTTAATTAATACAATATATCTATTATCTTTTTTGTTACATATTTGTAATAGACATGCATGTATTCTTTTATATAATACATTTTTCCATATGTTTACCCTGCAAGCTTCACATAGATGCATGTTCCAGTTATTAACCCTGGTGTGTTACGTTGATATTCACTCCTCTTGTAACTGGGCTGCTTTTGATTTGCACTATGTAGTCAGTCACATTTAGAAGTACATTTCCTCCAAAATAAATAATAGAAAATGGTCACAGCAGTAGAACTGAGACATTTTAGTCAAACGGCAGTGCTGATATCAAATGTTGGTTCTTTCACTGGTGCTGAAACATTGAGAGTGTGAGACTGTATCCACTGACAACAGTTACTGAGAGTCTGTTTTGTCTGTGTGTAGCAACAAGCAGCCATTAGCAGCTAGCGCCCAGATCACTCAGCCGTAACAACTTGTTACCCATCTTAAATAAAAAATCACATGGTATCCTTAAAAATCCTAAGAATTGTACTTAATCTGAAAGTAAGACTAGAGAACAGAAGAGTTGAGATACTGTATTATGGTATTAAATGTGTGTCATAACAATTGGACAAAAGAATAAATATGGCAATGTTTTCACTTTTCTCTCACTGATCACGATTTCTCTTCTGTCGCCACCTTTTGGTTTCAATTTATTTTTGTTCTGATTTATTGATCTATTTATGCTGATTAATCTCACACTGTAATACTTTTTAAGTAACTGACGCTTATTTTCATGCAAGCGTTGACAGGTTTAATTGTGCTGCAAGTCTAGAGGAATAGCCTGCGTACTACAGTACTACTAATGTCCTTAAAAATGTATTATTTTCAGCTTTTCTTTCTTTATTGTTGCTTTTAAAGGAGTATTGTGTAACTTTTGAAGGAACATTTTCTCAGAAGCAGTAAACTGTCACCTTCCTTAATTTAAAACAGTCGATGACACAACCTTAAATTATCTGGCATGATTTGTATCTTATGATGACTAAATGATGACTTAAATTTAACTGTATGTATGACCTTTTTTGGGTTTCTGAAACTTTCAGCTTCCCTCTAGTTTACCTTACATGGCTTTGCGATTAATGCTGTCTTGGGGCCCACATTAGCTTATTAGCAATACACACATTTTTAATATCACAATACACTGTACTGCAGCTGCTACGCTAGTTCCTGTTCCCCTTTTTCTAAACTTGTATGCAAAGAAAAACTAAATGTTTCCCACAGTGTGCATGTGAGAGAGAAGTAGAGAGAAGGCTACTACAGGACGTGACCATCAACTTTCCAAAAAATAAACATTTCATTGAAATGAAAGTTTAGTATATATAAACAATCGAAGATGGATGTTTGGAAGCATTTTACTCTGTGAAACAGCTGCATTTCCTCCTCCTCTATTCATTTATTATCATATCTGTCACCTCTCCTTTTCTGCACTGTGTGCACTAACTTAGGGTGTAGAGAAGGCTCTGGCTTTTTCTTCAAAGTGCTCATGGTCTTTACCTGAGGCAGCTGGTTGGGCAAACACCCACGCCAGCCTCGTTGCCACACCGCAGGAGGGCATGAAGCTTCTCTATCATCAAACGCTGAGGAATTCGTCCACTGCTGCTGGCTTGTGGCTCTCAGAAAGGCAATGAAGAGACATCAGGGCATTCACAGGATAAAGATTAACAGAGTTACAGGCATCATCTTGTTGTTATTTGTCTGCCAGGACCTTTCAAAAAAGGATATCTCTATCTCAAGAGACCATCCTGGTTAAATAAAGATTAAATAAATAACAGAAGTGGTGACTCCGATGTTGGGGGGTGGGGTGGGGGGCTTTGTGTTGAAACTACCACCTGCGTCCTGTTTTGCCATTGCATTTGTGCAATCAGAGAAATATTATGTGTGCCACACTGAAGGAAAATGGCACAGCTCTTGGATGTTGAAACCAGGTTGTTTTTTTTTTCCTCTCACAGGGTGAAGTCTTCGCTTGCAGAGAGAAGTTGAGCTCTGTGCTCGAGTTCAACAGGGCCACTTCCTGATGATGACAGTAAACATGGGTGAGTAGTATTCGAAAGCAGCTTTCTGTACAGTGCGTACATACATAAACCGTGCACACACACACACACACACACCTCTTGCACTTCCTATGGCAGGAACAGTAGCCTACAGAGAACAATAATACATATAAGAAAGAGGAAAAGTTAGAGAAGGCTGTGAACAGCTCCAGATGGCATGTTTTGTACACGCTTGTTTTTTAAAAGCATTTTTATTGTTGTTTTCCTTCTTGTTTCTTTAACTTTATTCACATTCACAAACTTGATTTTTGCTATTGGAAGGCTCTCGCATACAAATCTACCACAGACATTCAAAATAGACACGATTCAAGTGTTGCATGTTTATTTATATTCACACCTACCAGGCCTATGAACACACATATGCACTCCTACATCTATGCAAAACCAGTCACCCGCGCACACACACACACACACACACACACACACACACACATACTGAGTTCTTCCATACAATGCCAGTCAAACAATAGACTCTCCCCTGTGGTGTATTTGCATGTGTGCACAGGGCCTGTAGGTCTGGAGGAGCTTTCAGACTCAGCCTGTTGCTAACTGACCTCTATAAACACAGCTCAAAATATCGGATCAATATCTTTTTGTCTTTTCTTTCCATACAAAAAGCAAACACAATGTGCTGAGCATCATAACCAAAACACAGAGTTCACCACTGGCCGCTCTTTTTGACCTTTTTCCACTGTTATGCAAAACTGTGTTGCCTTTTTTTTCCACAGATGACGGTCTCCAAAATGGACCCGGACAGAACAGGAACTCACAAGGTAAGCTTTAATCAAAGCAGTATTGCTTAAAGTTGTGATATTCACTATTTTTGTCATGGGAGCCACACTGGCAGGACACAGTCAATTGTAGAACCACTTCTATCATACAAAACACCAAAAATCCCCTTAACCATGAAGCAAATCTGCCCACTAATTTTGTCATCCCACGACAAACAGTATGTAATGCAGGCAAAACAATCAGGGTTACAATCAGGCTATCTTAGTACTGTGATGAGCAGAAACAGACGAGCATTTCCTTGACTTTCTGCATGGTATATTTGTAGCTTGTTGTTGAAATCCTTTTGAATTATGTGTTTTGGCAACGTTATCATAATTATTAGCTGCAATGTGAGCCACCAGTTAAAGTTTAGCAAACCGCATGAAGCTTGCAAGACACGCAATTAGTAATACTGACTTAAAGGAATAATTTAGCATTTGGGGGAATACACAATGATTGTTATCTTATTTAGAACTGCAACTAACCATTATTTTCTTCATGGATTAACTGATGAATTAATTATTCTGTCTATAAAATTAACTTTTCCCACAACCCAAAGGTGATGCCTTCAAATGTCCCAACCCAAAGATATTCAGTTTACTGTCATTAAAAGAAAATGTTCACATCTGAGAAGCTGAATGTGGCAATTTTCTGTTTGACTCATAATAATTAATCAATCAAAATAGTCGGCGACTAATTATCAATTCATCAAGTAATCGTTGCAGCTGCACTCTGTGTTTATTGCGGAGCTAGAGCCAGGACATGATTAGCTTACGTTAGCATGAGCGTTAGCCTAGCCCTGTCAAAATCTCAACTAACAGTTATAATGCTAGCTAGCTTGGAGAGTTTTTCTTGCCTCCTCAATAACTCTTATGTCAGTAGTCTCTAGTAAAATCTATTTGGATACATTTTTGTTCTGCCACTCAGCTTTGGAGGTGTTTATGGATGTGTTTGTGAATTTTAGAGTGAGCCTGACTTTCTGTTTCTGCCTGCAGCTATTCCTTTTGCTATGCTAAGCTAATTGCTGGCTTTAGCTCCATACTTCACTGACATGATAGTGGTATAAATAATTCTAGACAAAAAAGAATATGAGTTTATTTGATACCAACCATGGCTCTGTTTTATTATTAGGGACCGAGCCGAAAGGCAAGAGCCTGGAGGCAAGGACCCTATTGAATTTGTACCGTTTTTTATTATTATTCTACCGCCTCTTTGAGCCTTAATTTGACCCCCTAAACCTGCTCCAAAACTCACCAAATTCGGAACGCACATCAGGTCTGGCGAAAAATTCGATAAAATGGAAAAACAAACGACGTCGAACTCTCTAGCGCCACCTAGAAACACTAAAACGGCCACTACGCCTGATAGGAATGTCGTAGAAAGATCAAACCAAAACTCAATTTTTTGTCTTATCAAGACCTACAAATCACGCGCTGACACCCCTGACCTAAATCCAACAGGAAGTGCACAATTTGCTGTTACATGTAGGATTTTTGACGATTCTTGGCCTGCTACAAACGCTATCTTGTCCGAGGGCGTTCATCGTGGCGGCTTCAAACTTAAATAGCTGACTGAGCACACCCTGCTGCACAAACGATCTGAACAACTTTTTCATTACTCGTCCGGTTTGGATTTTAGAAGCCCTCAAAGGTCAAGTGCCCAAAAACCCTCGCCAAAACGCTCCCATAGACAATGAATGAGAGGAGTGTCTCATGCCACTTTGACCCTAAATTTGACCACCTAAACATGCTCCAGGACAGACCAAATTCAACACGCACATCAGGCCTGTCCATAAATTTGATAAAATGGAAAAATTAACCCCAAAAGTGCCAAAATGGGCTCTCTAGCGCCACCAAGAAACAGTAAAACGGCTCTAGCACCACCTAGAAACAGTAAAATGGCCACTACGCCTGATAGGAATGTCGTAGAAAGATCAAACCGAAACTCAATTGTTTGTCTTATCAAGACCTACAAATCACGCGCTGACACCCCTGACCTTAATCCAACAGGAAGTGCACAGTTTGTCTTTAAATGTATGATTTTGGACGATTTTTCAGGCTTTTCAAAATATATATATTATTCCTGCATACTTTCAGCTATAGACTTCATTCAAACATCGAAATGTAGCCACAAGTCTCATCTATAGATGTGTGTAATTTGGTCCGGCTATGTTTTACACTTTTTGATCTGCGGACACACATGTGCACCCTGTTCCTCTCCCATTCAATCCCACATCTCCATTCTGTCTGCCAATGCTCTGCAGTCGTTAACTACCATGGCAACGACTGTGTGTGTATGCAGTTGGCTGAGCCAGGTTCATTTGTGGTCTTAGTGTGCCACCCAGTGGAGAAAACTTGTCATGATACCTGATAAGGAAGTTTTTTGATGCTAGTTCAAGTTTATTGACTGTATTATTATGATTTTAGATATCTGTGCAGTCTGTCAACTATTTCACAGACATTGCTGGCAAAGTCTAGATCAAACACGAATTACATGAGCATGAACTACAAACATATCTACAGGTTTCACTGGAAATAAGTTACTGTCCTGTTTGACTCATCAAAGTGGCAGTTCATTTCAGTGGCTGAGTCTAAATGTCTACACAGACAGAGAGAGAGAGTGTGTGTAACGTATATCTACTTATTGCAGTGTCCAATAAATGCCGGGTCTGAATGCATCAAAATGCACCTGACGGAAACCTTTCCGCTTCGCCGCGGCCCGACGTGCGCAAGGGGGCGAGGTCCCGCCAAACGCTGCTCGCAGCTTTAATATATCTTTTGGTTTTGGATTGCTGGTCAGACAAAACAAGCAATTAAAAGATGGATTATGATGGATGTTTGTATTTATTTTACATTAATTGATCATTAACAAAAATTATTAGTTGGAGCCCTGCTTCCAAAGCCAAATCCTGTCTACAAAACACAACAAAAACACGCTGCACACTTCCTTTTCATATAGGCCTACAATACTAGAATTACTTTTTTCCCGATTGGGATCACAAAGTGCTCAGGGAAGAAAAACGCTTTTCCTTCATGTCCATTTTCAGGGTGTTTCCCAAAATGTTGAACTATTCCTTTAAAATGAATTCAATATGCACAAAGCCCTCTTTAAAAGCTCTTATTACTGTTTGGTTGGTAATACAGCGTGAGAGAAGGAATGTGCCTTCGGACACTGAATGGAAGTATTTGCAGACATTCCCCAATGAAAAGACTTTCAGAAAAGAACTTGTACAATACAAACATTAATTGCCCAACTATTGTCGCTCACTCACAATACCCTGCATTACATCAGAGCCATTATTCTTAGTGAAAGATTAACCTCAGGGGTTTAAACATTACACCCATTAGGTGTTAAATTAGCTGCATCACAGTTTCGATGAACAGCAAGGTGTGTAGGGACAAGAGTTTAGAGTGTGCCTCGCTTATTATAGCTGGTGTGTGTGCATCTGTGTGTGTGTGTGTGTGTTGTGCGTCAGAGCTTGGCCCGTGCTGCTGCTGCAGAGTGAGGACACGTTTGGCTCCAGCTGCTAATCCTGCCGGATGCCTTTGCCATGATGTGTCTCTCGGCACCAGGAAATCCCCTCAATGTCTTCATTCAGGCAGCCTGCCTCACACACACAAAGTCGCTGCCTCGCTGGCCCTTGCGCACACTTTGTTAGCTTGCAAGTTGCAGCTCTCTCATAGCCAGTGCTATTCTTTAAACACTCCTCGGTCAGCAGCAAGTTTATGTATCTTCAGCTGCAAACTCTTTTGACTGTTCTGGTCTCTTGAGAACTGTCAGCTCGAGCACAGCCACAGTTTAGTGAACGAACTTGGACAGAGGTTCCTGCTTCATTTCACCCTCTGCCACTCTCACAGTTCCAGCTGTTGCCTGAGAAGGAAAAAAAAAGAAAGAAAGATGCAGAGTGATGATGCAATGCCCAGAAATCATCCTCCATTGTGTAATGTTGCTCGCTCTGCTTGGCTTCCTGGAATTCCCCCTTTTCTTATGCTGGTCACATTTTATCCAAGACACAAGAATAAGCACAGGAAATATATTGCATGTGTCCCATCGTGGATCTACAATCCACATACTAGAAGAGTAGAAACAAAATCTCTCCTGTTGAATCACGCTGACATGAGGTGCCTGAAGTTCCTGTAGTCTGTTTGTGAGGCTGCTCTTGGCAGGGACGTGTGGTTGGTGTGTGAGCTGGTTGCTTTCCACTGTGCTGGTGGTTAGCCTTGGCTGGCCTCGGCCTGGCAGCGGCTGTGGACCAGGCCAGAGTGATGTAATACATTCATTTATAGGCAGCAGTTGCAGCCGGCTCTGTACGCCACCACGCATTTCTCACACTCTCACTGCCCCCTTCGCCAACCCACCCTCCCACTCGTCCCTCTCCGCTATTATACATAGGTTACAGAACAGGCAAACACACACACACACACACATGCAGGCCTCCGTTGTTTGTTTTGTATCCTTGACTGCGAGTGCACAAAGTAGTCTGGAGCCTGTAAAGGCTGGACTGAAACAACGCTTGTCACCAGAGACAGCAGCAGCAAGAGTGAGAAATAAAGATGGAGGCAGTGTTTGCCAAAATTGTTGTTGGGTTTGATGATAGGATCATTTTTGCAGAATGACCCAACACATTTTTTGTTGTTGCCGTGTTTGTTTTTTATGTAAAGTAATGTTGAAGTTGAAGTCGAAGTCATGTAATTAAGCAAAATTGCCATTGATTAACTGGCTCTGCTTGATTGAATATATTTTGCTTTTATATTGTTAATCAGACAAAACAAGCAATTTAAAGATTTATCTCAGCCTGTGGTAAACTGTGATGGACACTGTGGACTATTTTTGGGCATTTTATAAGAAGGCAGATTAACTGTAATTATTGTGGCTAGGGAGAAAAGTGCTTGTTCCACGTGTCCATCTTTGACTGATTCAATCAAAAAAACATTAATTTCCTGATGTGGAATAACGTGGTTAGCCCCAGCTCCATGTTCAGGACAGAGACAGTGACTCAGTTCCTTCCTGTTCGGAGGGGACAGGCCTGGTCAGTTAGTCATCTGCGGCCACTGACAGCAGATATTAAAACTAGTGGGGCCTCCTTTGGTACTCCTAACAGGGAGTTGCAGTCATAATGTCACCACTGTGCAATTCAAGGAAGGAGTGTGTTTTTGCCTGTTTGGAGGTTTGTGAACAGTTGTTTATATACGTGGGTGTGATTTCATTTTTCTCTCTTTTGTTCATTCTGTCTTATCGCTTACTGAAGAAAAGGGAGGAAGACAACTAAGTATGTCTCACCAACACCTGTTCTTATCACAATCAAGCAACCCACACATAGTTATGAACTTGTTAGTGCTAACGAGGCACATTCTCAGCATGCCACTGCATTTAAAAGGAAACTTGCATATCAGTTTGTCAGTTCAATTCAGTTAGAATAACTTCTCAATAATAACTTCGAATAACTTTGTTCTCAATCAAATAAACCACGTCACCTGATTTATGATTATCCATGTCAGAATGTACTCCCTCTCTGTTTTTACTGTTTGTGCTGTGGGCTGAGATTTTGTGAGTGAAACTTGTTCTTATCGCTCTGCCTTATTTAACTTCTCACTAAGTGGAGGAAGGTGTGCCCGGTCAGTGGAGATGTCACTTTGTCTGTTCTGCTGCTATATTGGGATTTTTCTAACAAGCTGGCCATGTCAGTAGTTAGCTGCTGATTATGGGGTTCCCAATTTATGTTATCTAAGGTCACTGGCTGGGCCAAAGGTGACAGTTGGTGGTTGCTACGAAAGCTGGTAGCTGTGCAGAGAAAAGGAGTTCAGAGCATGAAGCAGAATGTTTATAAAAGTTAAGCCAGGACATTTTTCAAGTAACACAGAATTTAACATTTGGGAAGGTTTTCTTGAGGCATTTTAGAAGTATAAGAAAGTGGAAACCAAAACATAAACATAAAGCAGATTGTGTGGAATACATGTAAAATGAAAATTACAATGATTAGATGATGGATTATAGAAATAGGAATTTTTTTTATTTTTTATAGGAATGGCAACAATTTTGATAGGCAATTAATTACTGAAGTCATTTTTAATCAATGAAAATTGTTAGTTGCAGCTCTAATGGTAACTCTACATCAACCTATACTGTAACTGGAATTTATTGTTCATTTAAATATTGATCAGCTTAAATATCTGCAATTGGCAATGACAATAGGTATGTCAGTATTATGTGTGCATGCAGCTATTAAACGCGTGTCAATATTTGGGTGTGTAAATCTGTGTTTATATGTCTGTGTGTGTGTGTGTGTTACCCCTGGGTGAACCTAACGGACTGGCCCACAGTTGGTGAACAGCTGGCCTCCAAAGCCGTACAGTGGGAGCAAGATCAAATGCCATCTCAAACGCCATCTGCTCTCTGTGCAACTTACACACACATACACACACACACACACTCAAAACACATACTGTACCTATTCGCTATGTGGATGACAGACCCAATGGTCTTTCAAACACACCCACAGGTACAAAGATGGCTTTAAAGAATGTGGTCATTCCTGCAGGTGTTGTTTGTCTTGAACAGCACACACCTGGTCATGTTTCCTTGTGAATGGCATGTGTGTGTTTTTTTCTTATTTTTTTTCATAAATTAATCCAGGGCTTCATCTGAGAGGCAGGCATGAGCGGAGGTCAACGACCTCTTCTTTATATTGTAATTACCACACTCCCATAATTGGCTCTATTAAACTCTCTTGATATGATAATGTCTGACACGCATCTGCGTGATTGCCCCCTTTACACATGTGTGTGTGTGTGTGTGTGTGTGTGTGTGTGTGTGTGTGTGTGTGTGACTTGAGAAGTGGAGAACCAGCTCGATGCTGAGTGGCACTCTTTTGTACTTTTAGGTTTGCTAAATCAATTTTAAGGGTTCAATAATGAAAACTAAAGACCGGACACTTTTTTCCATGCAAGGAGAAAATTATGAATTTGAAAAACACTTGACTTGCTCTTGCTCAGCCTCTGATTTCTACATCAAAGTCAATAAGCTCATGCTCAGCTCCACAGACTGCAGCCACTTTGATTTTAAATCTGTCGGTGTTTGACAAAAGAAAAGATCAATCTGTATCTGATTACAGGAGCGTGTTCAAGCTAAAGAATTATACTCTTGAAATTGCTCTATTCATATCAAAGGAAATATCAAAGTTCTTGATAACAAAGCTTCAGGCTACACATTCGTGACCACATTGCCCCATGTGACAGCCAATCGTACACACCCATGCTGCATTATTAAACACCTTTGCTCTTTCACATCTTTTGTATGCAGAGTACGTAGTTTGGGGGCGATCAGCACTGTGAAGTTTATCTGTATTAGAATTCATTGTTTTAAATAAAAAGTGATACAGAGCAGGTATGACTCACACAGGCATCGTGCAGAGTGATTTACTGTTGGTGCTTTTCTGGTATTTTCTGTTGTCTTGGATAACATACTGTTTTGGTGATGTTAGAGAGAAACATCTGGATTGTTTACAGATGTCGTCATTGCAGGAAATAGCAGAACAGGTGTTGCCTCATTGTTTGGTCTGAACCAATCCATGAAAAGTGTCAACAGCACCCATCCTGTCTATCAGCACTCATCTATGACATTCTTAATGTCAGTGTTTGGTCACAGTTATTCTTTGTAACCTTGTAAGGTGAATTTGTACAGTCATGGCTTATAAACAGTAGATGTATCTGTTTCAGTTCTGTAATCCAGCTTTAAAAGATTGAGTCATTGCATATAACTGTGTATTTTGTCTTTAGACGATGAGGAAGCGCTAAACTCCATAATGAAGGACCTGGCAGCTCTGGGTCGCTGCTATACCCAGCACATCAGCCACAAGCCCAAGAACAGGACTTTACTCTACAAACAGGTATGGCATCCAGTTGCACTGCTTCATAAAAAAGGGACACTGCATCCAAAATCCATCTTTTGAACTCCTAAAATGTTGGCTATAAAATGTTTGTAGGTTCTTATTTAACTGAAAGCAACAGCTTATGTCGGTTACAGTGGGTTCTTATTGTGCTGTTGAGGTTTTATGACCAACTGAATTTTGAACGTGTTTCAAATTGTCATATTTTTCCCACAACATGTCTTGATACATAACTTGTATTGGACTTGCAATCATCTTGGGACTCCTTGCAACATATTTTGAAGAAACAAATGAATTATTGGGACATGCTGAGTGTACTAAGGATCATAGAAGAAGTAGATAATAGTGCAGGGACTGTTTTAGAAGTTTCTGTGGATGTTTTAAAACTTTCTCTACCTCAAAAACTTCACTGTAACTGACGTAATCTGATCAAGTTCAAGTTTATTGTCATTTTCACTGATTCTCAATCAGTGACCCCAGTGCAAATAAAAACATCAATAGAATAATAAACATCCTAATAGAATAATACTCACTGTTCCTCATTAACAGACAGTGTTAAAACTATAAAACTTTTTATAGTCACCTTTTCATGCCTATAGGAGTTGGGATTTTTTTGTAGAGTATCACTTTAAAGCTGTCGTTTTGTGCTCAATTAGAGTTTGTTAACCCACACATGGGAAGCACGGCGGTGTCTTTAACCTTTGCTTTCATTCTGGCTTTACACACAAAACCTCCACCGCGCTTTCTTTTTGAATTTGTGTGGACTGACAGCTGCTGGCTGCCAAAGTCAGGTGAAGGTTGTGCTTTATTTTTGACTGAAAGAAGCTTAATATGAGCTTTATTCAAGCACATTACAAACACTAATGTCACATTCATGAGCATGGGAGTATCAGACGCCTCTCAATAAAACAGAGGTGACACTTCTTGGTGCTTTGTACTTAATTTGACAAAGTTGCAGGCTGCACCTGTGCACATGGCCTGAGCTGTTATTGGTGTACTGTAACAATGTAAAACCTGATTGTTATATTAGATATATTTAAATATTTTGACACGTGACACCCATCCACCCAAGAATTGTCACTAACAAAAAAATCCCCACTTCTACTACTATTACAAGTAGTTTTCAGTTCTCTAATGTTCTTTTTTTAGTAAATGGCTGCAGTTTTCTGACTAGAAATATTTATAAAGTGATAAATGGTCTGATTTTGGACAGCTTATCATTCTCCTTCATGGTTTTTGTACACGAAAAGCTTCAGTGCTTCCAGGATTTAATTCCTCTCAATCACCTTGTGCCTCCTCAGAAGTCGTTTCCTTTTGCGTTTGTTCCCTCGGTGGAATGATAATTGGCAAATCCTCTTAAAGCACCAATGTTTATGATGAGACATAAACAAACAGTGATGAGCAAAGAGAGTTTCCGCTCAGAGTTCTGCAGTCCTCTGTGATTTGGGGTAAACCTTTGCTTTTTAACCAATAGCCTGCACTGATACAATGTCAGTGTTAGTTTATCACCATAACCTCACGCAGACTTGCAGGCTCCGCCAGATTCCTGCTCTCTTGGGTAATGGCTTTATAAATAGAAATCTTAGATTGTGTCATGCCATCTTTGGAGTCAAGTTGAAGGATAGTGTTATCTTCACATTGCAGAGCTTGACAAAATGCACGAGACACTACAAACATTGAAGCACCTTTAGTGTCAAATGCAAAACATTTATCATTATAATGCTGTTTGACACTTAAATTCCTTGTGCAGCTTATCGTTTTCATTTCTTCAGCAGTTCAAATCCCACATAAAGCTATGAATCATTTTAACTTTCCACTTTCATAACTCCCCTCTGTTGTTGTTTTTCCTCTCAACAGGATTTAAGAGTCAAGCTGGAGCATGAGAGAGAAAAACGGTATGTTGGAACCTCCGTATTGTTTTTTCTACTCCTCTATCCAAGCCTTAACTTTTTTTTTTTTTTGTTATGCTTTGCCATGCCTGGGATTTTGTGTCTACGGGAAATCGCAGTTACATGCCAGACTAGCATAAAGAGGGGGAAAATTCCTTCTTTGACATTTAGCCGAGGCCTTGTGTTTCAGACTCGGACCGGCTCTTTGAGAGAGGGGAAAAAGGCCCAAGAGAGGGAATGAGCAAAAAAGACTGAGGGAGTGCCAAGTGTCCAGTCTTCCAGGCACACCCCATATTAATACTCCATCTTCTGTGTTTTCTTGTGCTTTTCTTCTGTCCTTAACATCCTTCACCCTGGAGTCATCTGTCCTGCCTCAAAAGGCAGAGTGTGGTTACAGTGACTCTGTCTGGAGACAGTCACAAGCGTTTTTTCCACCAAGGTGCCTTACAGTTTGTTTACCACGTTGGACCACTTTGAAAGCTGAGGGGCCCAGTATAAATAACCCAGTTTTTCTAAGGGTAACGCTTTATTTGGTCCTCAGTGCTGAGTGAGACCGTTCCTCTCAGGTCCTTGTCTAGCCTTTAGGTTTACATCCTGGGATAGGTCCTAGTTCACAGATAGACATTGTCCCGATGAAACCCTCGTTTGACAAATACACAAAGAGACTGAAGTGGGGAAATGACAAACACAGAGTCTACTGTTACAGTGGAATAAAAACACCAGAGGGAAATGGACCAGAACCTACAAGAATAATTGCCTTGATTCATCCAAATATAGAGCAGGGGAACAGGCATTGGTTCAGTGAGGTTGTGATTAGAAAGCCACAGGCTCACAGGAGTGAGAAAGAGAGGAGAAACGGCACGCTCCTCAGGACTTCAGAACAGGACTTCACACTGGGCCTCTCCACTTTTTCACAGCCCTAATTGGCTGCTGCTAAGACAAGTTTTTCGTGTTCCTGCCTCCCTCTGTTTCTCCGTCTTGTGGTCGAGCTCCCCTCTCACCGCTCTGCTCTCTTGGAACAGACGCATAGCTCGCTCTGGAAGACAGCATTTATAGAATTCAAAGGCAGCTCTTTTTGTATTCATTTTTTTATTCACTCTGTCAATTCACACTATATTTGACTTCTCTCCTTTTTTTTCTCATGTTGTTAACTAGTTCTCTCCATGTTATCCTCACCCAAGTTTTGACCACTTTCACTTTGAAGTATGCCTGTTTTGGGAATAAGTAGGATATCCTGAGTTTGTTACCTCATGAGGTAAAATAATATCCCATTGTAACATTAGTATTACTTATACATTTACTTATTTAAAGCAACTCAGTTTTTATATTAACAATGGATCACATTTACCAGCACCAAATGGCCGAAAACACATTTAACAACTGGAGTTGTTTGAGATCAAAAATTCACCTAAAAGGACACAAAATATTAGATGTACATTGGCTAGATGGACAGGAATACAACTCCAAATGAATGCTAATGTTGCTTTGTGTCTAAATGATGATTATGAAATGATCAGAGCTTTGCTTTACTCCAGAGAACATTCCCGAGAAGGCAGGATTGATTCTCGAAAAAACGATTATTGCACGATCCAAGTTGAAGCACCAGTGTGAATTACATGTGATACTTAAACAGTGTCCACGGGAGTCCTTGAGTCAGGAGAACCGTGTTGTCTGTCCACAATGGAATCTAATTGGACGGTCTCTCTTTTCATTGGCAAGCACCGAAGGTTTGGGGCAGGAAATAGGAGCCGTGTCTCTCTCGTCCCCTGGCTCTGCCTCGGGGTCTCCTGCCAGAGAGTGAAGGAACCGAGCCAGAGCTTTTCTTCTGTGTGTATGTGATTGTGATTGTGTCGATGAGAGAAAGAGATCGTGTGTGTTGGGATGTGTGAAAGTATTTTTTATTTTTTTTACTCTGCAAGTCTGTGTGTTTTTGTGGAGTGCGTGTCCACATGCTTTCGCAGAGGAAGGAAAGCCATATCTTTTCAAGCAGCATCCTCATAGCCCCCCTTCCCCTCCTTCACATCCCTCCAGCTCTTTATCAGACACATCATCGCTGAGTATAAACAGAGACGGAGAGCGTTTAGCTGTGCTTCTGCTCGCCTCTGATCTGCAGGCCTCCCTCTTCCCAGAATCCTCTCTTCAAATGAGGGAGCCAATGAGAAGTCATTAAGATAGGCAGAGCCTTGGCCTCTGATGAGGAAATGATGGGATGAAAACAAGTCCTTTTATCAGGATACTATAAAGAGATAGTGGGCTGCTGATTCTTCAAAAGCAAGTGAGGATAGATAAATAGAGAAGAGAGGAGAGTAAATGCTGGAGAGAGTCTCTTTCCCTTTCTTTCCTTTTATTTTCTTAGACTGTCGCCTTTATTTTCTCTCTCGCAGTCTGTAAATATCTGCGTGTCTCTGTATCTTTCACTCTGTCACTCATTTAAAGAGGAGGGAAAGACACACATCCTGCTGCTTTTGCTGCCGCTCCAGATTTTTTCCCCTTTCCTCTCAGGAAGTCTCCCATCTGCCTTTGTGCTGGCTTAGTTGAGAGGCCCAGTGGTGTTGAAACAGTGGCCGATGCACACACTGATTGGGAAGCACACTCATTCATGCAGAGTTTTACAAACACACACGCATCCATATATACACTCACTACAAACACTCGCTGATAAGCTGGGACTCAGACAGACAAAGTGTGCACACTCATAGTCATACACGTAGGCATACAGTAGATAAGCACTGACATATATACACTCACATAAGAGGGGTTGCTCTATTTTCATTGCGTTGATTTATGCCCTGTTAGCATCTTGTTGGCTCAGCTCGCTCCTCTCTTTGACCCCGTTGACCTGGGCCTTTTTTAAAATCCTGTTACCATAGAAACACATTCAGAATTTTTTTTTTTTTTATCCAGTCCAAACATATGTTTATATGTAATAAAGTAGGGAAAAAATGAATTCTGTTCTTTTTCTACTCCTCTACTCTATTCTGCTCTACTGTGACATTTTGTTGTGAGCATATTAATACACTGGAAACAGGTTTACCTGCCAGGCAATCGCTTACTCAGAGTTTCTGAATCTTTGTAGTCTGTGCTCATAAATGTTGCAGTTAGACACCACACTTGCTTCCTCTTGCGACCTCTGACCCTGCTGGTGTTCTCTGCTTCCCAGAATCATCCCGTTCCAGAGGCCTCTGAAGATCAAGGAGCTATTGCAGAAAGTGACAGAGGCTTTTGGCCAGCAGATGGACATGTTCTTTATGGAGAAAGAGGTACAAAAACAACAGGAGGAAATGCTTTCAAGATCTTTGGCTGCTGTTATGAAGCTGAATAAGTAGGCGTAAGAAAGAGAAACTACAAACTAACTTACATCCATCTTGCACATGTGCATATTCTCTAAGGTGCATAAATGAAATCTTCAGCTGTGTCTTAAGAACTTAGAAAAAGCCTCATGAATAAGTTTTTCTTGTAAATAGAATAATTATTTTAATGATCCATCTGATATCATCAATTTGATGATCATTTTTTAAATGAATCTACTTGTCATGTTGTTGTCAAAATGTCACAAAACATGCAAAATACCAGTTTTAATCTCCCAGAATCAAAGGCGATGTTTTCAAATCTCAAAAACATTATTTTATCCAAACAAATCAAACAGCAAAAATATTCAGTTTATAACATGTATGACAAAGAAAAGTATTTAAATATCACATTTAGAAGCTGAAGCCAGCAATTATTTTTTTGCCATATTTGCTTAAAAAAGTATGGGAATGACAATGAAGTGATAATGAAAAAATCGGAAGAGTTGTTGATTAACTTTTTGTTGATCACCTTATTGGTTAGTTGACTTGTTGCAGCTCTACTTATCTAACATAAGTTAGATTAAAAGGGCATGACAGCAACAACATCTATAATGCGTCATGCATGCAGTGATGCTTTTACATGCTATAATTATGGAACAATGGGGAACACAAAGGTCATACGCTGTATGTTTTCTTGTCCTTTCAGCTGCTGCTGCCCCTGAAGACACAGGAGGACCTGGACCAGGCCGTGCTGACGTTAGGCTCTAGCTCGGGAATCAACGGGCTGCTCAGGATACTGCTGAAGACCCCCAAGAATAATCATGTGAGTCCCTCAACAACCTGCTCTATGCTAAGTTCATTATCTTTACCATAGCAGCATTTCCACAAACACAATGTGTGCATTTCCTGCTGTCAGAGATTCCGCCATTTAGATTCATCATTGTGTAAATTGTAACCATAGCAACTATGATAAGAAATAGCTGGAAGATAGATGTCACTTGATGACAATAGTGCAGTTGTATGAAGTCATTTCTCTTTTTGCAACCATTTAACCTTGTGAGTCAACTGGACCAGAGATACCCCTGAAATCTGTAACCGAGGAAACAAACTTCCTCCGCCAACATGATGTAATGGGACAATGATGTAATACAATCCTTACGTCCTGTGCTCTCAACTTTCTCCTGACCCCCTGTGTATTTTCTTCCTGGCAGTACCTACAGGTGAACAGCAGGGACAAACAGAGTGAGATGAGGTCGTCACGGTCACTTGGAGATCTGAAGGGCTCCCTGCTCAAGGGCTCGGAGAGGGTGCGCAAACACTCGACAGGTGAGCCAGCCCATGGGAACACACATGACGATGTAAAGACGCAGCCGATCGGGCAAATCGGAACACCATTACAGCTATTTACAGTAATTCCTACCAGTCTTCACCAGTCTGTTCACACCTGATTTAACTCAGCGGAAGGAAAAAGAGAGGAGGCAGAAAAGCTGCAAGCACAGCCAAATCTTGCTGATGTCAGGGCTTCTCATCCACCTGCTAAGGCCTCAAGGGTGACTTGTCAGTGTCAATTTACAACACAGAATGACGCCATAGTCATGGGAATGTTAAAAGCAGGATGAGGCACATACTTTGTCAGAATGAAAAATGCAAATTGGAGGTGAAAGTGACAACTGTAATAGCTAGAGAGAGAGACATTGTCAAAGCAAGGACAAATTACTGCTTTCATGCCAAGCAGCTCTCTGTCTGCATCATCACCTTGGTTTGTTTGATTCTGAAGTTCTTAAAAGTGTTGATCCTTGATGTTGAAGTGTGTGTATGTGACACAAAGCCAGTTTGTGTTAATGCACACTAAGGTCCTTTTCTTGTCATGTGACACTCACACACAGCTAGATACATATTATACTTCAGTTCTGTTGTCCCCCCTGGCTTGTTTTGTAACACAGTGTGAAGGTTTCTTTTGCACTGTGCAATACTGAGCTTTCCCCTGTCTGAATTTTTTTCATTCCCTTTATATCAGGTCTTTCCAGAAAGCTCAACATTTCAGTCATATCTCAACCACCAGCGTTTTCTCCTGCATTTGCATTTTGACATAGCAGTTGAAAACACTTTATAATCGCTGTCAGCGCCAATCTTTCTCACGTAGCTCCAATAACATCAGCGCTGTCATCGTCCCGACGCATATAAATTGTATAGAATTACCTGACTGAGGAGAGGCTGAGGGATAGAAGTAGAGGGAGTGGTGGCAGATGAGAGGTGACAGGAGAGTGGTGACAGTGGATGGTTGAGTGAAAATGTGATGTGAGCCCGGGTACCTTAATGATGTATAGCAGCAGGAAGGGAGGGGAAGGAAAGAGGTGGGGGAGAAAGGAGGAGAGGAAAGAAATTAAACCGTGACGAGAAAAAGAGTTGAAAATGTGGCTTTCAGTTAAAAACTAGACTCTTTACTCTGGTATTTCGACTGCTTTGTACTCCTTCTGTATCCCTGTCAGCGCAGCCCGCGACAGACAGACTTTCAGTGGGTCTTCTTACTGTGTCAAGGACGAGTTCTCAGACTCTGCTGCAGCTCAGCCGGGGGAGCGTTTGTCACAGTAATTGAGGTTAGAGGTGGCGTTAGTATGGTTTAGTAAATCATCTCTCGTTGTCCTGGCACAGTTGAACTTGTACCCATGAATAACACTCTGACGATGTATTCTCCCTTCTGTGCCCCAACCCCCCACACCCTGTGTTTTCATCTCTTCATCATCTTACCCTCTGTTCCCTCTCACCTTCACCTTTCAATTTCTCCTTTCATTCTCCGGTTTAACATCCCTTCTCCTTTCTGTGGAACTTAATTCATCCATTCTCTTACTTGCTGCTCCATCTGTTCTTTTCCTCACTACCTGTCACCTTCCCAGGTTCCCTCCACACAGGACGAACATCCCCACCCCCAGGTAGTGTACCTGAGGAGCAGCAGCAGATCGCCCGCCAGGGCTCCTACACCAGCATCCACAGTGAAGGGGAGTTCATCCCAGAGACCCAGGACCAGAATGTAAGATCCTCCACAAATAAATAAGACTTTTATCTACTCAGCTGGTTAAAGATCATCATTATAAATCCAGGTTCTGGGTAAATATGTACCTATAGTAGTACAGTACCTGTAGTATATGCCCATAAATATCTTGACACTATAGCACATCCAGTTAGAATTAACCTTTGCATCATAACAGTATTCAGATTTTTGGCTTATAGCGCATCCTTTATTTAACTGTAAAGTAGTTTTAAAGGACTTACAGTCAACCCAGACTGTATTAAAATGTAATTTCCTATTTATAGTTGTGTATAGTCTAACAAATTGGGCGTTTAGTCTTTTAAAACGATGATTATTCTTGTTTTTCATTTTCTGTTCAATCATGGCTGAACTACCATGTAGACCAGAACTGTGTTTTGGATTGGTGTCCTTGCCAAGCGGATTCAATAATTCAATATATTGAAGCTGTATATACCATTTATATGCTGCTTTTGAGGAGAGATGTCCATTACAAACAGTACTCATGCCCTTTCAGTCTTATATTGCGCTGCAATGGTACACACTGTGCTGTCGATACTGCTGTATGTTCTCCACATGATTGCATGTTGTGTGACCCTCGATCCCCGTGTGTTATTATATCTGTCAGATGCTGGATCCCTTTGGGAGTGCAGACAACTCTCTGTCAAGCAGCTGTCAATCAATAGATCAAGCACTGGACAGGTGAGCCATCATGCAGCGTGCGATTTATGACCGTCATTTCGAGTGGATTCAGATTTATGATGTTACGCATTAATAATGCAGAGCGGTATTCTTTACAGAGATGTGAGACTGTGAGGCTGCTGTGTGCAAGTCTTGGTTTGCATCATCTTGTTTATGCCTGTTATCTTACTTGGAAGTGAACTTCTATGTTGCAAACAAACACACACACACACACACACACACACACACACACACACACACACACACACACACACACACACACACACACACGCAACCAGAAGCTCTCAGTAAAGTTGATGAATGGTGTTAAAGGTGAGCACAGCTCTCGGACTCTCTGACCCTGCCTTCTGCCAATCAGGTTCATGCAGATTTGCTCTTTGTTGTCCTTCCATAACTCACCATTGAACATTGTATGACACTTTTAATTGGCCCTCTTCCATCATAACAAGGCAGTTACATTGACTTTAGTTTATTTTTAAAATGTATACACTTCAATTAACCTTACTATTTTAAACAGTTCATGGAACCTTTCTCCTCCAATTATCAGTTGAGATATTCTATACAGCTCTTTTTTTCTGTTCCTGTAGTCTCTAATTCTAAAGATAATAATCCTCTATGTTTATGTTTAAAACTCTATCTGATGGAATAATCTACCTGTAAATATTCGATCTATATCATATTTCCACTCATTCAGAAATGCCCTGTCTTCTTGTCTACTTGGGCTTATATAGTATTATTATTGTTTAGGACACCCTTTGTAAACGAGATGTTACATCTCAAGGGGTTACTCCTTAATAAGGAATTTCCAAAGAAAGGTCACTTTACTGTTGCCATGGCGACATAACTCTTATCTGGACGCTTGGATTCCATCGTTATCACGAGAGAGAGAGAGTGAAACAGAGACTGTGTGGGAGATGTGAGAGAATGAACAAGAAAATGAGAAGCAGCTAAAGAGTGAGAGTGAAGTTGAAGGCTGGAGAGTGAAAAAGAATGAATTTGAAACAAAAGGGAAAAGAAAAGTGAGCGAGAGTGAGGTTGAGAGAGAGAGAGAGAGAGAGAAAGAGAGAGAGAAGGACGGAAACAGCTCTACCTGCACGAGGCTTATCTGGGCTCCAGGCTGCAGAACAATGGCAGGAAACAAGTGCATGGAACTTTTCCCTGCAAGCGGGCATGCGTGCCCCTTATCCAGGGTCTCGTGGCCCCGCGCCGCCCTGCGGTCAGCAGAGACGTCACTCTCTGTCGGGTCGTCCGGCCAGGGCTGGCCACAGACAGCCAGAGAGGGTGGGAGGTGGGGGTTTAATGTACATACACATATTTAATGATAAAATATTTGTTACACTTCCAATTGAAGAGTTCTGAGCACAGCACACACTTTCACTTTCTCATGAGTGCAGAGAGGTTTTAGCCGGCACTCTGCTTATCTTTTCTAATTCAACACATTATTGTTGTAACATCAATCAAAACTGAAGGCTTAGTAGTTTGAATGCAAAAGCCATTTTGAAGTATTTTGTGGCGATTCAGAAGTTTTAGGCTAGCAGCGTAGCCAGACTCTGTTTGAAGATATGAAGGAATGACTGACTGAAATAGCAAATCATTTTTCAGCTTTTCACCCCCCCTCCCCCCCTCGTTCTCTTGTCATTTCAGCCCTCCGTTCTCACAAAACAACCGCGACAATAATTACCTGAACCTCAACTATGAATACAAAGGTAAGTGAGGAGAAACCTGCAGCTGTGCATCTGTTATCGTCCCTCCAGTTCTAAAAATGCTTTCTTTGCTCAACTCAAACACTGCAGACAGATGAAAAGAAAAAAGCTTTTTTTTGTTCCATGGTAATTATAGCGACAAATCAGTTTCACAGAAAAAGGATTCTGTTCCTATTAGCTCCCGATTACCTAAAATGCTTCGTCACTGCAAATGCTCCCTAGAGATTACTAATGAGGAGAGGGATGATGTTATTTGATGGTTCTATCTGAGAGTATATATACTTGAAATGAGGAATAGGTTATTGCAAAGATATTTAATATCTTGGCTGTATGTCTTGTGGAGCTGAGTGTCTCATGAGGTGATGAAGGGAGTGTGATAGTATCATAACTCTTCCTGCTTTATCTTCCGCCCGCTCTCCTCTGTGTACCCTTTGTCCATCTCCTTTTCCCTTTTGTCTCTCCCGTCCCATCTCCCCTCTGCCATCTTTGCCTCTTTTTGTTCAAACTCCAGTTCCTAATAGACATCACTGTTTTCCTGCCTTTTCATGATCACTTCCCTGCTCAGTCCCCTTGCTTCTTGATGCCCCCCTACTCGTCTACTCCTCGCCCCCTGGGTCCCTGTCTGTCCCTTTTCCTTCAGAACGCAGATCAAATGGAGAAGGATGATAGATAAGGCCACACTAATCCTCCTGAACAGAGGATACAGCAGCTCTCCCAATCTGGTCATTTCTTTTTCTGCTGCACCACCCCCTTGCTGTAAAACTTAAAGAGGGAGTACGGCAAATTGTGCACACAGACTGAGAGAAATGGAGCTTCTTATAGCTGCAGCAGTACTTGAAGACTCACTTGGGCAAGCATACATGCACGTGCTTGCACACACATACACACACACATACAGGCACGTTCCCCTCCCTGATGTAAAGCTGTGTGGCCCTTCCTGCTGAGGGCTACGGTATTTGTTTACCATTCCCTGTGAGTAGATTTTTCCTCTCCATCCCGCACTGCCAAACACAAAAAATAACTCCCGTCTCCATGGGATACGGCCACAAAAACAGCACGAGGGGAGGCAGTCATCTGACAGAACAGCTGCTTTCAATTGCAAGTGGCTCCACTGCTCTCCATTTAGTGTGTGTGTCTGTGTGTGTGTGTGCGAGTGTCAGCGCTCGCCTGCGTCAGCAGTGCTCCCCACCTGCCTTTAGTTACTGCTCCACTGGGTTCAGTGCTGCTAAGGCTAAGCTAGCACACATGAGCTGTTTTCAGCTCTCTTGGCTGCAGTGAAGCGATACAACAGCTCTGTTCCGTGTATGAAAAGCTTTCTTCCTTTTTGCTGCTTTTGCGCTTGACTTTGATTTCACATGCCAAGATGAGCAAAAGCGATGTAATGTCTCTCAGGTGTGATCAGATGAAATGGGAAATTCTGTTATCCTTATTAGGCATCAATATCTTTGTGGACACGTGCTCCCCGCTGTTTCCAAGCAGTTAAACCTGCATTTATGAACTTGAGAAATGACTGAATTGAGAATTCAGTTCTAAGAGTAGATGTTGTGTCCTCAATCATAGCATTTTCTAACTGACAGCTCTTCCTCATTGCTCCCTCTTTAGGTCGCCATGGGAAAGGAGGGACTTTCCCTCGTCAGTTCCAGTTGCCCAATCGCAGCAAGGATTATGGAGACCGTAAGAAACCGGCTTTACTAGAGCACTAACAACAACACTATTATTTCTTAGATTAAACAGATTTGCTAGTACGTCTAAAGGACAACACAGACTTTCTAACTTGAGGTGTCTGATATAGGATCTCATTATGTGCCGTGCCTCCTGCTCACATTTCAACACACTGCCAGATAAAATATATTAAAATGCTTTTGACAATTTTGGCATTTCTTGCACCATGTGTAGATTTGGTACAAGAAGTGCTGGCTTGCTGTTCCAAGCAGCTGCTAGTAATTGCTTACTCAGAGGCTAACCTTGGCTAGCAATGATTTACATTTCCCTGTGGTGAACTCGAACTTGTATAAAAACACAGCGCCCTGCTTCCTGTCTAAGGGGAAGTGGGACGGAGTGGCAAGAGGCACTCCGCTCTGGCTGGCCCTGCTGGCCAAGAGCTCCCTTTATGCACAACACCTGTAAAGTAACTGTGTGAAAACTATAAAACTCATTTGCAGAACACACAAAAGATGTAGTGACCTGTGTGTGTAAAGTCAAATATGTTTCATTTGTGTTTTCAGGTCGCAGGACACTTCCGCGGAGCTTCATGCCGCAGGAGAACCTCTTCCAGCTGGTTCCATCTAGTCGCACACGTAGTTACAATGGAGACAGTACGCTGCAGTACAGCGACCTGCGCTCAATGGGCCGCACCACTGACAAAAGCTGCCAGCGTGGTACAGCCAAGTGTGAGTTGTTTGTCTTAAAATCTCAAAACTGTTAAAGTGGAGGGACAGGAAAAGGAAACATTCTTCCTGAAACATACACAGTTTTAAATTAGCTGCATTTTTGTGAATTATAGGTATGGTTCCTGTGGATAATCAGCTAAATAAACCCTCATTTCATAGATAAATTCAGAAATCTCAGTGTCTTCTGCTTGTCAAGAGTAGAGCTGATAATCATGCCTCAATCTGTTTTTGGTACTGACTGCCCATATCACAGAGTATTTGAAAAGTGTCAAGTATCAATTAATGTAAACAAATCTCATCGTAATTTCCCAGAGCCCAAGTTGACGTCTTCAGATTGCCTGTTTTGTCAGACCAACAGCCAACCAGCAACCAAAAATAATCAGTTTACAATGAAATAAAACAGAAAGCAGCAAAAGCACAAAGCTGGAGCCAAAAAATGTTCGGCATGTTTGCTTTAAAAACAACTGAAACGACTAACTATCCACCAAAATAGCTGCTGATGAAATATCTGTAGATCTAACAATCAATTCAGCTCCAGTTGCATCTGATGTCTGGTTAAATGTGTGGTCTTATTTACTTGTTCTTTGTTCAGATTCTGATGTAAATCTAGATTATGCCAATTTTAGACTCTTTTATTAATGTAACTTGTTTATAGACTAAAGTTAACATTTACAGTAAAAACCTGAGCGTTTATTGTTAAATGGAAATAGACAAAGATGTACACAAAATATAGAAAATGACACTCAATAACACTGAGAGAATTTGAGGGGAAGTTTTTTCCTGGGAAAAGTCAAACTGTTATTTTAGGAGTTTTAAATGTGTTACGCCATTAAGGATACACACAAAACATGTATAATTTCTATTTCCAGTAAACATTCTATTGGTTTCATAGATTCATTATTCCTTATAATGGATAGTGAGAGGCAGCAGAAATAATTAACAGTAATACTTTACGTCACAGCACACAGAATTGACTTCTTACTATCCTGAACACCCTCTCAGATTGAGCCATGTCACAGGCTCACTAATCACGTCTGTCCTTATTCAGTTTACGGGCGCTGTTGCCCAGAAACTGTCTATGTCATGATGCAAAAGCTCAGCTCAGCAGTCTGTGGTTGACGTGTCAGTCTCCGGTGTCCTTCTCACCCACACACAACCGAACTGTCTAACCCGGCCACAAAAAACCCTGTTAATACCAAAACAAAGTCTCAGAGTCTGGGCCTGTGTAGATGAGAGTTGTTGAGATGATCTCTCTAGGTTTATACAACTTTCTGTTGGCTGATTGTGGTTTGACTCAGATATCTGGGGTTTCCCCCATCTGAGAAGGCCTGCGATGGGAATTATTTAAATACACTGCGGTGGATTTGACGTCTGGTCACGGTGAACTTTCTGTACGAGTTATATTCCGGTCTTGTGGTGGATTTTGAGACATGCTTTAGAGTTAGTGTTTGCTCCAATCAGTATATCACAGTGGATCAGTCTGCCTTTGGGGGCTTAGTAACAAAAATGAATTACTGGTGGGTTTTCATCATCTGGTGTTTTGTTTCTGCAGCACCGCGGGCGCCAGTCAACTGGCGACAAGGAAAGCTCCTGGGACGCGGGGCGTTTGGAGAGGTCTACCTCTGCTATGACGCCGACACGGGCCGCGAGCTGGCCGCCAAGCAGGTGCCCTTTGATACTGACTGTCAAGAAACCAGCAAGGTGAGAACGAGAAAAATCTCACATCTGTTTGGGATGAGTCACTGACTGCAGCTATTTTATAATTAAAAATAAAATATAATATATATGTGGATTGCTTGGTTTTCTCTGCAGGAGGTGAATGCTCTGGAGTGTGAGATTCAGCTGCTGAAGAACTTGCGTCACGAGAGGATTGTTCAGTACTATGGTTGTCTTCGGGACCTCGAACAGAAGAAACTCACTATTTTTGTTGAGTTTATGCCGGGGGTGCGTATTCTGCAGGCCATTCCATTTGGATATGTTTAGTCTTTTGAAGTCACATTGTAGTACGTCCTTAAAGTTTGGTTGAGATACCACATCGAATAACGTCTCAGAATGTTATGAAGTCAGTGTTTTTGCAGTAGAAATACGTAAACAGACATTTTAAGACAAATATCAAATCAAATCTGGACTAGCCACATCTGCTAAAAAAACATTTTATGAAATGTCACCAGCTGTCAACAAACATGTCCTCAGTGGTTGATGTCAGCCGAACAGCTCAGTTTATGAGATCGTTTTCTCACTAAATGAGCGTCTTAATGAGGTGCTGTCGCCTGCGAACCCTGTCCCTGCGCCTGTTTTTAATATTTCCTGGGCAATTTCTGTGTTTTTTTGTTTGGCGTTAAGTGTCTTAGTCACACATTGTCTTGTATTTGGAAATGTTTATGTTTCGCTGGAGTTTTCTGGCAGAGGCAACAGGAGAGATGACAAAGCCAAGTTTTGTGGCTGCGCCGCTGGTTCTGACCGGTAACACTTTAGTGACCCGTGGGGGAGTAGGTGAGGGGGGATGAATGTCACTCTGAGAGCCAGAGAGCTGTTGAGGTGTCTTATTGGCAGCTGAAAGTAAGGGGGGAGAAGTGTGATGGGAAGTTTTTTGTTTTCTCTGTTGTAGTCCAAAAGTGCGTCACAGGTATAACGGGCTGGGGTTACTTGCTTTTGTGATTTCCTCACGAGGAACTGAAAACAGGAAATGCAGCACATTGAAAATGCTTGGACATGAAATTGGACAGATTCCTTTTTGGACATTGTATGTTTATATATACTCGGTATTTGTACTTAAAAATTGGCTCAGATGTTGTTTTTGCAAAAAAACTGAATAAATCCACTTCAGCTAGAAATGTTGTTGCAAGCACGCAGCCACATTTTCAACCATCTCCATCATGAACATTGCTCTAAAGTAGATCCTTTTCAATTTCACACACTACAGCTGTGACAATGATATTCTACAGCCAATATAAAGATTTTAAATGCATTCCCCAACCTTTCCACTCAGTCTTTCTGTTTCCTCTCGCTCGTGTTGTCACTCCAGGGCTCAATAAAGGACCAGCTAAAAGCTTATGGGGCACTGACGGAGAAGGTGACAAGGAGATACACCAGACAAATCCTCCAAGGAGTCTCCTACCTGCACAGCAACATGATTGTACACCGAGACATCAAAGGTAAATGAAACGGCAAGCAAAGGTCAGGATAGGATTTTAATTGGATTTGTAACCAGCGCACACCCACACTTGAGACACCGACTTAGCTGACAGTGTGTAAACAGAAAATTAGACATTTTTTATGATCTGCATTGCAGCAACTGGTGCTGAGAAAACTACAGATTGATTCATCTTATTCCTGTTGACATTTCCTCATTTGATTATTCATCGTCTGCTGAAGGAGCCTGGAAAAAATGGGCTATTTCGAACTCCATTTTGGGATATATTAGGCGTCATGCTGGTGAAATTGGACAGTCTAAAAATGTTCAACTCCGGATGGAAAGGCTTTAGTTTGGTTGTCTGCACGTTTGGGAGTCGCTGCTTCGTTCAGCCACAGCCAAGAAGGGGAAATATACCGTCTGGTGTGGAAAAAAGATAGTAGGTCTCACAGGACACAGGCAGGCTCTATGAGAGTTTATGTGGGTGGTATTTTCCACTTAGAAATGCTCTTCATGTGTAATATACAGTGTATGCTCATCTCACCACACAAGACTTTTTCTGTAAGCAGTAAAAGAGCTGTCAGCACATGCGGTTTTTTGGAAAGCACTTGGCATCGCAGCAAGACATTAGACTGTAAAGTTTCTGTGAATTAAATGTTCCAAAGGGCCAAACAAAAACCTTAGAAGCAGTTAATGTGATTCATTGGAGAGTCTCACACCCTCTTAAGAAACAGGCAGGCAGTGGGAACAGGCTAAAGAAAGTGAGAAGTTAAGGGTTAAGGTTAAAGTTTCAGTCTCTCAATCTCTGCTGGCATTGGGTGTGGAGGGGTGAGTGGCGAGTGGTGTGCATTAGTCACTGATCAAACAAGTGGTGTGCCTGAAGGAAATGGGATAGACACAGCTACATGTAGGAAAATTACGAAGGAAGAAGGAGAAAGGGTGTAAGGTTTTCATCTGACCTGTGTGGTCAGTTAATTCAATATTTTATTTTCTGATGTGTTTGAGGGATTTTTGTCAATGTGACAATACAAAAAAAATGTTTGCAGAGTTGACTCATGGTCATATTTATATATAAAAAATAGCAAAAATGTTATACTTTGACATTTTAAAAATACATCTGCCGGTGTTCCTTCACCAGACTTGTCAAGCCATAGGAAAAGTTTACCTTTCCCCTCAGGTTGTTCAGTCAGTCTAAGTGTTGGGACAGGCACTTTTCTAGCCTCACTGTAACGGTCGACTACATTAACTGAACCTCCAAACTGTCAGAGTATCCTTCAAACTGTCAGTGTCCCTTAAAGGTTACTGCAGGTCCACCGGAGGCTCTTAAATAATTCTGAGCCTTATTTTGTTTCATTCCACCAGGCGCTAACATCCTGAGAGACTCCTCAGGGAACGTGAAGCTGGGAGACTTTGGAGCCAGCAAACGTATCCAGACCATCTGCATGTCTGGTACAGGCATCAAATCTGTCACTGGCACCCCCTACTGGATGAGCCCTGAAGTCATCAATGGGGAAGGATATGGCCGGAAAGCCGATGTATGGTAAGAACAACATCAGATGAAACTGTAATGAGGCCCAGAGGGGGTGTGAAACTGTTGCGGCACAAAAATAGATTAAAAATACACGACGAGACTGTAACGATGAGAGCTGTGAAGTTATCCATAGAAAGTTAAGAGTTCTAAACTTATATGTAAACACTTGAGGTGATATGTATTGTATGTGAGCACAAGGAAGTTCACTTTATTTCTGGAAAGACACATGAATGCTAACTCAACAAAACAGAAATACTTTTAATAGAAATACAGGAATGAATACAACATTAACCACTTGTGTGTGTACAGTGACATTTAAAAAAAAAAAAAAAAAGTGTGACCTTTTACCGATAACTGTTTTTACACATGGGACTTTTTGAAGACATCTAGTACTATAAAAAGGTACATGAATATGAGCATGTCATATATGTATTTATAGATATATATATATATATATATATTCTTTTTATAGTCATTGTGGTCACCTCGAGTAAAAAAACGCACTGTTGTAAAACCCTAAAAACTTTTATAATACCATCTCCCTTTCTTCAGAGCAGCCTGCCTGTCAAACAATGTCATAAATCTTTGAGAATTTCCACAAAAAAAGTGTCTAATGTTTATTGAAACAGTGTGGTTAAGGATTAACTCTTATTTTTCTGGACATTGATTGCACTACATCATAAGGTGTTAATGTTTCAAACACTAGTACGTTCTATAAATACCCTATAATATAAACGTGAATACACATAAGCATAACAGCCCATTAAACTACATGTAAACTAGTATTTGATGCCATATGATGAACTTCAGTGTTCTGGTAATCAGTTGACTTTACTCTATGTTTGATTGTTTTCAGGAGTGTTGCCTGCACCGTTGTGGAGATGCTGACCCAGAAACCTCCTTGGGCTGAGTACGAGGCCATGGCAGCAATTTTTAAGATTGCTACCCAGCCTACAAAGCCCATGCTTCCCGATGGCGTGTCTGACGCGGGCAGAGAATTCCTGCGGCAGGTGTTTGTGGAGGAGAAGTGGCGACCCACTGCAGACAACCTGCTCAGCCACCCGTTCGTCCAGGGCAGCTTCTGAGGCGAACCCCCCTACCCTTTCCCTGCCTGCGAGGCCTCCTCGGCCCGGCGCCTCCCCTCCTCTCCGGCCCGCCCCGTCCCCAGGGCCCCCAGTCACCAGGCTCCAGGGCTCAGCACCACTTTGACTTCCTGCCCTGTCATCTATCACCAGTGTCTGCCTTGTCAGGACCGAAGCAACCCCTGCATCGCTCACCAACTAACTCAACCCGGAATATTCACTGAGAGGCCAGGTTGACTGCTGTCAGACCTCCAGAGCCCTCCGAGACATCGCAGTGTGGTCCCTCAGGAGGGGACTGACGAGAAAGCACTTAGCAGTCTCACAAGCTAGAGACTGCTGTCCTTTTCCAAGCAGATGAAAAAAAGACCCAAGTTAGAGAGAGCAATGATGTCTCAAGCTCTCTGGGTCTCACTTTACACTCATCTACTGCCGCAGAATAGTGTTTAGGATTGGCCGGGCACTGCGTAATCGTGATTGAGTGGTGACATCGATCACATCTGATAGTACTGTAAGTCACTCATTAGCCTAAGTTAGCTATGAGTGAAATCAAGATGGTAGCCTATTTTTATATGACAGACAATAACACATACAAAGATCATCGTCTTAGAAGATGAGTTTCTACCGTCACGTAAAAAAAAAAGTATTTTCGTCAACGCCTTACAATAAGAATTTGTAAGCAAGAATGTCTTTTTTTTAGCATCTTAGAGGGTTACCCTACTTTCATAGCACTCACATCCCCATTTAGAAGGATTGTCAACGTTGCACTTTTGATATCATGCATTGAGACATTTCCACCATGCAAGATAATCAACTGAGGAGATATTTTTCTATTTGATGCCTTTTATATGATTTGATAAGGAGAATTGTTTAGTTTGTTCCAATGTCAAGAAAAAAACAACCAAACTTTTGCATCAGTGTGCAATGTTAATGTCTATGAAGCAATACCAACGCTACTGTTGGAGTCTGTGACATCCATTCCAGCTTCCCATGCAGTGAGCCTTGTTCCATTCAGAAGTGGCCAAAGAGAATTTTTAAAAAAGAGGCTGAATGAAAAAAAAGCTGCCAAGACAAACAAATACATTCAGGCTAAGTTCATGTACAGTATTATTAGTCATGTTGGATTATTTGTCACCTCAGAGCCCTATAGCCTTTTCTATGTTATGGCAGCTTTGTGCACAGTAGACTGCACAGACCAAATCCGATGCATTGATGTGACATTGTGTTGCTATGAAAAGCATGATGAGAAATTCGATTGAAGGAAGCGTCTCTTTACGCATTCATTCGTGTTGTAATATGAATTAAATCACACCATTGCCTTTACTTTGCTTTCCACACTATGTATGAAACGAACGGTTCAACCGATGACCACTCGACAGCACACCTCGCTCTGTGTAACATCACGTGAGATGAAGCAAAATGTCAGACGCCAAATAACGGTCATGTTGGAAAAGATTGAACCAATGCTTCATTCTTTAAAGTGGAGATGATCCGTGTGGAAAACCTGGGGATATTAATGACGGAGGTATAGTGGCTAGCTGTAACGCAGTGGCACTTGGAATGATCAAATCTTTATTTTGACCCTTGTCAGTGCCTTACCTGAATCTGCTTGTTAACAAAAATGTTCACTGCCAAAGCGGAAAGCTTCTTAATAAAGTGAGCAGCTGTTCTGTAGAGAGCATGTGCAGGATTTGCTGAAGATCTTTTATATGGAAAAAAAGAGTATACTGTAAATACATATTGTTCTGCACTTTTGTATGAAATTTCTTTACATTATATACAAATCCATTTGATGAAATAGCTACGTTATACAGTAGACTGTACTGTGATTTAGATCGGACTATGTATGATCTCTTTGAGAGCTGGTAGGCAGTATGAAAAGGCTGGGAGGCTTTCGATTGGGACAGAGTTTGTTTTGTCTTAATGACAAAGCCTTGAAACATGAAATGTATCGAGTCATGGATCTTTTGTACATTTAACTTAATAAATCAAAGGTCTAAGACTATTTTCCTGTGTGATTTCATTGTGTTATTTTGTGATCAAATAGCCCTGGACTATGCTAGATTTTGCAGATCAGGGTGTCTAAATGAGTTTTCATACCCACAAAAAATGTGTATGGAAACATTTAAGTTTGTTTTTTGGTTTGAGAACCAGCTGGTGTGAATATTATAGTTCCCAAAAATCAAGAACAGGTTTGCATATACACAGTATCATAGTCTGTGAATTTCCTACTGCAAATAGAAAGCTTCTAAAATCAACACTTCTGTTTCTTCTCTGAAGAAAGTTCATAACCTACAGATTTAGGGTGTTTTTTTTATAATTGTTGTCATTATGCAGCTTTAATCCTCATCCCACCAACTGACTGAATAAACTACTGTAAAAAAAACCCAACAAAAAACAACCATCATAGCAAAAATGTTAATTTATTTCTTATCAAAACATTATTAGTGAAATAATTAATGTCATTAAATTAAAACAAATGTTATAATTATTTAAAGTAAGTTAGATAATTTGCATATTGCTTAAAATGAAAACGTATACTTTTCTTTAATGCAGTTTTTAAATTCAGTAAGATCTTAAAAATTAAAAAAACGAGGAAAAAACCCTCCTCCTCTTAAAGACTTCAGATGTAACCCAACATTTTCATAAGTAGCCTAACTGTAATTTAAGTACATTTTTCCCTCAGTAATAGTAACAGATTACAGTTACATTCATTTTGTAATTAAATTACGTAACGCCGTCACATGTAACTACTCCCCAACCCTGGATTAAAATAAGACTTAATACTCTGGGGCTATTAAGGTAACATTTTTTTTGTTTTTGCCCCATTTCAGATAATCATATGCTTATCTGTGAGGACAATTATGATCAAATAAAAAAATATTAATTATTTAACTAATTAAATGATCTTGAATTCGAACTTTAAGTTTTTGATTAATTTACGGGCACATGTTTAAAAACAGTGGAAAAGTGACTTTGCTGCAGCTTGAGGCAGTTATAAAATCAAGCTTATAAAACCTGATGTTTTGTAACAACGTGTCTGGGAGCGTGAGCCAGTCAACACAGAGCAGACACACCGGAGACGCAACTCTCTGAGACTCTCTCTGAGCTTTCTGATACAACTGCTGCTGCTTTTATTTATAAACGACCAGTATGTCTACCTCCCGTACAATCATATGTTTACTGAGAAATGACCTGCGACTCCACGACAATGAGGTAAGAGTAAGAGTGCAATGCGAGTTCATTTATCTGATAAAACGCTATCTAACGCTAACTTTAAGCTTTAAGAGCACATTTAACCAACAAGTGAATACGTTCACTTAAGTTATGCCTATATGCTTGTATTTGCTGTATTAACGTCATTACGAGCACATTTTAGCTTTGTTATGTATCTTTACCCCGAGTCCTGTCTAGTTGGTAACCCCCGACCCGCGATACGCCACGAAAGATCTCGCGAGAGATTTCGTTTTAACTCAAACCATGATCTTTCCCTACCGCTAACCAAGTGTTTTTGTGCCTAAACCTAACCAGACCTTAACCACAGCGTTGTCACAGCATATAACACTATTATTTTGTACAACGCACACAATGAAAAATCAACACGTACAAATATCGCGAGAGTTTCGCAAATATGTGGTTACCATTTAGACCACGACCACCAACATCAAGCTTCTTTTTTTTTAAGTTGACAAAAACAAATAAAAAATAAACGTTATATGTACATAGCGTACACAACGGTATACATTCTGGGTACATACAAAAATACAAAGGAAAGTTAGTGTATATGTGAAAGAAAATGTACACATATAACTAGAAATTAACGCTAGGGGGATGGGGATCTATAAACATTTTTTATCACAGCTCAATGTGTTACAGTTTGAATTGCTTTTGGTTTGGGGGAGTATGGAATTGAATAAATGTATTGTTTGATATAATTGCTAAATGCATTATATCAAACAATATTATAATGGAATTTGACCATTATAATAAGATTTATCATGTACAAATGAGAATTCTTCTGTTATTTTCCATGAGACCAAGCTGCTCGCATTTCACCAGCTGAATAAACATTACTTTAGGACCAAAAACCTGATTTTTAAAGTGAAATTATCTTAAATTTTGAATTTCATCACAATCACATCACATGTCATATGTCAAAATCCATTTCCTGACTTACTCAATCCCCATTTCAGAGGTTGAGCTACTGAACACAAGATGTCTCATACTTTCACTGTAAAGTCCGTTTTCTGTGTATGTGCCCTGTTTCCACATCACACTTGTTAAAGTTGAAAATGAGACTGGAATTGACTTCCAAACTATTTGTGATGCCACAAATCCTGCTCATCAACCCACGCTTTAAAATTGGATTTTCAATGAACCCAGACATTTCAGCTTTTCTGTCCACTGTAAGCAGATGAATGTGAAAAGAGCCTTCCACTGTCAAACTCTGGACATACATCATTCTGCACAAACATTTATCTGAAAGAAAATCACATTTTGAGTGCAGGGGGACTTTAATCTTTAATAGAGAGTTGTAATAGAGCTCAAGTGTTATGCCTTTAGTTATCCATGATCCATACTGTATGATAGTGATGCCAAACTTATCAATATGCACGACTTCCTAGTTACAGTAGACTACAAAATTAAACACAGAATTTTTCATAACAAAACTGACACTTGTTATAATGTGTTTTGAGCTGGACACATTTGACAATCAAGACATATTTTTAAGGGATTCTGTATTAAAGGAAAATCTGTGTCACTGATACATTTCTGTTGTCAGTAGTTGGTTTGGTTTAGTCGTTACCATTTTGGAGGTGCTCACATGGAAGTTAAAAGTACTATTTTACATAAATGTGTGTTGTTTTTTTTAGTTCAGGTCAGTTTGACTAATACACTCACTGGTATTTTCTCATACAGCTTTTCCACTGGGCTCAAAGAAATGCAGAGCACATCGTCCCGCTGTACTGCTTCGACCCCAGACATTATATGGGAACCTACAACTACAACCTACCAAAGACGGGACCTTTCCGCCTGCGCTTCTTACTGGACAGTGTCACAGATCTCAGAAACACACTGCACAACAAGGGCAGGTAAATAAACTGTTGTTCACTGACTGATCCTCCTCTATATGCTCGTAATTCATGTATCCTCTACTGCTTTACTGATTTAACTTTAACTCTTCAGGTCTACCTTTGTTGCAGCAGGTATGAAGATGGCCATGAACTCATGTATAATGTTACTGTCACACAAAGACTTGATGCAGACGTTTTCCTGAGCTCTCTTAGATTTTATTGATACAGATGTCATCAGGACAGGATCAGGACACACCTGGGCTTATAGGAGGTCATGTTTACATTAACCTGTCTCCTGCACACGCTGTTCCCATAACTATGTCTGGTCAGCCAGGGGGAAGTGGCCAGGATGCAGCTTGCCTGGGATGGCATTCACTGGGGCTTACTTTGTGTGTTTATGTGTGCGTGTGTTTGACAGCAACCTCGTGGTGAGACGGGGTAAACCAGAGGACGTTGTTGCGGACCTCATCAAGCAGTTGGGCTCTGTTAGCACTGTGGCTTTCCAGGAAGAGGTAGTTTTAAACAGTCTCTTAATATTGTTAATTATGACTTCTTTATTTCACTGTTCTGTGATTTTTGACATAGCTGACCCATCATGCGATCATGTTCCAGATAACTTCAGAGGAGCTTAATGTGGAGAAAAAAGTGAAGGATGTCTGTGCACAGATGAAAGTCAAAGTTCACACCTGCTGGGGGTCGACACTGTACCACAGAGATGATCTCCCATTTCATCACATGTCAAGGTAAGAGGACACACTGCTAGCCAGAGACAATCTTGACAGTAATGAGCAATATCGGTTGAAAAGTGCTAGAAATGATTTGAAACCTTCATTGTGGTTGTTAGGCTGCCTGATGTGTACACTCAGTTCAGGAAGGCAGTGGAGACCCAGAGCAGAGTACGGCCTGAGTTCCCAACCCCTGAGCAGCTAAAGCCTCTCCCTTCAGGGCTTGAGGAAGGAGCCATTCCTACTGCAGAGGACCTGCAACAGACAGGTGAACACTGATTGTCTTATTGGCTCAATCTAAGCGGTTTAATTCATATAGTATCTCTTGCACTTCTGCTTTCATTTTCAGTGATATTGCAAAAATGATCAAACTTTGTCTGCATTTCTGTCACTAACACATATCCCTGTACATTTGTTTTACGTTCTTATATAATTGACTTTTATGTAAATGTCTTTACATGCTGCTTGCATATAATTGCTCATTTTATGCCGAACCATGCCTCTATTAAATTAATCCACACTGCTGCTGTTTTCAGAATTCAGTAGGCAAACTGCTGACCACCGATTTCCTCATTAAGTTGCAGACTGGATTTATATCCATGAACATGATTAAGCTTTCCTGATTCTATGCATCTTAAAGGACCAGCATGTAAGATTTAGTGGCATCTATTGGCAGAAATGCAATAAAATATTCACAAGTATGTTTTCATTTGTGTATAATCACCTGAAAAATAAGAATAATTGTGTTTTTGTTACTTTAGAATCAGTTCTTTATATCCACATGAGGAGCAGTTCCTTTTCACCATGTTGGCCCACCATATTTCTACAGTAGGCCAGAACGGACAAACCAAACATCAAGAGAGATGCCTTTTGTGTTTTTTGCAAATTTCGCAGTCACAGTA